>NW_024070197.1:53088934-53336879 GCF_014754425.2 Oryx dammah
ACATGCACACATCACACAGATGTGTGCATGTGCGTGTAGTGTGTATGTGTGTCACATCTCTGTGTGATGTGTGCATGTGCGTGTAGTGTGTATGTGTGTCACATCTCTGTGTGATGTGTGCATGTGTGTGTAGTGTGTGTATAGGTGTGTCACATCTGTGTGATGTGTGCATGTGCGTGTAGTGTGTATGTGTGTAGGTGTGTCACATCTATGTGATGTGTGCATGTGCGTGTAGTGTGTATGTGTGTAGGTGTGTCACATCTGTGTGATGTGTGCATGTGCGTGTAGTGTGTATGTGTGTAGGTGTGTCACATCTGTGTGATGTGTGCATGTGTGTCTAGTGTGTAGGTGTGCAGGAGTGTCACATCTGTGTGTGATGTGTGCATGTGCGTGTAGTGTGTATGTGTAGGCGTGTCACATCTGTGTGTGATGTGTGCATGTGCGTGTAGTATGTGTATAGGTGTGTCACATCTGTGTGTGATATGTGCATGTGCGTGTAGTGTGTATGTGTGTCACATCTGTGTGATGTGTGCATGTGTGTCTAGTGTGTAGGTGTACAGGAGTTTCACATCTGTGTGTGATGTGTGCATGTGCATGTAGTGTGTACGTATGGGTGCACAGGTGTAGTACACGTGTCACATCTGTGTGTGATATATGTATGCGGTGTGGTGCGTGTGTGTGCAGGTGCAGTATGTGTGTCGCATCTGTGTGGCACGTGTACATGCGTGTAGTGTGCCTGTGTCCACACAGGTGTAGTACATGTGTCACATCTGTGTACGATGTGTGCATGTGGGTATGTCTGTGTGTGTGCACGGGTATAGTACATGTGTCATATCTCTGTGTGATATGTGTGTGTACATGTAGTGTGTGTGTGTGCATGCAGGCACATGTCACAGCTGTGTGATACGTGCGTGCGAGTGTAGTGTGTATGTGCACGCTCACGGGTGTAGTATGTGTAGCACAGCTGTGTGATATATGTATGCATGTGGAGTGTGCACGTGTATGCACATGCACGTGAGCGTGTAACATCTGTGTGACACACATATGTGCATGTAGTGTGTGGGGGGGTGGGTGTAGCACATGTGTCACATCTGTGTGATACACGTGTGTGTGGTGTGTGTGTGTGTGCACACGTGGGTGTAGTATGTGCATCACATCTGTGCTGTACATGTGTGTGCATACAGTGTGCATGCACATGCAGGTGTGATACGTGCGTCACACCTGCATGTGATACATGTATGTGCAGGTAGCACGTGTGCAGGTGTATGCATGTGTATGTCTGTGAGCGCACGCTTGCATGTGTATATGCCTACGCATGCATGTGCGTGTGTGTGTGAATGCATGTTTCTGTGTGCATGTGTGTCTCTGGGTGTGCATGCACGCTGGTGACGGG
Source organism: Oryx dammah (assembly GCF_014754425.2). Classification (NCBI taxonomy): domain Eukaryota; kingdom Metazoa; phylum Chordata; class Mammalia; order Artiodactyla; family Bovidae; genus Oryx; species Oryx dammah. The sequence goes on from NW_024070197.1 coordinate 53,090,328, forward strand.
AATGAGGAACAGCACTGCAGCAGGTCAGGGCACTGACGTGCAGGGCTGAGGCCCCCCGGAATGGGTAGCACTGTATGCTTCTGGCTCCCATCACCTACACACCAGCGCTGCCCCTTCTCCACCAGTCCTTGGATTCTGGGCCCAGGTACCCCTGCCCCGCCCCCAAAGGTGGACAGCAGAGGCAGAGCAGGCAGGGCATGAGTCCCAGAGCCTGGATCACCCACCCCCCAGCAGGGAGACTTCAGGCAAAGCCACAGCAGCTCCCCGGGCCTCCATTTCCCCACCTGCAAAATGGGGATAACCAGAGCACCACCCTCACAGGGAGGCCATGAGGACCAAAAACACCTGTGCTGGGTGCTGAGACCACGTGGGCACTGGGCCAACACTGAGGACAGCAGTGTGTCCAATCCTGGGGTTCCCTGACCCTAAGACCCCGAGTCAGCTGTGGGCAGTGATCTCGTGCAGACCCCCGGAGCTTGCTGCTGGGACCCCACTTGGAGGGTGGGTCTCTGCAGCTGGGATTCAGATGTAAGCAAGCCGAGGAGGAGTTACCTACCGCCCCACGCTGCCGCCCAGCTGTGCAGGGCCAGGCTCACAGGTGCTTGACTCTTGCATCAGGAGAAGAACACAGTCACAGGAGGGACAGTGACAGAAAGTAGCGCCCAGGTGCCTCCTAGGGGGCAGGGCGCCCGCGCTGGGCGGAAGAACTCACGCATGCAGTCTCTCGTGTTCTGACCGTCCACGACCCTACGGCTGGATCCACAGCCCCACTTTACATAGAGGAGGAAACCAAGGCCCCAAGGTGGAAGCCTCTGACTCGGGGCACATGACTTCTGACACACACATGTGGGGATCCCAAGTCCCCGCTGCCATCTGTTTGCTGATGTAAAGGAAAGGTTGAGGAGGAATGGGGTTAAGACCAGACCCAAGCTCAGCAGAGCACCCAGGTCCTCAAGGAGCAATGCTAAGTGACAGCTCAGTGGGACTAGAAAAAGCAGACACAAAGGGGGCTATGAAACACTCCACTGGCGGGGCCTCTGGGGACAACCAGCGGCAGGGGTGAGGGGGGTGGGCAGGGACACTTGGCGAAGCCCCTCTGCGCTCCGGCCCCTCCCTCTCCCGGCCCCGCCCCCTCCCACAGCCAGCCTCACCTGTACTCCAGGGAACCTGCCTTGGAATTACAGGTTTTGAATCTTTCAGTCCTGCTGCTGCTATTTGCCACTGATAGCATGGTTCCAGCTCCCAACCCCAAATGAGTCAATTTCTCCCCAATTCTATTTCTGCCTTTGGCCAGCAAAAATCGCCAGCCCTTCATCAGCTGTGGGGCTGGCCTGGCTGAAGACTCACAGACACATCCCAGGGCCTGGCCTTCCTGTCCCCACTCCCTCCTGGGCATGCCCTTCGGTGGTCTCCCGGGAGCCACGACCCTTCCTTCTTTGGAAGCTTCACGCGATATTCATTCTCCTGCTCTCGGTGAAGTCTCGGCCCTGGCACTGTTGGTCCTGGCGGCCCCCGGGCAGCAGTGATGCAAACACCATCACTCATGCGGCTTAGACCTGTTGTAGCAATTCCTCCCCACTCTGTCCCCAGGCCCGTGAGAGAGACGCCCATCGCTCATCTCGACGACAATGGCACCTGGAGGCGCAGGGCGGTGGGAGATGGATGGTTCTGGGAATTACTGCCGGCTGCAAAGTGGGGACCTTTCACCTCTGGGGAGCGGGGTCAAGTCACTGCCACCGCGGGCCCGGCCCCCAGGGAAATGAAGCAGGAGACCCCTGCCCTGGGCAGTGCCCTGACTCCCCCACACGTACAAGCATCTGGCCCCATCGTGAGCCGGGGAAGCCAATTCTGGCCTCAAGAACGATCGATTCGCTGGGGCCGCCTGCTGATGCTCGGAGGCAGGTGCTGGCCGTGGCTTCTGACAAATGAGGAGTCAGAGACTCAGGGACGTTGGACGAATTACCCCCAGGTCTCCTGGCTCCCATGTCCTTTCCAGCGGGGCCAACTGTCTCCTGGGGTCACAGACTCGGCCTCTCTTTTTCTCCCAGTCTCCCGGAGGCTATGATGAGGTCTTAATATCCCTCACCAGTTTACAGATTTCAAAGCACATTCTCATTTGAGTCTCAAAACCCAGGGAGACGGGGATGTCTTTTGTCAGCCCTTGTCTAAGAGCAAAGGGCCCAGAAGCCCCCAGGGTCTGAGCAACTTGCCTGGGGGGCCTGGGCTCCAGGTCCAAGGCCCTTCCTCTCCTGATGGAATTCCCCTGCCTTGGGACAGGATCTCCCAAGAGCTCTAGGGGATGGGACACTGCCATTCCAGGCCTTCCCTCCTCTCCCTCCTCGCCCCAGTAGGGCCACACAACACCAGCACTGCCCTCAATAAGGTAGTGCCAGAAAGAGCCTGGCGTGCTCACAAGCGGGGGAGGGCTGCTGGCCTGACCTAGAAACTTCGGGAGCCAGGCCAGGTCAAGGTTCTGCCCACTCACCCTGCGGTCACCTCCCTGCCATCCAGCCCTGTTTTCAGGCGGCACAATGGATTGGGCACAGGGCCCACCCGCCAGCCACCTCCTCACTGCGGGCAGGGCCGCCCCTGAGGCACAGGGCTCTTGGGCTCATCGGATGTGAGGGTCTTGCCTGGTAAGCCCCAAAGCTCCTTCCAGCAATCCGAGTCTGTAGTTGGGGCAAAGAGTGTCCCCTGCAACTTCATGACCACCCAGAACCTCAGGATGTGACCCTACTTGGAAACAGGGTCTTTGCAGACGTCATTAGTTAGGATGAGGTCATCCTGGACGGGGGAGGCCCCAGATCCAACATGCCCGGTGTCCTTGTAAGAAGATGGCTGTGTGACAGCAGAGACAGGAAGGATGTGTTGACATCCGAGAGACACCGAGAAGCTGGGAGAGGTGGGCAAGGACCCATCCCTAGAGCCTTTGGAGGAGCACAGCCCGGCCGTCACCTTGATCTCAAACTTCTGGCCTCCAGAACTGAGATGGAACAAAACTTCTGTTGTTTTAAGACACCTGTGTGGGCTCAGTCCCTTCAGTCACGTCCAACTGTGTCCAACACTATGGACTGCAGCCCGCCAGGCTCCTCTGCTCCTCTTTCCATGGGGTTCTCTAGGCAGGAACACTGGAGTGGGTTGCCATGCCCTCCTCCAGGGGATCTTCCCGTCCCAGGGATCAAACCCACGTCTCATGTCACACCTGCGTTGCAGGCGGATTCTTTACCACGAGGGCCACCTGGGAAGCCCCTTAAGACACCTAGTTTGGCGTAATTTGCTACGGCAGCCCTAGGAGACTAAAAATTTGGAATGTGAAACCAGGTTAACTGGGAAGGCGCTGAGGGAAAGGCTTGCCCCGTGACCTTGGCACACGCTGCCCCAGCTCACTGGGGCACCCTTCCCGGGTGGGTATCACAGGCCCGCTCACTGACTTCCTGCCGGCCTCTGCTCAAGGTCACGGCCACTTCTGGTCTCCTTCAGTCCCTCCCCTGCCCATCCTGCTGACATCAGCCCCGGCTCTCTATCCTCTGTCCTGGCTGCGTTTGTCTTCTTGCTGTGCATCACCACTGCGTTGACCCCCCCATCATCCGTGCGTTGCTGTCAGACGGCCCCTCCTTCCACACAGGCGGGCGCAGGTGTCTACCTGGATCCTTGCTGTGTCCTGCTCCAGGCACAGAGCCTGGAGGAGGCACTGGCGTGACCTGAGTCCAGCGTCAGCACAGGCATCCTCAGGTCCTATGTCACTGCTGGCCCAGGACAGAGTCCTCCGAGGAGAAGCCCAAGTGCACGTCACCACCAGGAAGCAGCGGGCACAGCTTTATGGCTTGATACCTGGAAACTGCCTGGGCTCAAATCCCGGCCCAGCCACTTCCAAGCTGGGCAACCTCAAGCAAGTTACCAAAGGTCTCTGGGCCTCCGTTTTATAAACAGGATATAAAACTATCTGCCCCACGCACTTTTTGAGTGTACTAAATGAGTTAATAGGGCTGGGGCCCTGAGAACAGAGGTGGTGTTTCCTAAGGACGAGGTAAGGCATTACTGGTGACGCTGCTGTTGTGGGAACTCTTGGAAAACACCAGTGAGGTGAGACGGGCAAGGCTCCACCTGGGAGACAGAATCTGAACGGCAGGCATCCACTAGGTTTGTGGGATGGGATGAGGGACCCTCCGGAGCAGGACAGAGGAGACCCCTGCACAGGCCTGTCTGGGCAGCAGCAAACCCTTTAAAGGGTCACACAGCTTACTTTCAGATCAAACACAAAGGCCCCACATCCTCAACGAGAAGCTACTTTTGAGGAGCACAAGCAAGGCGAGTTGGTGCGCCGGTGAGGCCCACTTGGCACCCACAGCCTCTGCGGGGCGGGTGCAGCCCTCAAGGGCAGAGACAGCCAGCTCTCTCTGGGCCTGGCTGCCACCCAGGGGTCAGCTCTCCACATGTCAGGGGTGCCGGGCAAGCAGAAAGATGCCCCAGACGCCCCAGGGAGCCCTGAGCCAACCGGCAACCTAGGTGGGGACCAGGACATAGGAGGGAGAGGGGCCCTCCTGTACACACAGGCCACAGCCGCCACCGAGCTGTTAGACACGGCCGAGGACTGTGCCCCCAAGTGAGGGGCACTGGGCTGCAGGCAGCCAGGCCCCAGTGTGTCCCCCATTTCCAATTCTCTGGCCCTACTCAGCTCACCCCATCCTAGGAGGAGGGGACCCCTCGGCCTTTCTCTCCTCTCCTCCCTTGCTAGGCCCCCCTGCTTCTGGTCTTCATCCCAAGCACCACGGCTGGAGGGGCACGCCTGCCCCTGCCCAACCCTCCAAGGATGCCCACGCACCTGTGGCCCAGCCCGAGCCCCCTCGAAGCCCTCTCCAACCTCAGCTCTGCCTGCTCCCTCTGCCTGGGGCCTCCCTCAGACACCACCCTCCCCATCCACTCACTCCTCCTTGAAGCACCCGCGCCTCCCCCACCCCAGCTCCCGTGTGGATGTACCGGGGTCATCATCTGTCTCTGCAGGCACGGCCTGCTATCAGTGCAGCTCTGGCATGGCCTAGGTGCTCCACAAATACTGGGCAAACAGCAGATGGATCCCGGGTCCCTTCTCCTGGGCCCAGGGGTGCACCCAGAGGAGGGCTCAGTCAGCGCCTGCTGCCCGCGTGATCGCGGGTGGGGGTGGGGGGCAGCCCATCCGAGGCTCAGCTGGGGAGGGACTGCACAGATGCTGCTCATGGGCTGGGGGCGGCACATGGCACCCACAGGACCCACTGGAAGCAGAGCTGGGGGACCAGGCGGCCAGAGGGAGGGGAAGAGACACCTGCCCTGCGGCCCCCCCGCCCCCGCGAGAACGGGCAGGGCCAGGCAGGATCTGACGGCCCTGCACTATCCGGCAGACTTGGCCGGCATTAATTTGACCATATATACACACGCTAATCAGCTGTAACCGTGGCACCCAGCTCAATTCAAATTGATTTACTGAGCCTGGAAATGGATACAAATGTGATTAAAGGCTTTTTATTTTACATAGGTTCTCTATAAAATGATTTAAATCAATTGCCCGGCAGGCCCCACGCTATTACTGCACTGAGCCTCCTCTTATATTGATGGATACGCTGCTCCGAGCTACAGCTGGGGTGTCAGCAACACTGCCGCCCGGCCCTGGGATTGAGGTCGGGCACCCCAGCCCCTGACAGTGTGTGGCCGCCTCCACTCAGGGTGCCCCTCTGTGGTCAACGGGGCTGGGCTGGCACCTTCAAGAGGGCGGCGAGTGCTGGAGGGCAAGGGGGGCAGGCCTGGGAGTGGGCTGGCATTGCCATGGCAACAGCCTTGAGAGCCATCTCCTAGTCCGCTTGCCTCTTGTCAGCGACTCCTGCCTCTGGACATCTCAGGGGGCTGTACCTGAGCCTGGAAGGTCAAGTTCATAATCTGGGCCTCCAAGGACATTGCTGGGATGGACGCTCTGCAGACACCACCTGCCCCATCCTGTGGCCCCTTTTCAGATGAAGAAACTGAGGTCAACGGGTGCAAATCAGTGAGCAGATTCTTGGACAGATGGGTCTCCTGGGTCTCAGGTAACCCCTTTCTTCCATTAGAGGCTTTCCCCGCCCAGGTGGTGCAGTGGTAAAGAACCTGCCTGCCATGCAAGAGACGCGGGTTGGACCCCTGGGTCGGGAAGATCCCCAGGAGAAGGAAATAGCCAACTGCTCCAGTATTCTTGCCTGGAGAACCCCATGGACAGAGGAGCCTGGTGAGCTATGGCCCATAGAGTCTCAAGGAGTCAGACTGAGCTACTGAGCACGCACCCTGAGTGAATGAGGACTGGGAGCCGTGCTGGTCTCCTCCAGCTGAGATGGACGATACAAGGTGTTTCTGGAAGCCCCAGCCTGTGGGAGGCGCTCACGTGGAGCCAGTGGCACAGCTGGCCGCCCAGCAGGCCAAGGCCAGGAGCGTGCCCCACACCCTCTGTGTACTGCCTGGGCCACAGACGGGGCCTCAAACAACAGAAATGCATTCTTTCACGTTCTGGGGGCCAGAGGTCTGAAACTGAGGGTTTGGGCAGGGCCTTGGGAGCCTCCTTCCTGCCTCTTCCAGCTCCTGGTGGCTCTGGGCACCCTTGGCTTCTGGCTGCACCAATCAATCTTCTCCTGTCACACACAGCCTTCTCCTGGCAGTGAAAGCGTCGAGTCCTAACAACGGCCCACCAGAGAACTCCCCCAATTTTTTTCTAAAGGGGGCCCTTGGCTGGTCAGTAACTGAACCAGGGAGGCCAGGCTCGCGGCAGGGCGATGGACCCACGTGCCTGGGTCTGTGGGCTGCACCTGCTCCTGCAGAGGGGACGTGTCAGCCGCCTCTCTTCGCCGGGGGCTTTTGCAGCCTGTTCTGAGCACCTGCGGAGGCCAGACGGGTTCCCAAGCCACAAGCCACCTGGCTCCCTGGCAGGCTTCTTTGGCGGCTGGGATGAGCCCACAGCACCTACCGAGAAGTGAGAGCAGTGTGGGGAACAGTTCAAGCACCTTCCTGCAGGGTCATCGTTCAGAACAATCCATCAGCCCTGCTCCAAAGCTCATCGAGACAGACAGTGGGGTAGCTGGGGACAGGAAAGTGGCTTCACTTTCCCTCCAGAGCTCTGCTGTCCAGTATAGCACCCCCTAGCCACAGGCAGTGACTGGAATTCAAATTCAAGCTGATTTACATCAAATAAAATTTGAAATTCCATTCTTCGGTCTCAAGAAGCACTCGTAGCTAGGACAGGACACCACAGATGCAGGACATTTTCCATCATCAGAAGTTCTACTGGAAAGCTGTACTACAGTCATATTTCCATGTGGCATTTTGTACCATGGCAAAAGGAATCAATACCAAAAAAAAGGTAAGAATGAAAAAATGAAAGCATACAGAACTGCCGATTTCTCATCACACCAAATCAGCCCCTGGGAGGCTTTTGGAGTAAGCATTCTTACCTTTCCTCCCATCACTGACCAAACACGACACATTTTCCAGGCCCAACCCCTGCCTCGACTCCAAGAGATCACTCACCTCTCCCCAACCTTCCCTCTTTTGCCCTTGCCTACTGATCTGCTCAAATTTTTCCACAAGACCCTTCTCCACAGTTTTGAACACTACATTCTATGTTTTCAGCCTCAAGAACTCCTAGGCATCCTTCAAAACTCCAGTTCAAATTCATGGCTTCTAGAAAGCCTGCTCTTAGAGCATCCTATACTTCGCTCTCTTGTGGCATTTCCCACCATGAACTTGAGTCATCTGTACATCTGTCCTCTCCTTGGCTGTGAGCATTCTGCAACCAAACTCATTAGCTTAACACTGCGCTGTGAGAATTGGAATAACTCAGAAAATTCTCTCTCAACTAGACCCTGAGTTACCTAGAGGTTATCGCTGCCTAGAGCTCTGCATCTGGAGCACGAATGAGTGAATGAGTCACACAGACCAGGGGTCAGGTCCTGCAGCCTCCCTCCAGACGCTGAGCATAAGTGTAAGCACACAGCAGGAGTTTAATAAATGGAGGGGAGCGGAGAAGCTGAATGGAGTAAAGACTGCCAGAGAATGAGGCTACTGGTGTGGGAACAGCAGCCAGAAGGACCAATGGGACAGTGAGGTGGGCGGGGCCTGGCCCTCCAGGAGGACAGACTTGGCCGGGAAGCGTGCTCCTGGCTCCAGCTCTGTTTACCCTTTGCCTCCATCCTTACTCAGACGGCGGGGGGCCACCTGCGAGGGCGCTGTGAGGCTGGGCACTGGCTCCCTGGATGATCTGAGTCCATTCTCCCAGGCTCACCTTTCCTCTCCTGCTGGAAGCCTTTGGGGCTGGGCAGAGGGGCTGCCTCTGCTTCCTGACCCCACTGCCGATGCCGCTGTCCTGCAGAGGGCCAAGGGGAGTGACGAGGAGACGCAGAGGGCATCGGTGACAGGTCCCTGCGGCCTCAACAGCCCTTTAGAGGCCAGGAACCCCGGCCTCAGGGACCAGACACCCTGGTCTCAGGGATCAGGCTGGCTGAGAGTCAGAGGACAAGTTGACTGTCCAAGGTCAGGCAGGTTCCCTGCCTCCTTGGGGCTACCCGGATGACCCCCTGCCAGAGTGCGCACAGCCCTTACTTCCTAAAGGGGGATCGTCTCTGCTCACACCTCTGCATCACGTCCATGCTCCACCAGCTACAAATCCGAGGCTCCCACGACCCTTGCTCGGTGGTCCTTCGCTTGCCAGAAGGGCTCACAGAACTCAAGGAGACGCTTTACTTTTCTAGCTATCGTAAAGGATGCCATTCAGGACAGTAGATGGAAGAGAGACCTCGGGCGAGGCCTGAGGGTGCTCATGGAGCGGCCATGTCACCTCCTGCACAGGACGTGTCCACCAACCTGGAGGCTCTTGAACTCTGTAGTCCAGGGATATTTACGAAGGCTTCGTCACAGAGCCACGACCAACTAGTACTCACTCTCTGGAGGGTGAGGGTGGGGGGCTTTGCTGGGGACCATCCCCACCCTGAGGCCACCCAGAGTCACCTCGTTAGAACAAAGGATGCTCCTCTCAGGAAATTCCGAGGAGTCAGGAACCGGGGCAGACCTCAAGGATACATCCGATTACATCACCTCTCTTGTCTCCCAAGGGCACGGCCCTGCCCGCTGCGTGCCTGGCCCCCACTTCTGCTTTGCTCAAGGCTGCACAGGGATCCCCAAGTGGGCCAGAAGGCTCGCATCTGAATCCCGGCCCGCCGTCCCCAGCTGTGAGAACTGGGCAAGTCGCCTGGCCTCTCTGGGCCCTGTATCCCTGTAACACGGAGATGAGATGGGAGGAACCAGGAGGCTGCTGTGGGCTGCAGCCAGCTCAGCTTTGCTCGGTTCACACAAACCCTCCATAAATGTTTATGAAGTCAATTCACCCAGGTAAAAGACAGGACCCCATCACAACCGGGGCAACTCCCACAATCCCTGGAACCCAGGCCCACAAGGGTAGTGCTCAACCCACTGCTCTCCAGCCACGTGTGACCAGCTTACTGGACAAGCAGGAAGGTGCAGCTACCAGGGCCAGGTAAGCGCACCCCTTCTGTGTTGAAAACCAGATCTGAATTAATGGGAACTCCCCTGGGGGTGGGGCTGATGGTCGTTGTAGTGATGGGAGCGAGGCTCGCTCAGAGAGTTCTGTCCAGTCCTAGCGGACCCACAACACTCCCTGTATTGGGGTCCCCCGCCCCTGGCAGACCTCCACCCCTACCCCCAATCAGCACCCCACACAGCTACAGGGAGCCACGAGGGCTCTACACAGAGGAAGGCCACATCCGTTTAGAATCGTGAATCCTCTGAGAGGAGAAACACCACCGTGAGCTGAGCTACCCTGAGGGCAGGGGTGACTTTGGGGAAGCTGGGGGAGGGGCCATGCACCCCTGGGTGAGGGTAAGCTCCTGCGTACACGTGCCCAGACAGGTGACTGTGAGTGTGTGCACATGTGAGAATGTACATGTGTGGGTGTGTAGGGAGTGTTACGAGCGTGTGTTATGTGCATGTGTGAGAGGGGGCTGAGGCGTGGGTGCAGTTCACCACCCTCCAGGGCCCTCCCTCATCTGTAAACGAGGCCAGAACCCAGCCCCTGGGGGCTTCAGCCAAGACCCACCTCCACGGAGGGGAGGCGGCCCCCCATCCAGGCCAAGGGTGGGGGCTTCACAAGAGGGGCTCTTCCCCTTCTCAGTTGATACTTGGGGGGCAGGAGGGCTGCCAGCAGCAGCTCCTGGGACCCTCAACCCACAGGGACGAGCAGGAGTGGGGCGGGTCCCTGGGAGGGGGGCCGGAGGCTTCAGTTACAGGAACAATTAGGGCACCCTGCTGCACTGCCAGCCGCCGCGGCGCCATCACGAGAGTGACAAGCAGGCCCCGGCGGGCTGCGAGCGGTAATCCCGGCAAGGCTCCCCGGTGTTAATGGTGCGAGCAGGCTCATTAGCCGTCATCCGTCTGTCCTTAATGCGGTGGAGGCGGCGCAGGGCTGCGGGTGAAGGATGCCCTCCCAGGCGCGGCGGGCGGGCGGCTCGGCCCTCTCCTCCCCTCCCCTGCGCTGCAAGAAGACATGAAGGCGGGGTGCAGGCCCCGGGGAGAGAGGAGGACAGAGACCCGCTCCTCTGGTGTGAGAACCGCTGCGCAAAGGCCAGACCTGCAGCCCGGCCCCGCCCCGGTGTGTGACTGCAGGCCTCCCTCTCTGGGCCTACGTCGTCCTGGTGTGGGGGGGGAAGTGAGGACTAGAACAGGTGCCCCCAGGGCACAGGGAACTGTGGGTGGGCGGCCCTGGGGTGCCCTTCTCTGGGCTCAGCTATCCCTCACGTGTCCAGGGAGGTGTGGTGGCGTGAATGTCACCCAGAATGTTCCAGATGGTTTCCTGACAACCATAAATCCTGCCTTTGTGTGCAGTGGCAGAAGGGCCCGACCGCACCATCTGGGTGGTGGGTGCCCTGGCAAGGGGCCTAGGACAGGTGCTGAGGAATCAGGGTTGACTGAGCAGGTACATGCCTCGGGCCTGACTCAGGTGCAGCCGTGCCCAGGCAGCTGTAGGTGAGCTGGGCCCGGGGAGGAGGGGGCAGGGGAGGGGGCACCTCGGGCGGCCATCACGGCAGAGACCACGAGCTGGAAGGGCGGCCCAGAGAGGTGGGGTGGGCAGGAGGGCTGGGTGCAGGGGAAGGGGCCCTGGGGGCGTGAGCTGGGTTCCAGTTCAGGTTGCCAGGCTCATGTCCTGTCTCTGCTGCGTGAGGAGGGGGATCATGCACCCTCTGTGGCCTCCCGTCTGTAACACGGCAGGTAGCAGTGCCCCCCTCCCGATAGTACGAGCAGGTGAGTGGACGTGTCTAAAGTCGGATGGGGCCATGTCAGCTGTCAGCACCCCAGCTATGGCATCGCCCCTCCAGGACATGGCCGCATACCCCTAACTACACACTAGTTACTCTTTCAGCTCAAACGGCTGTTTGGTTTCTGGAGGGATAATTTACAAAAACTAATTTTAAAAAAAAAAAAACAGTTTACATCCAGAAGGAAGCAGTGGATCACCAGCAGGAGGGGAAGGGCAGCACTCTGGCCTCGAACCCTCCTGGGACCTGTTTGCCAAGCCCAGCTTGCTCAGAGGGGGTTCATCCAGGGGCTGCAATGTGTAGGGCCCATGGGCACCTGCTGGCCCTTCTCACCGCAGGATCAGGAGCAAACAGCGGAGCAGGGAGCCCACGAGGCGGCTTTACTCGAAACTCTGTTCCAACATGATGCAAAACGCTCTCCAGCACCCCACAACGTTGCTACTGCCTGCAGATGTGTGGGCCTCCATAGGTGCAACATCACATCCATGAGAAGCTTTGAAAGCGGGGCCATCTCCTCCCCTCTCAGGAAAGCAAGACCAGCCCTAGGCCCAGGCTGCCGGATCCCAGGCCCGGGCTCTGCCCTTTAACCTCCCCGGCCTCGGTTTCCCAACCTGGAAAATGGGCCACTCGATCAAGTCCCTCTCCTGCTGGCCGCTGGGGGGCTTCAACCAGCACCCAGGTCTGTGAGCCCCTCCGTCTGTGCGCTGAGGGGCCGCCGGCAGCCCAGAGCCAGCTGGCCATGGCTGGGAGGACGGTGAGCTGAGGGTGGCTGTCTCCCCGACGTTCTTCAATTATTCAAACAATAACCGCACCCTTATTTAAAGTCTAGTCTTGCATCCACGCGTCGGGTGGCGGCGAGCACCGGGGCCTGCTGGTAGATTTACTCGGGGACAGGCTCCTTCTCGCAAAGTCAATTAATTAAGCAAACATTCCTGCCAGCGGGTTCTCAGGTGTGTGGCTGGGAGGCCTGGCGGTCTCAGCCCACCGCCTCTGGGACACCTGATCCCGCAGGGCCTGCCAAGTGGGTGGGGACAGTGGCCTGGAGCCGGGTGCTGGCTGGTGGAAGGGGAAGGGCACAGGGACAAGTTTCCAGGGCGCTCCTGTGCGCCAGGCCCGGGCAGACCCTCGGCCCTCGGGGGCTCTCCCAGCCCTCACTGCCAGTCCCTCAGCACACCAGGGCTCAGATGGGGAAACTGAGGTGCACAGTGGTGGAGGGACCCACTCAAGGTCACCCATGGGGCCAGTGTTGCAGGTGGGGACTGGAGCCCAGGCCGTTGAGATACCCACGTGCTTGGCACCCGCCAGGCCCAGCTCCACACCTACCCCTCCCCCGGGACAAACCATCAACCCCCTCCTGCCTCTCACCCAGCAGAGACAAGCACCTCCCAGGGCACCCCCCTAAAGTAAATGCAGCCCACGGGTGGAGTGCTCTGGCATGTTGGGGCCCCAGGCCACTCCCACCTCCTCTCTGCTGCTCTCCTCTGGACAAGGACAGCAGCCAGTGGGCACTCATTAATAGCTTACAAAGCCCTTTTGCCACCAACAGAGCCTCTGAACAGACGTAATCGCCAGAAAGGCCGTCAGCAACAGCAGCTCCGCTGTTGACGTGAGGATGTGAAATCCAGAGGTGAGATGACCCCAGGGGTCACAGTCAGGGACCAAACACCAGGCCACTGGGCCCTGAGGTGGAGGTCTGGCCTGTCCTGCAGCAGCTGCTAAGCACAGTGGCAAAGGGTGTGGACACTGCTGGAGTGGGGGACCGGCTTGCACCCCAGTTGTTGACCTCGGGCAAGTCACACATAATGGCTCTGGGCCTCAGTTTCCTCCCCTGTGAAATGGGGGTGAGAGCAGAAGCACCTCCTCATTCTGGCCACTGTGAGAATAGTGAAGTCAGGGCAGATGAAGCACAGGGCACAGGCCGTCCTCACCCCACCTTTCCTGTGCTTCTTGCTCCATCTCCCAAAGCACCAACGCAGAGTGGAGGCCCTCCAAGAGGCATTACTGGCTCCAGCGGCAGAATTGGCGGCATCAAGGTAAAGAGAGGTTGCCAGGCCCTGTCTTCACCAGCTCATCTCAGCTCCTGGAAACTGACCACACCACACACTTCCAGCACACAGGCACTGATTGTCCAAACCTTGGCCTGTGCACAGGACAGGATTTCAGCTCAACTGAAAGCCTCTCATCAACGCCCCCTTTGGAAGGAGGAGGAGTCCATGCACACAGATGTAACTTCAGTTCCTTGATCGGAGCTCCTTTGGTCCCCTCCTCATCCACCAAAATGAATACTCTGGCCACCTGAAGCGAAGAGCTGACTTACTGGAAAAGACCCTGATGCTGGGAAAGACTGAAGGCAAAAGGAGAAGAGGGCAGCAAAGGGTGAAATGGTTAGAGGCCATCACCGACTCAATGGACATGAATCTGAGCAAACTCTGGGAGGTAGTGAAGGACCGGGAAGCCTGGAGTGCGGCATGCAATCCATGGGGTCACAAAGAGTCGGTCACAACTTAGTGACTGAACAACACCCCCCAAGGAAACTACTATGCGCCCCTCAGAGGCCTTCTCAAGCGCCCCATCCCTCTGTTCCCCACCTATGTAACACAACCTCTTTCCAGCCATCTCAGAGTCTGAGCTGCACCTCTCCCATCAACAGAATGGCTGACCATGAGCCAGACGCTGCAGTGTGACTTTCTGTGGTTTATCTCAGTTAATCTTTCAAAATGAGAGGGACCATTTTTCTTCATTTGACAGATAAGGAAACTGACGACACAGAGCGGTTGAGCTACACACTGAGGCTGACAGCTGGCCAGCAAGAGAGCCTGGACCTGAACCCAGCAAGTCTGGCTCTGATCTCAGCAGGGCTGAGCCAGGGTCAGGACTGGCTGGAGCTGGTGGAACGGCAAAGGAGAAAATTGCCGGGAACAAGGCAGGAGGCCCTTCGACCCAGGGAGGAAGCAAGAGCGAGCCAAAGAGCAAGACTGAAATTCGATCGGAGGCAAGCACACGCTGTCCAGGGAGGGGGGTGACAGAGACCCGTGGTTTCTGCACGTGCCACTCCCTAGGGGGTCCGCCAGTGCTCGCTCAGCTCGGAACCCAGCTGCTCCGGGCGATTATTATTTCAGCAGTGGAGGGAGGCGGGTGGAAGGCTCTAGGCCTCAAGCTGAAACCTCAGGGAGGGGCTGCTGGGGGGGTGCTAAGCAGAAAATCAGTCTGGGGGAGCCCAGGCCCTGATGCTGCTGGCCACCCAATCTGGCCCCCACTCTTCCGGGGGACCCTCGGCCGCCCCCACCTTCTGCCACACCTGCTGTGAAAAGGACAACCCTCGGCGGATGGCCCCTGCTCTCCCTCCTGGGAGGGCAATCAGACACCACACACAGAGCAGGAACAGGCAGTGGGCGCTGATCAGCTGGGGGGCGGCTGGGATTGGGGGGGCCCTACTGGGCCCCAGGAGCAGCAGAGCCCGAGGGTGGGCTGAGGAATGGGGGCAGCGGTAGGGACCCTCCCCCCTAGTAAAAAAAAATCAACACAGAGAGGCCCTGAAAGGCAGAGCCTCACCTAGCCTGGTGGGGCCCTGGGACTTCCCTCCCTCCCCGTCCACACATCTACCTCTCACCCCAGCAGCAGAATGTTGGGGATCAGGCAGCAGCATCTGGAGCCAATGACACGAAGGTCAGTGGCTGGCATTTACTTGTTCTCTCTTTGCCTCGGTTTCCTCATCTGTCAGGTGGGATCAGTACCAGTCTGCACGCCAGTGAAGGGTTGTAAGAGGTGAGAGATTTCAACCAAGGGCTTGGAACGGGCCAGGAACATAGGAGACACTACAAAGGGACCACCCACTGCCGCCGTTTCTGCCACGCCATCCCCAGCCCCCGCTGTCGTCTGATCTGGAAATGGGGCCTGGAGAACTGCGAGCAGAGAACAGACCTTGGCACCGGGCCTCAAGTTTCCCCACCACATACAGGGCACGATCTCAGCCCAGCCCGGAGCTGCTGAGGCCTCTGTGAATAGGCTGGAGCCAGCACAGGGTACACGGTGACACTTGAGAAATGTCCCCTCCGCCGTGATGCTGGGCACCCCCAGCTGTCCCCCTGGACTCAACATGACAAGTCCTCAAGACAGGAGGCAGCAAGCGAGTTACACATGCAGCGGGGGGCCGAGATTTGAAAACATACGTCTGCACAGAAGCACGTCCACATGTGTCCATACAGCACTGGTCACAAGAGACAAGTGGCAGTTACTCAAACGCCCACTGATGGATGGATGGATACACAAAATGTGGTCCATCCCCACACTGGAATATCACTCAGCTGTGAAAAGGAGTGAGGCCCTGACTCCCGCTCCAGGATGGATGAACCTTGAGAACACGATGCTTGATGAAGGAAGCCACACAAAAAGCTCCCAATTTTATGATTCCATTAACAGAAAATGTCAAGAATAGGCAAATCCAGAGAGATAGAGAGGGGCTGGGGAGGGGGATGACAGTGGGGTTTCTTTGTGGGGTGATGCAAATGTTCAGGAATGAGATGGTGGCAATGGTTGCACAATTCTGTGATTGTGCCAAAAACCACTGGCTTGTACACTTTAAAATGGTGGTTTACATGGTATGCAAACCATATCTCAATAAAACTGCTAAAAAACCCAGATCCCTGAAGCCTATCCTGTGCCTCTCGAGTGACTCCCAAGGGCCCGGGAGTCTCTCTGCAGGCATAAGGACAGGGTGGGGGTGGCGGGTAGAGGCGCTCACTTGGCAAATGGCCTGACCCGGAAGGAAGGCAGGCTTTGGCCGGGGTGAGCAGAGTTCACAAGCAGGGAGCACACAGGGGAAGATCTCAGTTTTGGTTCTTGATGAAAGTGAAAGAGGAGAGTGAAAAAGTTGGCTTAAAGCTCAACATTCAAAAAACTAAGATCATGGCATCTGGTCCCATCACTTCATGGCAAATAGATGGGGAAACAGTGGAAACAGTGGCTGACTTTATTTTTGGGGCTCCAAAATCACTGCAGATGGTGATTGCAGCCATGAAATTAAAAGACGCTTACTCCTTGGAAGGAAAGTCATGACCAACCTAGACAGCGTATTAAAAAGCAGAGACATTACTTTGTCAAGAAAGGTCCGTCTAGTCAAGGCTATGATTTTTCCAGTGGTCGTGTATGGATGTGAGAGTTGGATATTAAAGAAAGCTGACTGCAAAAGAAATGATGCTTTTGAACTGTGGTGTTCGAGAAGACTCTTAAGAGTCCCCTGGACTGCAAGAAGATCCAACCAGTCCATCCTAAAGGAAATCAGTCCTGGGTGTTCATTGGAAGGACTGATGTTGAAGCTGAAACTCCAATATTTTGGCTACCTGATGCGAAGAGCTGACTCATTTGAAAAGACCCTGATGTTGGGAAAGATTGAAGGCAGGAGGAGAAGGGGACGACAAAGGATGAGATGGTTAGATAGCATCACCAACTCAATGGGCATGAATTTGGGTAAACTCTGGGAGTTGGTGATGGACAGGGAGGCCTGGCGTGCTGCAGTTCATGGGGTCACAAAGAGTCGGACATGACTGAGCTACTGAAATGAACTGAACTGAACTGAAAGAGTGGGAAGCATATAAAACAGAACACTCTACTGAACTGAACTGAACTAACTGAAAGAGTGGGAAGCATATAAAACAGAACACTTCTCCAGAAACATTACTGAGCACCTCCTGCATACATGTTCCTGGGAACAGACTCCAGAGCCAGAGAACCCACCTAGTCCTCGCCCTGGTACAGGCCAGCTCGGCAGGACGCCTGGAACCATGAAGTCATGTGAACACATCCACACCAAGGAGACCCAGGAAACGGGCCAAGAAACCCTCTACCCAAAGGAAAAGCTGCAGTCAGCAAGGAAAAGAGAAGGTGGGAACAGCGTGTGTGGAGGCTGTGAGGCAAACGGGAACATAGGGGCTAAAAACACCTGGTGAAGCCAGACCCAGGAACGGGAAGCAAGACTGGCAACTCTAGGACCAATGTCTGGGACAACAGAAATCCCCCTGCTCCATCCTGTACCCCGAACACGTACAATGTCCCCACCAGGCTGTGACGGGGTAGGGATGAAAGCCCAGCTCACCTTATCTGGGACAGTCAGATGTGTGTGTGAGGATGGAGGGTGAGGAGGTGCGGAAGGCCAGGCCAGCCCCTAAGCGGCTGCAGTCTGAGAGTCTCTGAATATCACCCCAACCCTGACGGGTCCTCCAGACTGCCAAGGACCCCCTCCAGGCACTCCAGGCCCCGGGAAGCCCGTCATGTTGCCTTTGTATAAGAAATATCTATTTATTTATTTGCCTGTGCTAGGGCTTAGTTGTGGCACACAGGCATGAGGGTCTGGTTTCCCAAGCAGGGATCGAACCCCAGCTCCCTGCATTGGGAGTGTGGAGTTTTAGCCACTGGACCCCCCCCCCCCCAGGAAGTTCCTAGCCCTTCGTATTCTCAGGAACAGTCACAGGCCTCAAGAGCAATACTTCCCACTGGGCTCCTGTCTCCTCTCCCCTCCCAGCAGAGGCAGAATGCCCTGTTTCCTCCTGAGCGAGCTTCCTGCTGGGGAAACCACAGGCCTGGACACCCAGACACAGGCTCCTGAAGTCACAGAGGACTTCAGGACCCGCAGCCCCAGCAGCAAAGATAACTGAGGCCCCAAATTGCCCGTCTCTGCACACAGACCACAGCAGGCTACAGATAAACCAGCTCTGAAGGCTAGGCTGGTATTATTACAAGTAATCACTCCTCAGGGTAATTATGGGTTCTCAGACAGAAGTCTGTCTCCCTCGGCTCAGCAGGCTGAAAGACCAGCACCCCGGGCTCCAGCCCCCGCCCACTTCGGGACACCGTCTTGAGTCCCACGGAGCAACGGGTGGCCTGGCCTGCGGGAGTTAAGATGTGGCCAGAAACAGCCCATTCCCTGGGAAGGAAGAGGCCCCCTGGAAGCGGTCGGAGCCTGGCCACGGGTGGCCTGGTGGCCACGCTCCCCCGCCGTGCGGGCCCGTGGGCCTCTCAGCATCGACTAAAGGCTCAGTATCTCTCTCCGCTACATTCCCACTTCCCGTGGCCCCAGGCTGCAGGCCTGGCAGGTGGGGGCAGAGATGAAGAAGAGCTGAAACTTGTCCTTGAGGGGCCGAGCAGATAGGGGTCACTGCGTCCCCCTGAGCAGGTCAACAAGCCCACAGGGAACGTGGGAATGTTACGACTAGTTAAAATAGATCATCCCTGTAACATATCAGCTGTGGCACGGGGGGACGTGGGGTCGCCCCGGTTGAATGAAGAGATAAAGAACTGTCTGTAGAAAGAGCCAAGCAGGAGACTACCGTAAAATTCGGACTCAAGGTCCCACCTGGGAGTCCGTGGGCGCCAAGGGTGCGCCTAGCACCTTCTAGAAGGAAGGATGGGAGGAAGGAGTGGCAGAGGAGTGGCAGAGGTGGCCTTCATTTAGGAAACTGGCACGTGGACCTCACAGCACCCTACTCCCGCAGCCCTGGGGGCTGGAGGCTCGGCTTCCAGGCAGGAGGAAGGGAGAGAGCGGGTAAGGGCTGCGGAGGGAGGTGGGGCAGCGACGGCGAGGCGGGTCTAACGGTGGGAAACCCTGCAGGCAGAGATGACTGGTTCTCGGAGCTGGAACGGCCCCACAGCATCCCTGCCACCGGGGTCCCCCACCGGCCTCCCTCCTCGCAGCTCCAGCTGTTCTCCTCCCTGTGCGCATGAACAACAGCTGCCAACGTGGCGGGGAGGGCAGAGGGCGGAGATGGGAGGGCTGTTTGCGAAGACAACCATCGCACTGAGGTCAGCTCTTGCGCAGACTCGGCCGGACCCCACCTCTTGTCTGCCTGGTGCAGCTACCAACGAACTCGTACTTGCTGGCCCCAGCTTCTCCCTGCCCTGTGCTCCACCCTCCAGAGGACCCCGGGAGAAGGGAAGAGGCTGGCTCATGCCCCGCTCTGCCCGAACCCTCGCAGGCTCCCTCCTCGCCCCCAGGAAAGGCCAGTTGCCAGCACCCCTGCATGCGCACCCCACTCTCCCCGCCCCTTGTTTTCCTGGACACCTCAGGCAGGTTGCCCGCTCAGGTGCCTCCGCGTTCTGCCCGGGGCTGGACTCCCAGGCACCTGTGAACGTGGCCTTATTTGGAATAAAGGGTTTTTGCAGATGTAATTAATGACCTTGAAGTAAGACCATCCTGGATTATCTGAGTGGGCCCTAAGTCCTAGAATGAGTGTAAGACACGAGGGAGGCCTGAGAAGACGGAGCAGGGCTGAGGCCACAAGCCAAGGAGAGCAGGGGGCCGCCGGAAACCGGGAGGGGTGGCGCCAGAAGTTGGGAGAGCTGGACGGGTTCTTCCTGGGAGCCGTGAAGGGAGAAGGCCTGAGGCGGGAACTGAACTGAGAAAATACACATCTGGTTTAGGACCTAGTTCGTGGAGCTTTATCACAGCCGCCCCAGGACGGCTAATGATCTTCCAGCTTAACCAGGCAGTGCCCCCCCAGCCCGCACTGCATCATAACCGGGTCCTCGCCCGCGCCTTTACACAGCTCCACAGTGTGACGTGCGCCGTTTCCATCACTCACTGCCTGGAACACAAGCTCCTGACCGGGGACCACTGGTTTCCTCGTGACCTGCAACCAGGCTGGGCCTCCGGCGTGGCCAGCCCCTCACCTCTCAGACGCCAACTGAGCGCAGGGTGAGGTGGCCCCAGGGTGCTAGTGACTCTCAGCTGTGGCCATCATTTTGCCCCCACGTTCTGCCCAGGGGACCCTGGCAGAGTCTGGAGACCTCCTTGGTCGTCACAACTGGGGGCTGTAACTGGCCCACAGCCAGCAGAGGCCAGCAACTCACAGAACGGCCCCCACGACAAGCATCCGGCCCCAAACGTCAACAGCGCCCCAGCACCTTAGGGTGTAACCACTTGGGAAGATTTCTCCCCAACCTGAAGTGACAAGGACACGCTTTTCACCCCTTAGCCATCAAGGCCCATCCCGGGTCCAGCACAAGCAGACATCTAACAAATGCGGTGGGCCGAAGAACTGACCCGAGGGGCCGGCGGGTGGCACAAAAGAAGAACGGACCCCACAATCGGCTGAGATGCTGGGACCCCAGCTTTTCCATTCGCGTCAGCCCAGGGTGGGGGTCTCTGAGGTGAGGGGGCCAGGCTGAGAAAGCCCAGGGCGGGCAGGCGAGTCCCTCCAATGTGGCCCGGCTCACCGAGGTGCCACAGGGGCCATCACGGAGGGAGCACCTTGCTCTGGGCCTTGGGCAGGAACCCTCCCCTCCACCCTCCTTGCCACCCTCTCCCGGCTCCCCAGCCTCAAGCTTCAGTGGGCTTGTGTGTCTGCCAGATGGCAACGTGCTATGTGTCAGGAGATAATCGCTATTAAAAAATTCACTCGGTTTTATTTTATTTTTTTAGGTTCCGTTTGGGCTCCCTGCTTTCTCCTAAAAAAGCTACCACACTGCCACCGTCACACTGTTTTAATTGTCTCTAATTAAGAGAAACATTGACTGGGTCACCAGGGTTTCTCTACACTGGTGGTTGGGGGTGCAGCTTGGGGGCCAAAGGCCCTGCCCACTCGTCCACCCCCAGAGGAACGAGGCATAGTCCTCCCCAAGGAGGCCCAGCGGTCCTCCCAGGCCCCCATCGCTCCTGAGACTGGGCAGACTGCTCTTCTGCCCTGAGAGACTCCGGCTCTGTTGGGTGTGCGTCACCAGTGTAATGAGTTGAGGCGACGGGTATCCAGGGCACTGCTGGACGCAGGGGCTGGGTGGACAGGGCTGTGCTGTGGTTCAGGCCCCAGGTGGAAACTTCCCCTGGAAAGGAGGCTCAGATCCTGGTTCTGTCCCCATTCGCCCGCCTGAGCAAGTCTTGACCCGCTCGGGGCTCAGTTTCCATGTCTGCCCTGGGGGGCCGCATGTGGTTGGTTGGATGGCTGCTGGGACAGGCATGAGCTAGATGCCGCGGGCTGAGTGTGCAAGGGGTGAGGTCAGGTCAGGGGAGGCTGGCAGACAGGCAGCCGCCGGCAACATAGAGCCTTTCAAGGCAGTCAAGGATTCGGGCACCTACGGGTTCCAGCATGTTCTGGGTGCTGGGAACACACCAGGGAACAGACTAGCTAGCTTACACTGCTGACCTAGAAGAAGGCGGGAGGTGGTCAACAACTGAACTTCACAGTGGACAGGGGGTTCCTGCAGACCCTGTGGGCCTTGCCCTGGAGTGAGTCCGAGGGGGGACCCGGGGGCAGAGAAGGTGGTGGCATCTCAGGCCCAGGCCGGGATGAGCAAGAGTGACCAAGACGGCCTGGCTCCTCTCCTCACCTCGCCCGCCCTTGGGTGTCCCTGCCTCCTGCAAACAGGCGATGCAGGGTGGCTGCCGGGCCAAGCCTGGTCACCTGCTGCACCCATTTCAGACTGGAGGCCTTTCTTCCTGGCAGAGCAGCTCATTTCTCCCACCTGACCTGGAGGCCAGGGAGGTCCAGAGCAGTGGGAAACAGGCCCCCCAAGTCAGGTTTAGTATCCTTTCAGCCATCCCACAACACTGGAGGGTCTTCAGAGGAGAATTAGATGGTATATTTAATATATTTAAAGAACACATAAGGGGAGTTGTGATGGTGTATTAGTGTTCTGGCGCTGCAATAACAAATGACCATAATCTGGGGGGCTAGAAACTACAGAAATGTTTCTGTCATAGTACTGGAGACTGGAAGTCTGAAATCTAGGTACTGGCTGGTCCCCATCCCTCCAGAGGCTCTGGGAGGATCTCCCCTCAGCTCTTCCAGCTTCTGGGGGCTTCAGGAGTCCTTGGCTTGTGGCCTAATTTCCCCAGTGTCTGCCTCCGCCTTCTCACAGCCTAAGGACACCATCAGTCATTGGACTTGACGCTATCCTAACCCACGTCGATTTCATCTCGAGGTCCTTAACTACATGCACGTTTCCAAATAAGGTCACGCTCCAAGCTCCCAGGTGGACATGAACCTTGGGAGACACCATTCACCCTAGCACATGAGACTCACAACGTCACCAGCACACTCACACGGGCATCACCCTTTCTGGAGCGCACACCCTGTTTTTTTTAGTATCTATTTTTGGCTGTGCTGCATCTTTGTTGCTGTGTGCAGGCTCTCTCTGGTTGTGGCCAGCAAGGGCTGCTCTCTAGTTGCCCTCTGCAGGCCTCTCGCTGTGGTGGCTTCTCTTGTGGAGCACAGGCTCTAGGGTCGACGGGCTTCAGTAGTTGCAGAACGTGGATTCTAGTTGTGACGCACGGGCTCAGCTGCTCCATGGCGTGTGGGGTCTTCCTGGACCAGAGATTGAACCTGTGTTCCGTGCTTTGGCAGGCAGATTCTTAACCACTGGACCCCCAGGGAAGTCCGCAGAGCTGACACTCTTTGAGGTCAGTAGATGGGAAAAGGCAGTTACTATTCTCGAGGCCAGCATGGCCAGCGGCGGGCAATGGGAGCGGAGATGGAGATAGCTGTTCCTTGGCTGGAAGCTCTGAGGCCAGGCTGTGGATAGGGTCCTCCTATGGGCTCAGAAGGGCCCCTGGCCTTGATGTGGCTCAACCCACCTGCCCCTAGACCTGAGTGGGTCCCTGAGCCCATGATGCAGGTATGGCGGCCCAGGGAGGAGTTGTCCAGTCCATCCTCATAGAGCTTGGGAGGCAGAGGCCTCAATAAGGGAAGTGCCTGTCCAAGGCCACATGTTTGCTCCTGGGTTCCTCCTGTTCCTCCAGACATCCCTCCGGCCTGCGCCCATTCCTGTGGCCCCAGGACCCCTATAACACAGACACATGGAGCCTGGGTAGGTGAGAGGCACCCTCCTAGGATGACCTCTATCAAGGGGGGAGATGGGGTCAGGAGGTCGGGACACAAGCAGAAAGGGGGAGAGCAGACATCAAAGGTCAAGGGTCACTGTGAAAACCAGAGGCTGGGCAGACAGGAAATGATAACCCAGGAGCAGGTGGGCTTGCGACCCCAGACCCTCCCATGCCTGCCACCACATGGGTTCCTCCAGCACCCAGTCATTCTATTGTTTTTATTTATTTGGCTGCACAGGGTCTTAGTTGCAACATGTGGGATCTAGCTTCCTGACCAGGGATCAAACCCAGGCCCTCTGCACTGGGAGTGTGAAGTCTTAGCCACTGGACCACCAGAGAGGACCCCCTGTATCACTTTAGATGTGAAGGATCTCTCTGGGACCCAGCTGTGGGGAGCACTAATGTTTACTAGGCAAACTACATGTTCTAACCACTTAGTCCAACACCCTTAAGAGATATGGAGGGGGGAGGTTTGAGGCTTGTCTGAAAGCCATCATCTTGGGGCAGTTTGTTACACAGCAATAGCTGTCTAGAACAAGTGCTTTATAACCCCCTTTCATAGAGGAGGAAATCAAGGCACACAGAGGTTAAGTGTCTTGTTCAAAGGCACAGGGCCAGTAAGAGGCAGTTGCTATTCAGTTGCAAAATTGTGTCCAACTGTTTGCAACCCCATGGACTGCAGCACACCAGGCTTCCCTGTCCTTCACCATCTCCCAGAGCTTGCTCAAACTCATGTCCATTAAGTCAGCAATGCCATCCAACCATCTCATCCTCTCTTCCCCTCTTCCCCTCAGTCTTTCCCAGGATCAGGCTCTTTTCCAATGAGTTGTCTCTTCACATCAGGTGGCCAAAGTATTGGAGCTTCAGCTATAGCATCAGAGTCCTTCTGAAGAATATTCAGGATTGATTTCCTTTAGGATTGACTGGTTTGATCTCTCTGCAGTCCAAGGGTCTCTCAAGAGTCTTCTCCAACACCACAGTTCAAAAACATGAATTCTTTGATAATCAGCCTTTACAATCCAAAGCTAACTAGCAAGGGCCAGCATTCCCACCTGGCTACTGAAGCTGTGCTGAAATCAGAATTGGCAGAATTGAGCCACCCGCTCAGTCCCACTTCTTTCTTTCTTTCGGCTGCATCACACGGCATGTGGGATCTTAGTTCTCCGATCAGGGATCAAACCCATGCCCCCTACAGTGGGAGCTTGGAGTCTTAACCACTGGACCGACAGGGAATTCCCAGACCCACTTCTTTTTATTTCTAAATTTATTTTTATTTTAAAATATTCATTTGGCTGCACCAGGTCTTAATCGTGGCACATGGGATCTCTATCTTCGTTGCAGCATGCAGGAGCTTTAGTTGCAGCATGTGCAATCTAGTTCCCTGACTAGGGATCGAACCTGGGCCCCCTGCATTAGGAGCTCAGAGTCTTAGCCACTGGACCCCAGGGAGGTCCTCTAGCCCCACTTCTTAATTTGCCTCTTCCTTCTCAGCTCAGTGTCTCCAGGGGTGTTTTTTCCAAACCGAGCAAGACTTACATGCAAAGCTGGAGATGGTTTGTCTGGTTTCCTTGCTGACAGGCAAAGGCACAAGTGATGCTGCCTGCACTGCCACCCCAGGGGTCCGCACCACTGGCAGAGGTGTTGCCCCTGCCTCTCTCTCAAGGTTTACAAGGGCCATCCCCACCTCTCACAGCCGCTGACCCGAGGACAGACAGGCTCAGCTGCCAGCATAGACCATCAGGACCCTTTCCAGGTCTCGGAATCTCCTGAGAGAAGCCTGATCTGGGTCCCTGGCTGCTGGCATTGGTGGCAAGGGGCCATGGGGTTCAGACAGCCCCTGTCCACCCTGCTTGGGGAATAATCCAAAGAGCCTGCTCCCAAAGGCACAGCTGGGCCGCCTGAGACTGCTACAGAGCAGAGGGGCCACATGTGGTGGGAGGAAGAGGCGCCCAGAACCCAGAGACAGCTCACCAGGCACACAGCCCAGGATGGGACGGCCCGGGCTCCAGCTGCCCTCCCTCACAGCCTACTAGCCGTGTGACCCTGAGGAGTGAGCCGGACCTCTCAGACTCTACTTCTTCACCCGCCTAAACAAGATACCACCAAACCAGGGCCTCCTCCTGAGGCTGCTGTGAGGCCTGGGACTTCACGTCCACGCTCTGCGGGCCAGGGACAGAGTGAACTGGGCAGAAGGGGCTCACATCCAAGTGGCCATCACCCCGTACATCCTGGGGAAACTGAGGTCTGAGGGGGCCGCGTGGCCTGGCCAAGGGCACGCAGTCAGCCAGGGGCCTCCTGGGACTGCCAGGGTCCCATAGGGCAGGGCCTCCACCACCCCGCATCCACCAGCCCCAGAAGGAAGGGTGATCAGAGGAAGCCAGCAGACAGGACTGATGATCAAACACCTGAATGAGACGGGAGTTTTGTAGGTTCATTTAACTGAAAGGAAAGAGCCCCCCCCTTCCTCTAAGCTGCTGCCCCGCACCTGGCCCCCCAAGAGAGCTCGGGAAACCGCCTAAGCCAACATCTGACAGCCGTGGATTTGTTTTAAGCTCTTTCTACCCACTGCACTGTAATCATCAGCTGTTCACGACCTCTCCACAAGCCACTCTTCCCCTCCCCGAGTTCTCAAAAGGCAAAAAGCTTTAAAAGCCTCTGTTCAAACAGGCGGAGACGCGTACACACAGAGATGCAGGGCTGGAAGAGAGGTGAGGCGGACAGGAGGGGCCCGGGGGACCCCAGCAGTAAGGACGATGGGGTGGGGTGGGGTGGGGAGCAGGAGGGCACCCTAGGGTCACCTGGGAGGAAAGGCCTGAGGGTCAGGATGCCCAGCCTCACACAGGAGGAGGGAGCTGTGTGGAAGCCACCATCACACCACCTAACCCCAACAGCCTCTGTCACTAG
Source organism: Oryx dammah (assembly GCF_014754425.2). NCBI lineage: Eukaryota > Metazoa > Chordata > Mammalia > Artiodactyla > Bovidae > Oryx > Oryx dammah. The sequence goes on from NW_024070197.1 coordinate 53,116,356, forward strand.
CATCCCCATGAAGGGACTCAGCAACCAGAGTGACTGTCCTCAGCTACCTTCTCCCCACCCCTCCCTCCTTGCCCTCCAGCCAAGGACCTCGGGGGCCCCTGCCCCACCCACTCCACCTTCACAGGCTCAGCTTGCAGGGGGGCCCTGGACTCTTGGACAGGGACTGATGACAATACCATCCACAGCGGCTCTGTGACCCGTTCATCCTCTCACAACTTGTGAGGTCCCAACCTTGACACCACCAGCAAGTCCCCCCACCAGGAGGGTTGGTGGGGGGCCCAGGGAGATGCTAGCATGGTCTGGGGAGGGGGGCAATGTGGGTGAAAAATCCTTTAAACCCACCTTTGCTCCCCACCTGCATGCAAGAGGGGGAGAACCCCCCATTTCTTATTCCTGGATCTCATCCCCCTGGTTTCCTGTTGGCACAAAGGGGCCAGGCATGGGTTGACACTCCCATCCTAGGCTGCTAACTGGCCAGGAGGGCAAGACCCCTGCCAGGCTGCTACAGGCCGGCCACCTCCACACACGGAATCTGCAGGGGAGGCCCTGGCCTCAGGGCTGGACCATGGATGTGCCAGAGGCGAGCCAGACAGCCGGGCTGGACCGCGCTTTTCTACTTAAAAATAAATCAGTTGGCTTGAAGAGGAAGTGGCAGGCAGCGGCCTAAGGCCACGTGCACGACCTGGGGGTGACTGGGGGTGATCCGAGGTCTGCAAGCCAGGTGGGGTGGGCGGCGCCCCAGAAAGTTCCATCCCAGGCCCTCCCGGTCTCCCTCTCCGCAGGCGTTAGTCGGCACTTACTGAGGTTCTGGAGCAGGGCAGACCAGGTCTTCAAGCCGAGCATGCTGTACCTTCCCAGGGGGCCGCGGGAACCCCCGGGGGCTCTAGGAGGGGCCTTCCCGCATAGCCCGCGGCGTGGGCGCAGGGTCACCGAGCAGCGAGGCGTCCACGCGCCCCGTGCGCTCCTGCAGCACGCTGAACGCTGGGGGCTGGGGTCCCAGGGAGGTGGAAGGGGCAGGGTGGGGGAGTATTGGGCTCCGGACGTCACGGGACAGCGGGATGCCCCCAGAGGGGCCGGGGACCTGGGGGTGAGGAGCCGCCGGGGGCGTCCGCCTGCCTGATGCAGGGACCTGAGGGAGGAAGGCCAGGGCACCTGGGAGGGTGCCCGGAGCAGCTTCTCACGTCGCCCCAGGGAGCACCCCGTGCCCCCTCGCCCGCGGCTTCACGCACCGCCGGCCGTGGCTACGCGGCCGCCTGGCAGCAACCATTTTATTCCCTTCCCGCTCTGCTGGGGCCGCGCGCCTCCTCCCCGCCACCTCCAGCGCGCAGCGGCGCCCCCACCGTCCGCCTCCCCTACGCTCCCCGCGCCCCGCCCGCTCCCTGGGCAGCCCCCGCTCCCCTGCACTTGATAACGCGCTTGTCAAGACTGCTGAGTTGTTCCTGACCTCTCCCCCGCCGCTGCTAATTAAGGCTCCGCCGTGACAGTTCAAGTGCCGAGCATCAAGTTTGCAGAACCAAAGCCTCTAATTGGGGCCGCTTTTCATTTCTCCATCCCGCAGGCTGGGGCTCCCCGGACCTGGGCACCGGCGCATTTTCCTTTTGTATGTTTCATCAGGGAGGAGGAGAACGGGGAGCGAGGGCGCGGGGGGGGGGGGGGGGGGCCGCCCCGGGGAGGGGGGCAGGGAACAACGGAAAGGCGGGAGGGGGAGCAGAGGGGCCAGGCAGGGGGCCCTTCTCTGCCCTCCAGCAGTCAGTCAGCAGCGAGGGGACACCTCCCGCTAAGCCTCTAAGCCCACCTGACATCTCTGCTAACCCAGGGGTCGCTGATCTCCTAGACTGAGCATTGCCAGGAGCTGAGCCCCACCGGCAGGAGGCAGCTGCAGGGGCAGCCCCTGCCCTTCCCCTGGCATCCGCTCCACCCTGGGTGGTGTGGCAAGGAGGGGGTGCAGCTCCCACACTGTGTGCTTGGGGGTTTCATGTAGCCCAGGAGCTAATAATCCGGCAGAGGCTGGATTGCCAGGCCCCCCCACCCCCGGCTGAGCAGTGCGCCCCTCCTCACCCCCAGCTCCCTCCTGGCCTCTCCTTTCCAGATAAGTGCTGGCGAGCATCAGGCTCTTAGTGACTCTTCAGGCTGCCTCTTTCCTCCAACGCCTACTAAATCAAGCCGGCGCTGAGAGCCACCGGCTGGGAGGAGAGGAGGAGGAGGAGGGGCTGCTGGCTGGTTCTCAGGAGCCGCTGGAGGGGTGGGGGCTGAGAGGAAGTCTCTGCGAGGAGGGGGTGTGGGGGCAGCAAGAGGCCCAGACTGGGCTGGAAGAGGAGGGCTGGGGGGGAGGGCCGGGCGGGGCCGGGGGGGGGGGCACTGGGAGGCAGGCTGGGAGGAAACTGAGGCACTAGAGGTCCCTTGCTGGCTGGACAGGGCCTTTCAGCTCTGAACCCTCCGAAAGGGGCCTATGGACACTCAGGGCTGCGAGTCCCACACTGGCCCGAGCATTCCAGGTGGTTCTAATTAAGTTGGGGGCATTATTCGGAGCCACCACCCAGATAACTGCTGAGATGCAGTCTACACCATGGAGTCTCAAACACTGCTGTGACCCACCTAGGACAATCTGAACCATCTCTCCCACCCCCAGGTGGTCTGGGCAGGACCCAGCCAATGACATCAGGCCCCTGGGCGTGGGCCCAGGCATCAGCATTTCGGAAAGCACCTAAGACATTCCTACTTGTAGCAGTGGTGGGTAGCCGTGGTAGAGAGCTGTGGTTCCAAGACAGCAGTTCTTAGTGAGCCGGGGGCCGGGGTTGGCGGGTTGGTTCTGCCCGTCCCTTCCCGGGTCAGAGCATATTGGAAAAGATCAGCAGACATCTTTAGTGGCCACAGTGCAGGTGGCAGGGGCTGCTAGCATCTTGTGGGTGAAGGGACACTGTTCAGCGCCCTGCCACACACAGGGCGGCCCAGCACGGAGAACGATCTGTCCCCACGTCTGCAGGGCTGCCTTTGGGTTGAGGAACCCGGGCTAGGCCAGTCCGTCCCGGGGACAGGCAAGTGCCCTTGCAAACGCTATTCCCAGGGAGCCCAGCTCCGCGCTTGCCCCAAGTGTGCTCCCAAAGAATCTCCTCCCTCTTGGGGAACCCCTCCCAGGATGAGGACAGGTCTGCAGCTGAGCTGAAGTCTGGGAACTCCCACCCCCCAGGCCAAGCCCCTCCCCACCTGTCATCTGACCCCAGACACTCACTAGCAGCCCACCTTAGGGGCCCCCTGAGTCTCCTCTGCTCCGACAGACTCTCACCCCATCCCCACGCCACCCCTGGTTTCCTTAGCTCATTCCCCGTCACAGTTTGGGGTTCTGGAATGCTCCTCAGTTTACTGACATCCTCCTGAGAGTTCATCCTCCTGAGGCAGCAGGACCATGATTACGCGTGTGCGCTCCACCTCTGCCAGCCCCCTCCCACTCTCAGCGCCTCCACAGATGACAGCAGGAGAGGTCACTGCTGGTTCCTGCCCACCCCAACCCCCTCGGAATGGCCAAGGCCGCCTCCACCTCCCACCAAGTTCCCCATCCTCTGCTCATCAATTTGCTTTTTGAAACTAAGCCCTGGACTTTACGTGACTTTACAGAGGATGGACGCTGCATTTTATTCAGGGCTTTCTTCCCACTGTTCAGCAGATTAGCAAATGCCTGGGTTCCACATCTGACTAGTCCAATGGCCTTCCCATGGGCGTGGGTATCCGTGTGAGGGTGCCCACGACTTCACTTTCACTTTTCACTTTTATGCACTGGAGGAGGAAATGGCAACCCACTCCAGTTTCTTGCCTGGAGAATCCCAGGGACGGTGGAGCCTGGTGGACTGCCGTCCATGGGGTCGCACAGAGTCAGACACGACTGAAGTGACTTAGCAGCAGCAGCAGCAGGTATTATATCAGAATCTCTGGGGCTGGCTCAGAAGCAGCAATATTTCTAGAATACAGGTGGTCCCAGGGTGCAGCCAGAGCTGAGAGCAGCTGCAGTAAGGACTGGGGCCACCAGCTCCCCCCAAGCCAGCGCATTTGACTTTGAATGCACCTGGCATTTCTGGCGTGGGGGAAGAGCTTCTGGGTCCAGGGGTGTGCACTGGGAGGGAGCCGAGGTTGGGCAGGCACCCTGCGGGGGCGGTGGCACCCAACTGCCCTTGTGCTGCTGATGGCAGGAGGGCTGCCCGTGCTTATCCCGGGCGGGGCCAGCCTGGGCACAGCTGGCCTCCAGGCCAGGAACCAGGTGAAGCTGTGCCCTGTGTATGTCCCATAGGGAAGAGAAACAGATCCCAGGGAGCTGTGGGGTCTGCTGCCTGGTGGGAACTCCTTGAGAAGCTGCTGGGAGAGACCAGAGTGTAGAGTTGGATCCAGCAGGGCTACCGACTCCCTGCGTGAGCACCCTGGGCTTCAGCACCGTCCTCTCTAACGGACAGGTGAATGCTGTTCAGCCCTGCGCATGGCCAGACAAAAGAGGAAGAAAAACAACAACTACTCAATGTCACACTAACGTGCAGGGCCTCGGTTTTCTCATCTGTGCAATGGGCACTGTCTCTAAACCACCCCTTGGCAGATCCCAGAGAAGCCCCACTAAGTACATGGGGACAAAGACACAAAGCAGGGCAGTGCAGATGAGCACTCTGGTCCCCTCAGGGTGAAAGAATGCTGGGTGGGGTTGGGGGGTTTGTGCTCTGAGCTGCCAGCAGCTAACTGCGTGTGGGGGGGTGGTGGTGATGGGAGCCAATAGGAACCCGGGAGAAGGGCACCCAGTATAGTGCTCGAGTCGTTTGCTGCACTTGGATGAAATGGCACATGGTTGCTGAAACGGAGCCCTTGCTCTGCTCATGAAACACACCTGGAGCGGGTCCTGCCTGCCTGGAGGAAGAGGCACCTTCTAATTTGCAAAAAAGGCCCGAATGGGCTGGAGGCGGCTCTCCTAAGGAAGGCTGCTGCCTCCCAAATTCTGCCCTCCCATTCCAAATTCCTTTCCTGGGGACAGTCTCCTTTCCCTTCCCCACCAAGGGCACAGACTGGAACACAACCTCCCAGGAAGGACAGGGACTCAAGTCATTCAAAGGGGTAAATGACTGACACTTATCGTTCACAGACAGGACAAAGGAGAGCCTGGGGCAGTGCTGGGATAGGCAGGGTCATCACCTGGATATAACTTGACCACCTCCAGACTTACCCTGACGCTATACTTTCAGTGTCTATTAGTTACAGGCGTCACTAGAACCCACCAAGCCAGCAGGAGACAGTCATGGTGTCACATACAGTGGCAAAAAGGAAGTCTCCAAATCCCCCTGGGGCCTGGGAACAAAGGACCAAAAATGACACAAGTAAATCTGAATACCACCTTGCTCTGGAGACAGGAGCCAGAGGGTATGGCCTCAGCCTTCTCATCTGTAAATGGGGCCAACAGCACGGCGCTGTCGTGGGCTAGAGCAGGCAAGGCACAGGACGGGTGCAGGCCAGGGTGTGCTCAGTCCTTTATAAACATTCATTGATAATATTGTCGTTGTTCTTGGGAAACCAGGGAAAGCATCAAGTCTCAGGTCCTACGTTCTGGGCTCAGGGGACTCAGGGAAGCTCCCTGGGCCCCCATATCTGTCCCCCTTGGGGTTAAGGCAGAACCCCCCAAGTCTTGTTCCTGGGGTGTCAGGAACTTGCTGGTCGGCTCACAAGTGCTGGTGGCCCGGGTCCCTGGGGGAGGATCCCATCTTCTACATGCCCAGAGCACAGGGCCTGCCAGGCCAGGGGTGATGACATGTTTCATCCCCAGGAGGGAGATGACGAGGTCTGTGGTGCTGACCCTCCAGGGGACGGGAGGGAAACCCAAGAGGGCCTGTGTCTCAGCCCAGGTCACAGAGGCCTCACCCCAGCCACGCCAAATTCCTGGCGTTTGTGATGAGCAGCTGTGGCCTCTCCGCCCTGCTTCCTGCCTCAGGAGGGGGATGCACCCCCCACCCTGAGTCTTGCCCAGTCTGGGGTCCTGACCTTTTCCAGATAAACTCCACGGGGCCTTGCCCCCTCCCCACCCCTGTCTGGCTGTGAGCACCACACTCCTGGGGCCCAGGGGCAAACCCAGGGGCCTTTTCTTTGGGATCAGAGAAAAGACTGGGGTACAAGAGCCGCCGGCTCCCCTCTGCAGCAGTCCTGGGCAGGCGGCCGGCCGGCCTGGGACCCCCGCTGCTGAGGCTTGTTTCCCAGAGACTTCTGGGAGGAGGCCCCAGGAGCCCCGTTTAGCCTCTAACCCTGTAGCACAGCAGAGAAGGGGCTGGTCCATTCTCAGGCAGGGAAGGTGGGGTGGCATCCTCTTCAGCCAGTGGTCTGCCCCACGCTGTCCCCTGGAGAGGGGCACTGACGGCCGGGTCTTCCCTCCAGGGCCAGGGTTCCTACAACAGTCTCCCACAGGCTGTTCCTGCAGCAGTTCCCCAAGGACAGATGCTGGATGGATCTGCCTTGAATGCCACGGAGCCACCTCGAGGCTCCGACACACACACACACAAGGCAGAACACCCCCGCCCACCCCCTGTCTCCAGGGTCCCTGGGGATGTTCAGGGCAGTCCCCACCCTGCTGGCCGGTACTTAATGCCGTGTGGACTGCTAAGTTTGGGGATTCTGGGGCATAAGATAGGAAGTGCTCACGCTCTTCGTGGGTCCTTACCTCAGGGAATGCCCCCTCTTCCCTGGATGACTCCTCACTGGTTGGTCATGATGCTATGTCCATCAACTCCAAGCCAGACACAGAGGGGGCAGACTCCCTCTGCCCGCCACACTAGGGGGCTGGTGCACGGCGTCTCCCAAAGCATGGTCCTGCCTTTCAGGGACCCCCCCCGGAAGCCACGCCTGAGTTAAGTCAAGAGACGCCGGCCTCCAGTGGACCTGACCAGGGTGAGCAAAGTCCAGATGGAAAGCCGGATACCTAGGTTCAAATCATAGCTCTGTCCCCTAACAACCATGTATATCCCCAGGCAAGACATCAGCCTCTGTCTGTTTCCTCATCTGAAAAAATGAGGATGCTTAAAGCATCTCCTTGCAGGGTTAGTGACAATAACACGACTTCATACAGGTTTGTAAGGCGCACAGAGCAAGGCCTGACCCACGAAGTCACCTGCGTCTGGGGTGGGGGACGAGCATTGCAGCCCAGGATGAGGAGTGGGTGGCAAGCTTTGACTCCTGCCAGGCAAGAACTGACCGTGAGAGTTTCTGGGCTCCAGGCGAGGGTCCTTGGGGAGCTATGGAGAGGCTCTGAGGGGCAGTGGGCTTCGGAGAGGGCACCAAGCAGGTGGGACTGTCCCTAAGGCCTCCCTCAAATAGATTTGCATCTTCCAGATCAGGTAGGTGGGTGTGACCTCACTTTGCATATGAAGACAATGAGGTGTCAAGAGGGAGAGGACTTGGGCAGAGTCACTCACAGGAAAGGGAAGGGCCTCCCCCGCCTTCCCTGGCTCCAGATCCCAGGCCCGGAATTGCCTTGCCTGAGCCTAGCCGTGGGGGCCGCCTTGAGGACTGAGGGACACAAGGAGCCCCACCAGTGAGAGCTGGGGCTCCAGGACTCGCCCTGATGAGACCGGTCCCACAGCCACCCACCGACTTCACCCCTAATTAAAGAGGCCAGGCCTCACGGAGCAGCCCCCAACCCCACTGCTCGCTCCAGAGCCGGCCCCAGCCTACCTGCAGCCTCCCCCACCTTCCAACAAACACCTGGAGCACAGCCCACGCTCAGGGCCCAGCCTTCCTGCACAGGTGATGGCTCACAGCGCGGTACACATGGCCTCTGGGTGGGGAGGGGGCTTCGGGAAGGAAGGGACACAGGGGCAGGAGATTTAACCGCCCAGTGATTTAACTGCAGAGCTCCCCAAACAGCTTCTATTCACCCCATCAGCCGTGCTGATGCCCAAATCCACAACATTCACCCACCGTGGGGACAAGAGCGGCTGCCTTGCTGTTGGCAACCCACTGCCTCCACTTAACAGAGGGGGCCCAGGAATCTGTGCCTTGTCTGAGATTCTGAGCCGAGGTCTGTGCCCAGAATCACCAGCAGTGTTGGGGCACCTCTTGGAGGGCCCCGAAGCCTGAAACACATAGGCAAGGGAGGGAATTACAGCCAAAACATACTCCCAGAAAAAAGTCAAAGGCCTCCAGCCAAGACCCTGGTGCCCACTGGTGGGTGGAGGCACCAAGCGGCCCCCAGCCCCCACGTAGGGGTCTCCACTCGCCTGGCACCACAGAGCACCTGGAGCAAAGGAGGCACCCGGTGTAAACTGGAGAGAAAATGCGAATTCCATGTCTGGGAGACACCCAGCATCGTGCCCACCAGATGTTTCTCTCCAGCAGTGTCTGCACCAAGGGTCCCTGTGCTCAAACCCTTCTCCAGGATTCCAAAAGGCCGTGAGGAGGAGGTGACCACAAGCCTTCACATGGGGACCGCCTGCGTCCACTGGAGCCCAGTGGGTCCAGGGAGGGCGGCAGCATCCAGAAGGATCTGTCTCTTTAGGTTGGGGGCTGCCAGCCACACTCACCTGGGGGACTCTGAAAAACTCCTGATGGCCTGGCCACAGCCCAAACTAACCCCATCACAATCCTGGGGAAGCGGTGGGGGCGTGCATCAGTATTTTAAAGTCTCCCAGGGGTTCCCTCAGCCGCCAGGACCCAGACGCTGTGGATGGAGGGAGAGGTGGGTGGCCGGGGTGGGAACACACAGAGCCTGGATCCCCGCTCACCACCCCACGTTAATTACCCCGGCCCCCCGGCACGTCACAGCTCGCGAAAGTTGGGTAAATAAATAAACAACCGTGCTGGCAGAGCCAGCCAGCACCGCCAAATTAGGGATGCGGAGTCAGACAGCTTGACTCTCAAGACATAATCGGTTTAATTGCAGGGCCTCAGCGCAGGCCAGGGTGGTGAACTGCTCCCGCACCCCCATCCGTTTCATTAAAATCCAATTACTTGAGCTGGCCACGGGGCTCCGGCAGGGACAAAGGCGCCTCTCCAGCCAAGGTCGGCCCTGAAGCTGAGACGGGTCTGCAGGGCCCAGACACTTCTTCCTCAGGACACGCGGGCCTGGTCTCTCGGGGAGCCAGAGAGGGGAGAGAGTTGGGCAGGGAGAGCCCACTCTGTTGCCCCTTGGGCTGCGGGAGGAAGAGGGGAGTTGACGGCATGGCTCTGGGCATCCACTCACCAGCTCCCCCGCTGGACTTCACAGGGGCATGCTGAATTGCTGCTGCAGATGGAACATCTCTGTCCCCCTCACGTTCAACCCACTGAAGCCCTGATCCCCAGGGCAGTGGTGTGTGTGGAGGTGGGGCCTGTGGGAGGTGATGTGGGTTCAATGAGGTCACAAGAGTGGGGCACCAATGATGGGATTCGTGCCCTTATGAGACGTGAGACCCGAGTGTACAAAGAAGCAGCCACCGGAGGGCATGGCGAGGAGGCCGCCCCACCAGGAAGCTGGTCGCCGGCACTTGCTCTCGTGTTTCCAGCCTCCAGGCCGAAAGGAATGGACGTCTGTTGTCTAAACCCCCAGGGAATGGGGGGCTCTGTTACAGAAGCCCGGGTGGACGAAGACACAGAGTAAATGCCCAGATGTCCACTGACGGATGAACAGACACACAAGTGCTGGTGCACCCCGACCACGGGACCCCATTCTCAACCACGACACGGCACCAACAGCAGCGTGCTGTGAGAAGAACGCCAGACGCGGGGCCTTCCCGCTGAGTGCTTCCCCCAAGGTGAAGCCTTTTCTGGCCCACCTGCGGCGCAGGGACCAGAGGAGAGAATGACGGGGTTTCCTGGGTTATGGGGGGAAGGTTTACATCCGGACTGTGCTGTGGTCTTGCCACAATATACATTTTGGTGGAACTAGTGGTAAAGAACCTGCCTGCCAAGGCAGGAGATATAAGAGACATGGGTTCGATCCCTGTGTTGGGAAGATCCCTTGGAGGAAGGCACGACAATCCACTCCAGCATTCCCGCCTGGAGAATCCCATGGACAGAGGAGTCTGGCAGGCTACAGTCCACAAGGTCACAAAGAGTCAGACACGACAGAAGTGACTTAGCACACAGGCACACTAAACAGTATGCTTAAAAACGTGAATGGTGTTGCCTCTAAGTTGTGTCTTGATAACCCTGATTTAAAACAAACATGAGGAGCCTGCAAGGAGCTGACCACAAAGTGAAGCTGTGCAAGGGTGCCTGGGAGCAGCCTGGTAGCTCAGACCATATCCAAAGGGGTTGGAGGGGGAGGCCACCGGAGCTGAGACCCTCAGGGGGCTGAGCTGGGGCCTGGGGGAGGGTGCAGGAAGGGGGCAGCTGGTACTTTGCACACTTTTTGTCTTTCCACAGTGTTGTTATCACTGTCGTCATCAGATCCTCAAAGAGGCCCTTCAAATCCAGCTCCGACATTCTGCAGGAGGGGGATCAGAGCAGTCAAGCCCTCTCCTCAAGGTCACACACAGCAGTGCGGAGAGAGCCCCGCCCACGGCAGTGGGCTCAGGAGTTCAGCGTTCAGTGAGTGACTCAGCCTCGCAGAAAACCAGGCAGCGGGGCTTCCAAAGTCGTTTCCCAGAGAGGAAGGGGTCACGGCCGCACTCACGCTCCCCATCAATGCTACGTGGCGGGTGCGTCTCCTGTCACCCTGGCCTTAATGGAAACTGGCTTCTCGGGTGACCCCACCGTGGAGGCAGAGCAGCAGGGCCGATGGGGGGTGGGGCAGGGCTCTCCCCTGCCCTGCCCCCCTGCCACCACTGCCCCAGGCGCCCGGCTTTATTTGCCCAGGCCCTTCCAGGCCCAGCACCACCAGGAACATGGTGGGCGAGGCTGGGGACAAGCTGCCTGTCGCCTCCTGAGAGCCTCGGCCGTGGTGTGCGGGTGGGAGCCTTGGCCGGCATGCTGCCACGAGGTGAATCAGGCACCGTGAGAGTCACAAAGACCAATTAAAACGAGAGGAAAAACAGCCTTGCGCTCCCCAGGGCTCCTCGGCCAGCTGCGCCCTGCTCCCACCTCGCCCTGCGGGGCCGCCCCCTCCACGCCCGGCCACCTGCCCCCAACTGCAGGGACACTGACGCTGCCCGGCCTGGGCTCCGGCTGCCGGGGCTGAGGGGGCAGGGGCACTGCCGAGGCCAACAGCTCCCGGATTCTCAACTCAATTGCTGCGAGGAGAGCTGAGAAATTGCCTTTCTGACCCAAAACCGGAGTTCACAGCTGCACTTCATTACGGATTTCTCCAGGAGGCCCTGGGAGAGCCGGCTCACGAGGGCTCACCTGTTAACAGCAGCTGCGCCCGCCTCTTTCCTAAGCACGTTGGTGGTTTCCTGCCTGGGGCTGCAAGGGGCAGGGGCCGGCTGCCAGCAGGGCTCCAAAGCCCCCCTCCCCAACGCCCTGCCAGTCTGCATTAACTCAGCGGATGGAGGGAGGCTGAGGCGCCAGATAAGCCAGGGAGACGGAGAGGAAAAGGCCACAGGTCTGGACCTTGCTCTCCTTAGAAGGTACCAGGAGGCAGGGGGCACTGCTCTTCCTCCCTCGGGGCCCCATCCCCTTCCTCGGGGTCTCACAGATGCTTCACTGGGCTAACATGTGCCTGCGTGGGGCTGGGGGCATCTCTGGGCACGCAGCAGCTGCTCCATGAAGGCCCCCGCCCCTGCCCTGGCAGTAGCCTCTGTGTGCGTTTGAAATGCCACGTTCAACACCTGACGGTTAAAGGGCACAGGAACCAGGGCCGGTCCGCTCTGGTCACTCGGTAGAATCGTCCAGAGGGCCTGTGGAGCCCAGAGCCAGCCACCAGGCTGCCGTGCCCTGCCCCCCTTAACATGTGCACCCGTGCCCCCCAACACTGAGGCAGAGCAGGGCCTGAGGGATAGGAAGCCACCCCCGAGTCCGCCCCACCGCACGCCAGCCTGGCAGCGAGAAGCTGTGTGACACCAGGCAAGTAGCTTAACGTCTCTGGACCTTTGCTGAAAGGCTGGGTACTGGCTAGGTGCTGACAGCCTTGGAGCTGTGTCCGGAAGGCACCCTGGGGTCCAGGCTGTCTGTCTAAACTAAACTCCTGTCTCGTTTCTTCTTCCGTGCACTTGTGTGCTTTTGGTAGTCTGGGGAAAAGGGGGTTTCAGTTTAGTCTCTGCCACTCGATACCTACATGACGCTAAGCGAGCTGAACCGTGCGAAGCCTCGCTGGGGAACCAGGGGATAGACCAGCCTCGCAGGCCATCCGTCATGAAGGGGACACGGGCACCGAGCAAGACCCTGGCCCTGTGATGGGACAGCGGGCACATCCTGAGACCTCACAGCACACCGGGGGGGCAGGTTCTTTTAGCAGCCCCGTTCCCCAAATAAGAGAGCCAATGTCTGGGGAGAGGTCATTTGCCCAAGCTTAACTGGTGAGGATGGGATTTGAACCCCGAATTTTGAGTCCAAGGCCTTGGCCTCTGTGTGCTCCTGTGGGCCTCCTGTGGGTGCCTCCTCTTGTCCCGGGCTCTCCCACCAGGGCCACCAGGACCTCGCTGTGGCCAGAGCCAAAGGGTGGAAGGATTGGGACACACACACGGGGCCCTGGGCCATGAAGGCGGCAGGGGGGTGGTGCTGTGCCCCCTGCAGATGTCCAGAAACAGAGGGGCATGGGGGCCCAGGGTGAGCATCCCTGTACACAGGGTCAGCGCCCAGGGCAGCTGGCTCAAGTCTCAGATGAACAGAGAGACCCAGTCTGGCACCCAACATTGTAGGGGGCGGGGGGCAGGGTGGAGGAGAGGAGAAGGAAAGAGGGGGGAACAACAAAGAAAGCTGAGTGCCTGCAGAGGGACGGAGGCCAGGCAGGGACAGCAGGCGGGGAGGGAGCAAGGCGGCCAGGCCAGGGGCGCCGGGTGGGCACAGACAAGGACACGGGGCCTCCAAGTGCTCACCCCCACGCCGGTGCACGGGAAGCCAGGTGAGACAGGCCGCGCCCTCCCACCTTCTTCCTCGGGCTGAGCTTCAGGCTCACCAGGGTAGGCGGGCACATAGGGGTTCCCACCAGAGACAGGCTGAGAACTGAGGGCGGGCCGTCTGCTGAGGACCCCGGAGCACCACCTGGCCCCAGGCACCCTGCCCGCGCCTCTCTCTCCGTCCTGACTCCTTGCCCCCTTGCATTCACCGAGGGGACCTCCCACCACACCGGGAGCAGACGATCCCTTGTGCCTACTGCGTGGAACCGGAGGTCAGAGCAGGTCAGCTCATTTCAGCCTCTTGGCTGTGCTGCCAGGCAAGTGTGGTTCCCATCCGCACCTGACAGCTGGGGAAACAGAGGCCCAGGGCATTGCGGCCGCCGCCCGGGGCCCACGGCTGTTCAGTGCAGACAGAGCCTGAGGCGCTGGGCCCGCCCGTGCAGCTCTCAAGCCCCCGCCTTGACCCAACGGGTGCAAGGATGAACAGGGGCCTGGTGTCCCGCGAGAGCCCTCGTCCTCCAGGTCCAACCCCACATGGCTCCCCACCCGGCAGGACGCCAGGCCAGGCCTCCCAGGGGCACCAGCGCTGACACTCACTGTACAGGTGGTGGTGAGTACATCACGGTCCCTGAACGCACACCAAGCACTCTTCCAAACGCTGCGGACCCGACGGTTACTCATGGAGGTGCCAGACCTGCGTGGATGGGGAATGCCATTACCTGCCCGTTTTACAGATGGAGCGTCCACGGCCCAGAGAGGTTAGATAGCCTGCCGGAGACACACAGCCAGGGGGGTCTCAGAGCAGGGATGTGAACCCCTGGGTCTGACCCCAGGGTGGCGAGGTGGGCCTGGGCAGAGCCCCACAGGCTGACGTGCGGTGGGGCTGGGGGCGGAGGCTGTGGGGGGAGGGAGCAGGCTGGCCGCCAGGGGCCGGGGCCAGGGGATGCTCTCCCTCCTGCCAGGAGAGGGCCGCGGCTGGCACCCTCCCCGAGAGGGCAGGCCTTGCAAGGGAAGCAGAAATCTGTCGTTAGCACGGTGCCAAACCCAAAGTGGCTGCGCCCGAGCTGCAATCCAATAAAAGTGCGACTTGTCTATTTATCATCCTCGGGGCTTTTTATCACAGTGCAGATGGCTGCTACCTTGGGAGGCTCAGCAGCTCCCTGCCAGCCGCCCGCCACGCAGAGCTGAGCTCCACAGAATCTGGGCCCGCACCTGCGAGGGGCCGCGGAGGTGGCCACCGGCCCGGGTCCCGCCCCCTTCTCCGCCCCGCCCCCCTCGCCACGCTCAGGGAGCAGGGAGCCCCTCCCCCTCCGCCGTGTCAGCCCAGGGCCGCGCACCTGGAGCCGAGCCCCTCATTACCCTGCGTGGCAGGTGCTCCCGGTGCGGATGGGGCGGGGGAGAGAAGGCGGCGAGGAGCCCTGTTGGGGGCACGGGTCGGGGTCGGTGCTGGCGGCGGAGCTCAAGGAGCCCCAAGCCGTTCACCAGGAGGCTCAGAATCATGGGGCCCCGTGAGGGGCTGGCTATTCAGGCTGGAAGATAAAGCCTGAGTAGATCAAGGGACAGGCGTGCAGAAAGGACAGCGACCATGCAACCTCGTGGCGTGCGTGTGGCGCAGGGGTGGGGGGCCAAGGAGTTAGACTCTGCCTCGAGGTCATGGAGGCTGAGACTCAGAGCCAGAGGCCCACTGGGACCTCCCAGAGACAAGACAAGGTCGGGAGTCACCAGACCCCTTCAAGCCTGTGTCCACATCTGAACCCACCTGACTCCCATTAGTGGGAGGGTGAGGAGGGTCCTGGAGGTCAGGCCTGAAGCGGGTGCTGGTTCCCGCCCCTCCCAGTATCACGTTTGTGTCCAGAGGAAGCAGTTTTCCCCACCAGCACAGAGCCCCAGCAAACACGTTTGTGTGTGCAAACGTGTGTGCATGCACACATGTTGGGATGTGGGGGGCAGGGCGGGGGAGGCTGAAGGATTTTCCCCATCTAGCCTGTGAGGTCCAGGGGACACAAGGCACCAGGGTGCTGCAAGCCACGACTTTTGCCCTCTAGACTGTAGCCCAGGAAACAAAACAACCACTTCTGCCCCAGCCCCCGCCCCCCAAGGTTTTCCAGGTGGTTTGGGGTGTCTGCTCTCCAAATAAACCAGGCTCAGCAGCTGTAAAAACCAGCAGCCTTCTGCATCATGCACCCCAGGGAGCCAGCTGGACGCAGGGCTGCTGATCTGGAAGAGGCACCAAGCATCCTTGTCGCCAGCTCTCTGGTCTTCCCCACGAACCCGAGGCTCTGCCTCCCCGTCGATGAGCTCCTCCCCCCCCCCCCAGCCGCCCCCCCCCCCCCCGGCCCCGGGGGGGGGGGGGGGCGGGGGGGGGTGGGGGGGGCGGTCCTGTAGCTCAGGCCCTTCCTGTTGCCTGGAGAGCCCCCTCCCACACCCAGAACCTGCCTGTTACCCTTCAAGGCCTCACTCAATTGCAGGAGCTCTGGGCCTCTGGAAACATTATCTCTAGCCATCACGGGCACAAACACCCCCTCATGAGAGGAGAAAGCTGAAGCTGAGAGAGGTCAGGACCCGGGCAGGGTAACCCAGCCCGCCACCTCCCCCTCAGTGCGGGGTCCTCTGTCTTCCGATGCCAGAGCTCGTGCTGCCCCAGCTGCTCCTGTGAGGGGGCTGGGGGCTGGGAATACACCCCGCTGTCCGCATTGGCTTCTAGGTTTCTGTTTTCCCTCAGTTCAGTTCAGTCGCTCAGTCGTGTCTGACTCTTTGCAACCCCTTGCACTGGAGCATGCCAGGCCTCCCTGTCTATCACCATCTCCCGGAGTTCACTCAAACTCACGTCCATCAGGTCGGTAATGCCATCCAGCCATCTCATCCTCGGTTGGCCCCTTCTCCTCCCACCTTCAATCTGTCCCAGCATCAGAGTCTTTTCCAATGAGTCACCTCTCCGCATCAGGTGGCAAAACTATTAGAGCTTCAGATTCAGTATCAGTCCTTCCAATGAATATTCAGGACTGATTTCCTTTAGGATGGACTGGTTTGATCTTGCAGTCCAAGGGACTCTCAAGGGTCTTCTCCAATACCATGGTTCAAAAGCATCAATTCTTCTATTTTCCCTAATGATACTTAAGTTCTGGCCTGTAACAATAGCTAACACTTACATAAATATTAACAATAGCACAGGCCAGATCCAGATCTAAGCACTTCACACACATTTCCCTATTCGATCCCATCAACGACACAAGGAGGAAGGTTTTGCTGTCTCTATTCTACAGACGGAAAGCAGCACAGAGAGGAGAAGAAACTGGCCCAAGGTAACACAGCTGGAGGCAGGATTCTAGACTGTGTTCAAGCAGCCGCAGTCACACTCTGGCCTGGGTGCTGTACTGCAGGACCCTGATGGGCCCATCTCCAGGAGCACCGAGTCACAGCTGCTTGGACCAAATCTTTGTCCCAGATAACAGGGACCTGAGATTTCTGTGCTCAGACTGTAGCTCTCACGGTGAAGGCGGGGCATGGGTAACATCAAGCCAACAGTGGCCAGCCCGCTGGGGAACATGCCAGGAGACCTGTCCTGGGCCCCAGAGATGGAAGCTGTATCTCCCCTGGACAGAGAAGAAACTGACCGGAAGATGTCAGAGGTCAGGGTGGCCACAGAGAGAGCCCATGTGAGGGTGGAGGCAGAGGCTGGAGTGCTGCGGCCACAAACCAAGGACACCTGGGGCCACCAAGGAGCTGGTGTGGCAGGAAGGACCCCCGAACCCAGAGTTTTGAAAGAAGCTAACCCTGCCAACACCTTGATTCTGGACTTCTGGCCTCCAGAACTGTGAGAGAGTAGATTTCTGTTGTCTCACGTGATAACAGGTCATGTCGACCCTGGGACACTAATACAGGGGCTACCAGGGTGGTCACTGCTGACGAAGAGCCATCACATCTCGCCTCTCTCCCGACTGGGAAATCCTGCACGACCACTTGGCGCTCACTACTGTGCATCACCAGCCTCAGTTTACCTTGGCAACGGGGTCCAACCTCCTGCTTCCCAATGCGTGCCACTCTGAACAGGCTCCCATCACACCCATCCACTATTCGTTTATTCAACAAACACGTCAACCGCCAGCTGAGCCCCACGCTGTTCCAGCCACTGGGGACGTGGCAGGGAAGGTGATAAAGGTCATGCCTGCAAGAGGCTGATGCTGGGGGTGGGGGTGACCAGACCGTAAGAAGCAGACAACACCATCTGGGCCACCAAGGACTGCCAGAAGGGAAATGAAGCCGGGGCAGCGTCCACGGGTGGCTGTTCTAAGGAGGGGTAGTCAGCAAAGACCCTTCCGGCGAGGTGATGCTTGAGCTGAGGCCTGAACAAGGGGGACCCTGAATCCTGCAAGTATCTGCATGAAGAGGGTACTATGCCCCTGGGATAGCCAGTGCGAAGGCTCTGAAGCAGGAATGAGGGGCCCAGCAAGGCGCTCAGTGTGGCCGCCTCTAAACTCCAACAGCCGGCGGCCTCTCTCTAACCCAGACTTGCCCCAAGTCATCCCTCCATTCACTCACTCAGCAGACGTTTCCTGCGCCAGCCACTGGACAGGGCTTCGGGATACGCTGGCGAACAAGACACGGGAAGTGTGTTTGCTGGGGGTTTACATGCTCAGGAGTCAGAGAAGGCGGTTCAGATAAACATGGTGAAATGAGAGGACAGGACAGGGGGAGAGGTTGGCTCTCTGGGAAAGACTGCTGGGGGCTAGAGCGGGCGGGAGCTGATGGTCCAGCAGGAGAGAAGAGCTGCTCTGCAGCCGGGAGGGGCCGACCCCCTCCCTGAAGGGAGGGCCTGGAGATGAGCGAGGGCTGGCACTTCTGGGTCCCTGGGTCTCTGCACGTGTGTGTGTCTGGGGACTCTCTGTGCATGTGTGTGTGCACGTGTCTGAGCTCGTGTCTTAAGGAGAGGCTTCAGCGGGAAAGCCTAGACCCCGAGGCTCATCAGAAGCCCCCCACCCCCACCCTGACATGCCCGGAATTACAAAGTGCCTCAGCACGGTGCCTGGTGTGTGCGTGCATGTGTGAGAGACACAGACGTGTGTTCTCCCTCAGCGAGCCCCTCGGAACAAAGTCCACCCTCTACCTCTCAGGGCCACCGCCATCTGTCTCTCTCCCGCTCCTGCTGGGCTCGGCCATTAGAGCCAGTCGGGGGGGCACCCTCCTCCAGGCCGGGAGAGGCCAGATGGCAGGAATCAGGGCCTCCTCTCCCGCAAGGGAGGTCGAGCTGGGGCTGCTCCCCCCTCCCCTCAGCCCCCAGCCACCTGGGTCATGGGGCAGGCCACCACCCTCCTCCTCGGCGCCTCCTAGCTGTCCTGACCCCGTCCTGGAGCCCCACCGCCAGAGGCCAATTGCGGCTGCCACATGAATCACAGTCCAGGTCACAGCCCCTGGGGGCCCGCAGACAGACAGGCTGCCAAAGAGCCTGACAGCCCTGGCTGGGGACCTCCAGGGGCCAGTGGGAAGGTCAGGGGGCCCCAGCGCCGCCCTGGGCCTCTGGGTGGTGGTGGTGGCTGGCCCCACCACACAGGGAGGGAGCCTTGGATCACAGGCCCCAGGTCAGGGGTTCAGGCCAAGCCTTACCCTGGCATCCCCCAGACAACAAGCAGGAGGCTGCACTTGGGTGGCCCTCTGCAGCTGCTTGTGCCAGCCGACCCCCAGGCCCGAACCTCTGCACACTATGGTCAGTGAAGGCGCAGGCCGGCTGGGCATGGCCTGCCGGCCTGCGTGCAGCTGAGTGATGTCGCCTTTCAGTCCACACACGAAATCCCCCCCGGGGATGGTCGCTGTGGCTAACGGTCCTTCTCACAGACATTCAACAAACGGAGGGAGGGGATTGAGGCTGGGTTGGACACTCAAGCTCTGGAACCAACTGCTTGGGTTAATTCTGGTGTCTTCCTTCCAGACCTGCTGAGCTTAAGCAAGTGAGTCAGCTGCTTCAGGCCTCAGGTTCCCCAACTGAAAAGGGGTGTGACTGCACTTAACCTTGCTAGGCTCCTGCTAGGATTAAATGAGGCAGTGCTTAAAACAGGGTCCGAGCTAATGTGATCCTAACCATAACCCTAGGGGTAAACCAACAGGAACAGGGGCAAAAGCACACCCTCTCCACTCCTGCCCGCCACCCAAACCCAGACCACTCTAACTGCGGTCTGTCCATTCACTCACACATTCCACACATTTTACAGGGTGCACAGGGGAGGGTCGGGGGGCTTATAGCCTGGTGGGGCTGGCAGAGGCAAAAACACAGCATCCTATTCAGGGGGGCACACGCAGAGAGAGGGGAGCAGCCCCCAGGATGCCCGGGACCACTACCCCGGGGGTGTAGACTGTAGAGCCAGGTAATAAAAGTCCTAAGAGTAGCTTTTATTGATTGCATGCTGTGTTGCAGCCTTTTACACCCAGAACTGATTTAATCCCACAAAATCCTACCCTGTGAGGGAGGTCCTAGCGTGGTCTAGGAAACTGGCGGCTCAGAGAGGTTCAGCGACTAGCCCAAGACCACACACACGGGAAGGGTGAGAGGAGGATTTGAACCCAGAGACAGTCCAGTCGCTGACCCACCATCCAGCAGGCTCTAGGGGGGTGGCACCCAGTCTTCACAACAGCTCTCCCCCCTAACTACTGGATTCTCAGAGCCGGAAACAAGGAAAGCAGCAAGCACCTTTACAGGTGCGGACACGCAGCCCGCAGACGGTCAGCGGCAGCTCCCGGACCTGGGCTCTGATCGCCAGCGGCCCGCGCCTTCCCCTCCGGGCCCCCTTCCTGGGCAGGGCCCACCGGGCCGTGCAGACCTGCAGCCCACCCCTCCACAGGGCGGGGGGCGTGGGTGCTGACTCTCTGGAGGACCCTACTTCCTTATTTCAATCCTGGCATCGCGCAGCGGCTCCCAGGGCCCGCAGGAGGGCCGGGCCACAGCGGGCTTTCTGGAAATAAAAATGAGGGGAAAACGCCTTTCCAGGCGCCCAGTTCTCCCATTTACATGTAAAAGGGTCTCCGCGGCGCCTCCCGACCCTCCCCTCTCCTCCCCTAGCTTCCTCTGGGGGCGGGGAGGGGGGGTGTGGTTTCGAGGGCGCGCTGGGGGCTTTGGTGACCCCCGGCGCCTCCACTGGGAGTCCGGCGGGGACGCCCGCTGGGAGGGACATCAGATGGCCGCGAGGGGGAAGGGCTGCAGGGGAGGAGGAGCGGGGCGCTGCCGCCGCCTTGTCCCCGCCCCCCACAATGGGAAATTTCATGGGTGTGGTAACGCGTGAGACCCGCCGGCTGCGCCCGCGCCCCCGCCCCCACCCCCGCGCGCCCCCGCCATCTGCTGCGAGGCCAGAAGTCGCCGGGAGAGGTGGGGGGCGCTGCTGCGGGCTCCGATGCTCCAACCCCGGCGTTCACCTCTCCCCACCCCTACTTGTCCAGCAGATGTCTTGCCAAGGATGAGCGGCAGCTTCGCTCAGGCCGCCCCCACTGTCCCCGGCCGCGCGCCTCGGAGGGGGCCGAGGGGCGCAGGGGGCCCAAGGCCCGCCCACTCTCTGGCCTGCGGGCTCTGCACCCCCCACCAGCCCCGCGAAGGCCGCAGCGTGGGGTCTCAGCCCGGGAACCGGGCGCCTGGCCAGCGGGGACCCTGCCAGGCAGCCGTCCCGCCCCTTGGGCTGGAGACCGGCGCCCACGGGGCCCTCTAGGGTTTGGGCTGCCGCCCAGCTGGCCAGGCCTGGGGCTGGAGCTGGCTCCGGGGGACTCCCCCGGAGGTCAAGTCTTCCCTTACCGGGCTGGGCTGCCGAGGTCCACGTCTTCACCCTCTGGGGCGGGTTTGAATTCTCGCCCCACTGCAGAAGGGAGTTTTCCCTCTGAAGCGGAGGTTCTGGGTCTGCACTCTAGACCGGGAACTGCCCCAGCACAGGAAAGGTCCATCCCCCACTCCTGCCCCAGGGGAGGCTGAGATGCCACCAGTGAACAGCCAGCCAGAGCTGTCCAGACTGCAGGGACAGGCTCAGGCTGGCCGCCACTGCACCAGAGTGACGAGTGACCAAGCTGATGCCCAGTAAGGGTCAGGGCTCTGATAACAGGCTGAGCCAGCTGTCGGCTGTGTGGCCCACGGCAACTGTCTTGAGTACTCTGAGCACTTTCCCTATTTGCAAAATCAGGGTAAGAAAAGACTACCTTGCCCAGAGGGCTTTCCTAGTGGAGACCCCGTTGGATCCCTGGGTCGAGAAGCTCCCCTGGAGAAGGAAATGGCAACCCACTCCAGTATTTGTACCTGGAGAATCCCAGGGACGGAGGGGCCTGGCGGGCTAGTCTGTGGAGTCGGACATGACTGAGCGACTAACACTTTGGCTACACTTTCACCTTGCCCAGAACTGATGTATGCAGCTACCTCCTTGGGGTGTTCTCCCAGGTGCACAGGAGGGGAGAGGAGTTCTAATAGCCCCCCATTTCCAGGGCCCCTGACCCAGGCTCCGTGCCCCTCCCTGGAAGAACCAGTGAAGCCTAATTGAATTTCCAAAGCACATCGCTGAGATTCTGGACCTGGGGGCCCACAGCCTGGGATGGCGCATGGCCCACTGGCTGATGTTTAAGCACACACACATATGTGACGCCCCATCCCCAGCCATGGCCTCAGCTTCCTGCCTGGGGAAATGAGGCCCACAACACCCACTTTGCAGTGAGACGGCTCACCAGTTCCCTGGCCCCTGGCCAAACCCCAGCCCAGACCAAACTGCACAGATGACGGGACAGGGCACTGGCAGAGACAGCTGAGAGGCCACTGCACCCGGAAGAAGGGCTTCCACCCTCCTCCCCTTATCAGGCCCTTTGACACACGGGCTCGCTCCCTCTCTCCCCCTCTCTCAGATACGCCATCAAGCCCAGATGACCCTTCAAGACCACCTAAGGTGGAGGGCTTGGGGGTGACAGAAAGGGGGAAACCACAGCCCCAGTCCCAGCTGCTCCCACAACACCCACCCAGAAGTCGAGTGCTGAGCACTTGCTGGGGTGGCTTGGACAGATCAGGACACACATCCTGGCACACACAGGGCTCTGAGGAATCTCCGCTGCAGGGGTGGGGTGGGGACGTGGGGGTGCAGGGTCGCAGCTCTGGATCTCCGGGGCTGGGGGTGAGGGAGGACCTAGACCAGGCCCACCCTCGGGAGGCCACCGGCTAGAGCGTGCCTCTGTGTGCAGCCCAAGGTTCCAGCCTCTCAGCAGGGTCCCGCCCTGGTCCTCAGGGATGGGGGGGTATGGGGTGGCCCCGGGGCAGAACTGGCCACGAAATTTGTGGAGTCTAGGGCAGAATGAAAATGCAGGGCCCCTGGTTCAAAAAGAGCTGAGTGTCAAGATGGCAACACAGGCATGAGACCAAGTACGGGGCTCGTGTGACCATTCAGGGTCACGTGTCCACGAAGCCCCCTTGCTGTGGGGTCAGAGAGGAAAGAACCCGCCCTCATGGGGCAGGGCAGAAACGGGCAAGCATAGACCTCAGCCAGTCTGACATCCTGGCTCTGACACTTCCCAACTGTGTGGCCTCGGGCAAACAACCCAGCCTTTCTGTGTTTCAGCTTCCTCTTCCACACAGAAAGCAGCCCCTTCCCACGCGACTGCTGGGGAAATTAAAGGCGTCACAGACACATGGAAAGAGCTGGCACAGAGTCATTATGACGTGAGTGCTCTTAATTATTAATACAACCTCTGTTGTTACTCACCACCACCCTGGTGCCCCCTGGGTCGAGAGCTAGAAGCAGCTCATGGAGAAAAGAGGACCATGGGGTGTTCTGCGGGAGCTGCGCTGTGTTACGGGAGTGAGGCCCGGGTTCCGACCTACTGTGAATAAATTCTTTCACTGTGGCAGGCCCCTTCCCGGCCCCAAGTCACAGTTCCTTCCCTGGTGCCGTGAGGGGTTGGGCCATAGTCCTGCAAACTGGTGCTGCAAGATTCCTGCTCACGGTCATCCCTTTCAGCAGGGCTACGAGGAATCACAGCTCTTCCTTCCCCTCACAGGGCCTTCTGTTCAGCCATCTAACCTTCCATTCCATCTTCCCTTCCACTTGGTCACTTAACCAATAGCCCTCCATTGAACCAACATTCATTCATCCAGGCAACCACCTCCCATCCGTCATCTAACACCCACTATATCCATCCAACCATCCATCCATCCATTCATCTAATTCCATGCAAGTGTCCGTCCATCCAACATCTACCCAATCATCTATTCATCCATCCATCCATCCATCATCTGTGAGCCATCCACACAACCTGTCTAGAGTGGGCAGCAGAGGGCTCTGGGAGTGGCCAGCAGTCATAGTCCATGACATACATTGACTGGCTTCTCTCTCGAAGGCGGACAGAGGGCAAGACAAGTGACTTGTGGAGGTCAGAACAAAACAAAGGGATTCCTGGACCTAGGTCAGACAGAGCTGAACTCAATCAAATCACGGTTCTGCTATTATGCCTGGTGACCTGACCCAGGTGACTTAATGTCCCAGAGTCTCAGTTTCTCTGTCAGCAAGATGGGCATAAGAACTATGTCATTTGGGTGGTGTCCAGACTAAATGATAAGAAAATGACAACATAAACCAAGCCGGAGAAAGCATTTATCTCAAAGCAGGCTGGGCGAGTTGCTCACACCTCATGCAGCCACTGTCAATAACAGCCCCTGCCAGGGTCAGTGAATGCATCCCAGCCAAGCCTCTGAGTCCCCCAGAACCTCCAGGCCCATCCCAACTTCCCCAGAAGAGTCTTGGGGGCATTTATCACCATCTGGGCTCCAGAGCAGAACCAAAAAAGCAGAAGGTAAAAAGCAGGGTCCTTGCAGCCCCATCCAGTGTGAACACTCTTGTCCTCGGGGACACCAGGTCCATCAGCTGCGCCAGAGAGACCTGGGTTCGAACCCAGCTCTGACACCAATGGTGTCTCTGGAGCCAGACTGCTTGAAGGTCCTGCCCTCGGTCTCGTCGTGTGGAGACCAGAGGCCCTTCGAGCTTGTTGGAAGCATTACAGAGAACGGCTGGGAAATACCCAACACGTGACTGTCCTTCCATAAACACCTGTTACCGTTGCAAACAGGGCAGAGCAGGGATGCAGAGAATCTCAGAAACGCACAAAGGGTGTGACGGCACAGGTGGCGTAGGGGCACAAGTGAGAGCTGCCCGGTGTGCAGGGGTGCACACGGCACATGGCACACGGGCATCGCCTGCACACAAGGTGTGACAAGCAGACGTGGGGGCCTGGCCTGGCGGGGAGCACGCGAACACGAAAACAGCCGCGGGGGCCGCGTGCTCGGAGCCGTCGGCACACAGGTGCTCGGGCGCCTGGCGGGGCGGAAGGGTACAGTCAGGATGCCAACGCAGGGTCTCAGCTTCACGGTTCCTGCGCCTTTCTCCTACCTGGCCCCTACCTACCTGTGAGGCGCGTGCTCCGGACAGTCCTACTTCGAGGGGGCAAGGTCTCCGTTCGCGGTGGACTTGACTTTTGAGGGTGGGTGCCACCCCAGTTCCCCACAAGCACTTGATGGGGGTGTGGCTGTGTGCAGGCTGCCAGCTCCGGCCTCCCCAACCTGGGCGTGCCCACGTCGGCGAGTGGTGGTGGAGTGTTCTGGAAGCCCTGCAATCCATGCCTAGAACCTTATCTTATGACCCTCTGAGGGCTTTATTAATAGCCTATTAGTGGGTAATTCATGCATTTTGATGAGAAATCATCTAGTGGTAATTTATGGGGGAGGAGGGTTTCGGGGCAAGTGGGGAGGCGTGGGGCCAGGGTTTCGCCTCCCGCTCACTTCCTAGCACCTGTGCGGGCGACAACAGCTCCACTGGGTCCCACCGCGGCGGCATGGCAGTAGTGCTCCCCCCGTCCCCCCCCACCCCGATGGCCCCGCCACTCATTAATCTTGATGAGATTTCTGCTGAGTATTCTTCCAGGGCTTTCAAACTGCTCGCTAATTGCAATTAATCACTTACCGAAACAGATGTCAGGAACAATGGGATTGGGAAGCCTGGAGGCTTGATAAAGCTGTCAGGAGAGGGTGCGTGGGTGGCGGGGGCCCAAGGGGGCCCCCAACACCCTCTGTGTCAGGGTGCCAGGGACCCGCTCTTGCCCAGGTGGGCTTGGAGGAGGCGGGAAGGCAGGGCTGCTCTGGGGTGGAGCGAGGTGGGTTGGCTGTGTGGTGGGGGGGAGCCAGGAGAATGATGCCACCCCCACCGCTGGAGGCCAGTTTCCAGCCCTGATCCCCCAAAGGATGTGACCAAGGGCCAGCAGGGGCCGGGATCCGAGAAGCAGACTCCACAGACGGGGCCTGCCAGCACGGCTGGGGTTTTGTGTGGTTTGTGTGCCCTGAGGTAACAGAAGAATTGTATATTCGCATTAGTTGCCAGCATTTAAAAATCAGATTTGACAGAAAAATCTGGACTTCTGGCTTCTCTTGAAAAAATACAATGATTTTGCCATACGCCACGGTGCAACAGTCAGCTGCGGCTGAGCGAAGCCCCAGCCCTGAAAAGACCTCTCCAAGCATCCCCAGGCAGCCTTCCATGCCTGCTTCACTCAGCTGCCCCTGTTGGGTGGATGCAGAGGCTTTGCACGTGAATGCCCCCGAGGCTCAGGACTCTGAGCCCAGCTTGCAGGTTTTGCACACTGGACAGAAGGACTGGCCCGAGAGGCCAGGGCTTCTACCCTTAACCGCACAGGAGACTCTCGGGGGGGGAATTGGAGTAAGGTCCTCACGCCCAGTGCCCTGTGCCCTCCCAGAGCAGCTTCCGCCTGCCTCCCTCTGGGATCTGCTGAGCTGGTCCCGCCGAGCTGGGTGACCTCGAGCAGACTGCTTGACCCCTCTGTGTGGGCTTTTTCCCTCATCTGCGATCTGGGGATCTGGACCATGCATGAGGCATGCCCTGGGTTCCAGTCATCATCATTATCACGGGTCATCTTTGCACTGTGTGTCTTATTGCTCCAAACTGCTGTCAGGGGCTGGATTTTATCCTGCCTTGTCAGTCTGAGCTTCGTGTGCCATGAGGCTGCAACGTTAAAGGAGTTAACAGGTCACGCTCCTAACTCAGCACCCGGCGGGCTGTGAGTGCTCAGAGAGCACTAGGAGTTGTTAGGATCCTGCCCTGCAGCTGGCACGGAGCTGGGCTCACACTAAGCCCCTAATCTATCCGTGGGGGCCTGGGGAGAGAAGAGACCGAAGAAGGAATGAAATCACGGTTTACACTGTGCGCTGCCGTGTGTCGGCCCCGCTCGCAGCCCTGGGGATAGCGCCCCGTGAGGAACAATCCCCGGTGGAGCTGGCAGACCAGCAGGGAGACAGATAGTAAATACACACATCCGTGTGTGTGTCAGCTATGATGCTAAGCTCTGGAGAAGAACAGCAGAGTAGGTGGATGGAGGGCCCCGAGGGAGGGATCAGGTCAGAGGCGGGTGTTGTGGGGAGGAAGGGAAGTCTCATCCAGGCTCTGGGTGAAAAGAAGAGTGGCTGCGGATCATGCAGGTCCGCATGAGTGAGAAGAGCGGGAAGAGGCAGTGGAAACAGCTCGTGCAAAGGCCCCGGGGCATGTCTGAGAGCCAGGGAGGAGGAGGCTGTGTCTGCAGAGATTAGGAGACAGGACAATGGGACTGCAGCTGTGGGACTGATCACCCCAGGCCTGGAGCCAGAGCAAGACACTGGCTTCGCTCCAGTGACAGGAGCCATGGCAGGTTCTGAGCAAGGAGGGCCATGATGACACTTGAATAACAGACCCACACTTGTCACATGGAGCAAGCGGCCTCCTGCCTGCCCACTGCCCCTGGAGCACCCAGGGTGAACACAGGGTCCCCGGTGCCCTGCACACACAGCCCCCTGCCCACTGCCCCTGGAGCACCCGCAATGAACACAGGGCCCCCGGTGCCCTGCGCACACAGCCCCCTGCCCACTGCCCCTGGAGCACCCAGGGTGAACACAGGGTCCCCGGTGCCCTGCACACACAGCCCCCTGCCCATTGCCCCTGGAGCACCCACAGTGAACACAGGGCCCCCAGTGCCCTATGCACACAGCCCCCTGCCCACTGCCCCTGGAGCACCCGTGGTGAACACAGGGACCCCGGTGCCCTGTGCACACAGCTTCCAGGGAGGGCTATTTCCAGGCATCAGTTTGGTGCCACCCCTTCGGGAGCTCCCTGTGCTCTGGGTGCGTGCACACACGCCTGTGCTGGCAGGAGAGGGTGGTGTCTGGCTCTGTGGGGTGCCCTCTGGGGATGCCCTGGGTGCGTGTTCCGGGCGGGAGTGTGTTTGCAGGCGTGCGGCTTTGCGGCGTTCCGTTCGAGCGTGTGTGTTGCAGGGACTCAGGGGCCCACAAGTGTCTGCTGCTCCCAGAAGTGTTTTCAGAAGTTACATAGCATGGCTGGGGAGGGGGGGGGTGTGTTTGGGTCTGTGTGTGTGTCCCGTGTGGGCGTGGGCTTAGAGCTCTGGGTATATGACACGTGTACACAGAGACAGCACACGCAAGCTGTTCCCATGTGGGGTCATAGGTGGGGGGAGATGGGATCGACGGCCTCGGGGCTCCATTTCCCAGGGGAGCAAACTGAGGCTCCAAGGTCGCTCAGTAGTAAGGGGGGCAGTTGGGATTCAAACCAAAGTCTACGGGACACACCACAGCCTGTGTCTTGTCCCCTCAACCCATCTCCTCCTCAAGTGCTTCTCACTAGAAAATGAAGATAAGGATCTTTGAGCCAGCAGAAGGGGCTAAAGCCAGGGTTAACTCAGCACATTTCCAGTGGCCACAAATGCCTCCAGGCTAGGGAAGTTTCTGTTGCTTGTCCCTCCCTCCCCCCTCCTTCCTCCCACCCACCCTCTACAATCCATCCACTCATCCCTCTACCTGTGCATCTATCTGTCCTCCTACTTCCAACAAGTTCTTAAGAGTGGTGATGAAAAGTGCAGATTCTGTCCCAAGTTTGAATCCTGACTCTGCCACTGACCACTGAGCGATGGTGGGCAGGTAACCCTGTCTCTCCATGCCTCAGTTTCCCCAGCTGTAAGAGGGATGTATCTATAAGATATCACCTGTGAGACACTCGCCTGTGGAGGTTGCAGGCTTAGAAGTTCAGAGTCCCACCTGCCTCCGACCTGCTGTGGATTCCTGGCCATGGTTAAAATTCCTTCACGCTCAGTCTCAATCTCCCCCTCTGTAACTTGGGAACAAGTTGTGCGTCCCTAGCGCTGAGAGGCCAGGGAGATAAGGTTCCCCTGCGTGGCTTGACGGATGGGGGACTGGCGTGATGTGAGGAAGGTGGGGACGGAGGGCTGGCCTGGCTGGCCTGGAGGGTGGGGCGGGGCAGGGTAGGGTGGCAGGCACAAGTGACAGCACCTTTCCCTGTGCCTGCCCCCAAAGCTCTGTCTCCTGGCAGCAAGATCCCACGCCCCTTTGCCGCCAAGAGATCTGCTTTGTCTCATGAGTGTCGCCCCAGTGATTCCGCTCTCCAGCTTCAGTCTTCTCCCCACACTCCCTACACCAGCCCAGCCTCCCCGACTCCTCCGAGATCTGGCTCCCTGCTAAGTGGGCCCCTCATCTGCCAAGCCTCTGCCGTTCAGCAGCCCCGACCTCTTCGTTGGCCCCGGGGGTGTGTAGTGCTTCATGCAGGCGTGACCTCTCTGTTACCCGTGTGTCCTCCTTTCGCCTTTTCAGTCCTCCAACACCTGTGTCACCAGTGCTCTGGATTAAATTCTCTCTGTTGAGACACCTCGCGTGGTGTGGTTTCTACGTTCTGGCTGGCCCCCAACTGAGACCACAGAACAGGCAGCTGCTCCACAGCTGTGACGACGTGGGGGCATCCAGGGACGTGGGGGCACTGCCTGCCAGTTCCCCAACCACCCAGAGCTCTGAGGGAGGGCCGACCGGGGCCCCCAAGCTCGAGAATGGGGCCCCCAGCTCAGCCCTGCACCCCCTGGTCTCTGCTGTCCTCTGGGAAGAAAGCCCCATGGCAGCTGCCTGCGTGTGAGGCAGAGGCTCTGCCTACAACCCGCGGAGGCCCTGACACGTGTTAAAATAAATATTCTGCAAATATGATGTTCCATATGTATGACTTCGTGGGGTGGTGATTTTCCTACTGATCGCCGTAAGTGACAGCTGTGCGGGGAGCGCTGGAAACACGGGCTGGGCGGCCTCTCTGTGCTGCGCGGCGGGGCGGGGAGGGGGGTGCCCTGGCACAGGAGCATCTGGCGATTCGGGACACGGGAGGAGCCCGGCGCCTGTCAGCGCTCCGAGCGGGCACATTAGCTATTCCAAGGGACGCGTGGAGCAGGTGTTCCCAAGCAGCCTGTTCGTGATAATTACTTTTAGATTGTTTTAAAGTATTTAAGCGAGATCCTGGAGGCTGGGAGTTGAGGGGAGGCTGGGAGTTGGGGGGAGGCTGGGTGGTGGGCCAGGGCCCCCCCCAGGGTCCAGCCAAGGGGATCTGCAGAGATGGATCCTGTGACACAGGATCCCACCGACCACCGGGTCCTTGTGCAGCTTGCAGCAGCTAGGCCAGCTGGGCCAGTTGTTAGAATATTGACGTAGATCCATTCTGCAGCCCCAGGTCCCAGCAAGTGGCTTCCAGGAGGCTTGGCCTCTTGCCAAGAAGTTGCCAGTCTCCCTGGGACCCATAATGAAGGCGGGGCCGTGGGCAGAGCAGGTGAAATACCTTGAACGTTGACCCTGCTGTTGCCTGTCAAGCTCCACTTCCCACAAGAGTGCTTGGCCCTGACACTGGGAGGGCAGGGGTTTCGGGTCTGCTGTTCCACCCCTGTGCTGAGAACACACAGAGGAGCCCAGTGAGTTCTCCGTGTACCAGTGAACGAGCGAGTGAGCAAATGGATGAATGGGGACCGTAGTTACTAGTGAGAGCTGCCTTTCTGACCCCTTCAGGAGACCCCAGGATATTCTTTGTCTGAACAAATAATGCGCCCGAGCTACGGGGCGCTGGGGAGGGGCTGCATTCTCTCAGCCTAGAAGGTGAGTGGAGGCAGGAAGCCTGGCTCTGGGAGTGTCCTCAGTCAGCCCCCTGACACAGGTAGGAGAGCTGGAACTGACACCCCAGCTAAGGGCTCAGGGGCTCCCTTAAAGAAGCCTGGTGATGCTGGTGCCACAGGGGCCCCGTCCTGGGAGCTGGGGTCACAAGCAGGCCCCTGGCTGGGGAGCTCTGCAGGCAGAGGGAAGGGCTGGGGCAGTTGGGGGTGGGGGAGGACAGACAGACAGACACACAGTCACCACACTCAGTGGAGGCAGGACAGGGCCCCAGCCCTCCATGACCCCCTGCCTGCCTAGATCCACCTTCCCTTTGGTCCAAGCCCCTCCCAACCCCCAGCCCCTCACAGAATCCACTCAGGGAGCACAGAGCTCAGGGTGCAGCCACCCTCAGGAATGTGTGCAAAGGCCCGGCCACTCCAGACTGATGAGTGGGAACCCCCGGCAGGTGGGATTCTGCCCAGGGGTGGTTTCAGAAAAGCCCCAGGAGTTTGAGGCTCAGCAGAAGGTGCCCACACTCCAGGAACTGTGGCCCAGGTCTGGAGCCCCTGGGCAGGGGTGGGGGCCAGCCGGGCATCCCCCAGGGGGCCTGACCCCAGCACTGGGCCTGTGGGATCAAGGACTGCGGGAGGACGGAGCCTGGCTTTGCATGAGGGATGATGTCCACGCAGGGTTGGAGATGGCTCTCAAGACAGTCTGGGACCTTTGTCCCTTTCTGCAGAGGAGAGTCCCTTCTGGTCACTTCCAGCTCCTACAGACATGGACCCTCAGGTGCGGGTCAGATGATTGGGATTCTGGTTCCTGGTAACTGGCTCTGCCCCACTGTCCTCTGCGTGTTTGCCCAGGTGGTGCCTGGGGCCAGCCACACCTGAATGCTCGCCTCGGGCAGGGATCACAGGGCCAGGGGCTGGGAGCAGTGGTGTTTACAGCTGCTATTTAAAATCCTGGCAAGTTCAATATTAGCTCGGGGGGTTGTGCAATCTGTTGCCAAGATAAAGCCACCAAGCGGGTGAGCAGGGTGCCCTGTCCTGCCCCAGTGGAGCCCAGAGCAGCCAGACCTGGTTAACGAGCAGCCTGCAGGCTCCAGTAGCCCCTCCTCCAAAGCCCATTTGCCAGAGTTCACCAAGCATGACCCCAGGGCCGCAGTGCTCCAACCTCGGGGGGACCCAGGGACTCCCTGCCGCCCTGCTCAGCAGAGGAGCTGGAACTGTGAGTGGCAGCCGCCAAGGCCCTGCGTGAGCAGCCCCACTCCCCTCAACCCCAGCTCCAGCCTTAGGGCATTTGCACCTGCCTGGGACACTTCCTCCTCATCCCCTTCAGGCTGGAAGGCCACCTCCTGCAACCAGAGCTCCGCCTGCCCCTTCCCTCCCCTCCCCCTGCTTGACTGTGTTCATAGAGCTTATCACACCCAGCCTGGGATCACATATTCGCTGGAGCATGTTTATTTTCTATCCACTCCACTTCGTGGCACAGGGGTAAAGAATCCGCCTGCCAATGCAGGAGACGTGGGTTTGATTCCTGGGTCAGGAAGATTCCCTGGAGGAGGAAATGGCAACCCCCTCCAGTATTCTGGCCTGGAGAATCTCATGGACAGAGGAGCCCGGCAGCCGGGCTACAGTCCCTGGGGTCACAAAGGGTCAGACGTGACTGAGTGACGGAGCACACCCCCCCACCCCGTGAGGGCAGGTACCTTGTGTGCCCCGTTTCTGGCCAGGACAGTGCCAGGCACTGCGTGTGCCACGGCCGCAACCCCCAGCCAAGTACTCCATGCTCCACCCTCCCACCCTGGCCCAGGAAGCCCCCCGCCCCGCCCAGGGAGGAAGCTGACATCCCTCATTTAGCGACTCTGCGGGGGCACCCCCGGCTCCTTCCCGAGAAGCCTCTTACTGTCAGTCTTGCCTGGAGCCTGCGTGCCTGTGGGAGGACCCTGCCAGCCACCCTGGTGGAATTCATCTTTTATTCATGCTGATAATGTAAACGGGACTGTGTCTGAAGCAGAGTCACTTAACCCATTAGAGAGGCTGCTGCTGTGTCACAGGCCTGGAGGCGGGGGATGGGGGGGCATATGGGGGGTGGCCTGGGCCTCAGATGTGCCCCGGGGGACAGCTAGGCTTAGGGGTCCACAGATGGGCCTGCCTGGGCTCCAGCTTCCTCGGTAGGTCATCCTCATAGAAACGAACGGTCAGTTCTGTGCCTTTACCAAGGCCGCCCCAGGAAGGCTGTCCCTGGAGGGGTTCAGGAAGGAGGTCCCGGGATGATGATAAATGCCTGCCTGGTGGGGTGGTGTGCGGACTGAGCGAATAACACGCAGAAAGAAACAGAGCAGGGCCTGGCCCAGAGGAAGCGTCAACCAATGTTAACTAGTATCCGTTCCTCTAGGAAGAAAGCCCTGGAGTCAGGGCCCCTGGGAGGCCATTCCTAAAGGAATATTAAGGATGGAAATACAGCTACTGCCATGGCTCTGCCTCTGGTGAAGTGGGTGGGATAAGAACACACACAGACACACACATACACACACACACACCTGGATGGAGGCGGTTCACAAGGACAGGCTTGCAGAAACAGCGGCAGTTAGGAAACCTGCCTTCTCTCTGCCTGTCAGAAAGTAGTTGGCCAGCTGTTTGTTGAATGAATAAGTGACAAGCTGGCTGGGGTCCAGCTGCTGGAGACCCGGCTTGACACCCTGCTATTTTCAAGAGCTGGGCCCAGGAGCCCCCGTGGGCTCAGGGTCATCAGCCGTACAGTGGGGAGATTTACGCACAACCTGCGTCACAGATGAGGGCTAAAAGAGATACCATACAGGGTGCCCCGCCGGGCCAGCCGGGCAGCCTCAGCCCCTCTCTGCCTCAGCTTGCTCAACGGGGTGTGCAGTCAATATCCTGTTCGCTGTGCTCTTTTGTGGGAGGGATGAGATGGAGAGAGGTATGGGGAACTGGGGCGGGGGCCGGAAAGAGGTTACCCAGCAGGATGTCCTGGGCCCCATCCTCCCATGCTCTGGGCCCAGGGCCAGAGAGACCTCTGGACACCTCCATCCTGAGACCAGGCCACCGGGGGACCTGGTTCAGGAGAGATCAGGGCCTCCTCCTGCACCCCCGTGGCCTGGCTTCCCGACTACGGGGCTCACTGCCCACTAGGTGCTGCTCTGAACGCTGCAGGTGCCACTCCAGTCCTCCCAGAGACCCCTGGGGTCAGGTGACACGGCCTGAGTAGGACGGGTGGCATCCAGGTGGTGCCCCTTAGGGAAGCCCCTGGCATTGCAGCTGGTGTGCCCCCCACCCCCCACCTACCCCTGCCCAGGGGCCCGGGAGGCCCTTAACCCCACTCTCATGCCATCAGGAAGCCACCTGCCTCAGCCCGCTCATCCCAGGGCCAGCACGGACTATTCATAGGCAGACAGACCCCTGAGCCTCTGGAGACCGGCAGGTGTGCCCATTCTGTACCAGGGGCCCGCCTGCTTCTGTCACTGTCCCTGGGGATCCACTCGGCCAGCGAGGGGAGGCATGACTGGGGGGGATCCAGAGGGCGGAGGTCCCAGGTGGGGCCAGAGAGCAGGGTGCAGAGCCTCAGCCCCAGAGCCTCCTGGGCCTCTCAGGGCCTCCCCTGCTTGCCTTCGGGAGGATGTGAGCTGAGAATCAAAACCTGTGTGGTCCCCGAGGAGTGTCCTGCGGCTGCTGGAACAAAGAACCCTTACAAAACCAAGGATTCACCCCATCACGGTTCTGAGTTCACCTCTCCGGAGGCCCTGGGCAGGGGCAGCGGGGGCGATCCTTCCTGCCTCTTCCAGCTTCCTGTGGCTGCTGGACACCCTGGTCCCTTCCCGAAACCTTCCTATAGGCACCCTGGTCTTGGATTGAAGGTCCACCCTAGTCCTGTATCACCGCATCTTAACTGTTGGCCAAGACCCTCTTCCCGGTGAAGGTCACATGCTGAGGTTCCAGGCGGACAATGCGTTTGGGGGGCAACTACCAAACCCAGCACAGCCCTGCATTCAGCAGCAACTGAGGTCCCAGGCTGGTCTGCACAATTTAGCACTCGAGCTGAGCTGGCCCCAGAGGCCCCCTCAGCCCTGCCTGCTTCCCACCACTGGCACCTTATCTTCTGTCCCAGCCACGGGGAGCTCTGCCTGCACAGCCCCACGTCCACACTGTTTCAGTCTTCAAGCCTTCCCCACTGTTCCCTCTGTCTGGAAGGCCCTTCTCCAGTTTTCCATGGAGGGAACTTCTTCTGCCTTCAAAGCCCAGCTCAAGCATCACCACCCTCAGGAAGCCCTCCTTGATTTTAGGTAGGGCTCCCTGCTCACTGTGCTTATTCCAGCCACTGTGATGAGCATGCTGTTTAGTGTCTGCCGAGGTACCCGCCAGACTCCTCGAGACACCAGGAGGGCAGGGGGCTTGTCTTGTTCAGGTCAGCATCCCAGCCCCTAACACAGACTGGGGCACTTCACAGACTCATGATACCTGGTGGCAGAAGGGGTGATCAGACAGTCCCAGCTGGGTCTCAGAGGAGCCTTCTGGGGGCTAAGACACTGGACCGGCACCCACGTCTCTGGCCCTCCCAGAGCAGCGGCTCTCTGCCCCCGGCTACGCATCGCAATCACCCGCGCGTGTGTGCTCAGTTGCTCACTCGTGTCTGACTCTGTGTGATCCCATGGACCACAGCCCGCCAGGCTCCTCCGTCTGTGGGATTCTCCAGGCAAGAATACTGGAGTGGGTTGCCATGCCCTCCTCCAGGAGATCCTCCCGACCCAGAGACAGAACCTGCACCTCTCTTAAATCTCCTGCACTGGCAAGTGGGTTCTTTACCACTAGTGACCCCCTGGGAAGCCCTGCACAAGCCCCATCCAGCCGCTTGCATCAGGATCTCTGGGGGTGGGGCAGGGCATCGGAGGTATTCCAGAGTCCCCGATGATGTGAACGAGTATGCGGGGCTGGGAAGCGCTGCAGCAAGGCAAGGGAAAGGCTGGTAGACTCTTAAACTCCGCCCCCCCAACTCTAGATGGGGGCCCTGGTGGTCGCAGCACCCACCCTTAGGGCAGCGCCCTGCACCCTCGCTGTGGTCTCTGCAGTGACCAAGCCAGCACCGCTCAGCTGTCAGCAAGCTCCAGACCCAGGGCTCCCCACCACCACTCCCTCCCAAGGTGCCTCCCCCAGGCTCCCGGCTTCACACGCCATCTGTGCACCAAGGGTGCTGTGTGCGTAGCTGCAGACTCAAATACCCAACTGCCAACTGGATCTCCACTTGGTGTCTAACAGCATCTCTCAACGTGGCCAGAACGAAGCTCCGGCTCCTCTCCCCAGACCCGTTCCTCCTGGCAACGCCAGCCTCCCAGTCCCTCAAGTCACAGACTTGGAGATGTTCTCGAGTCCTCTGTCTCTCCCTCCTCTGAGCCACCAGCAAATCCCGACAGCTCTGCGTTCCAAGTATACGCGGAAGCCGAGCACCCCCTCCAAAGCACCACCCTGGGCCCAGGAGCCATCACGTCTTTGCCTTGACTGTTGCGACAACCACCCAGTGCCCCCACTTCTGTCTTGGTTCCCTTTGTTCCCCACACAGAGGCCCGGCGGGTCCTGGGGTGGAGCCTGGGAGGGATGACACAGGGGGCCGTGTATACTTTCAGCTCTGGACCACCTCTTGACGGTGTCTTGTCACCACACCCCACAGATAGCAGTGGCTTCTCTGTGCTGGGAAGCTGGAGCAATCAAGACAGGGCTTCCTGGAGGAGGTGGGGTTTGTGCTAAGTGCTGATTTGGATGGGCAGCCAGGAGGGAGATGGGCAGTCCCTCATGTCCAAAGACTGAGAGATGAGATGAGCAGCGTGCTGGGAAAGGCAGCCGGGAGCTGGATCGTCGCCTTAGGGAGCCAGTGGTCAAGGGTGCCCCTGGGCTGGCCCTGGGGCCCCAGGTCCTGTAGCTGTCAGCTTTTTAGCCCCACCTCTGTGACTCTGCACCAAACCTGCTTCCCAGCAGCCCCAGAGTAACCCCCACACCCTTCCCTGCCTTCCTCAAGCCCAGTAATTCTGTCTGCGGGCCCCAGACCTGCAGCATCAAGGTCACCAGGGAACTTGCCGGAAATGCAGAGTCTTGGCCCCACCCAGCCTCACTGAGTCAGAATTGCTGAGACAGCTTAGTATTGCAGATGTTACACAGCCTCCAGGGGTACTGATGCTGCTGGAGTCAGAGAACCGCGGTCCAGCCGTGCTGGACGCTGACAAACATCTGGGACCCGGAGACTCATCCCTTCCCAGTGGACTCAGCCTTCCGTCCAAGGAATGCCCCTTGACTGTAGGACAGCTGGAGCAGCCGGGGCCATTGGGGGTGGCGGGTGGAGGAAGAGGGCTGCAGACCCCAACGCAGAGACACACCAAACCAGCAGCAATGGGGGATGCCTGCGGCTGTCCACACACACCTGTGCCAGCCCTTCTAAAACCATACAGGAGGGTAAGTAGAGCAAGTCAGAAATCCAGTGCTCTGACTCCATCCTCCCGTTGCTGAGAAAACAGAGGCCAGGAAAGTCAAAATAAACCATCCGGGTGGCCAGCGGCTGAGCTGGAGCGTGACCTCAGGGCTCCTGATGTGGGGAGCCTGACAGCTTCCACCAGGGGCCATTTCATCACCAGGGGACGACTGGCGAGGCCTGGAGACATTTTGGGATTGTCACACCTGGGGGAGCAGGTGCTGAGGGCAGCTCGTGGGTCACGGCTTGGGAATGTGGTTCAAGGTCCTACCGTGCTCAGGATAGCCCCACCATAGAGAATGGGCCAGCCCCGAACGTCAGCGGTGGCGATGCTGAGGAGCCCTGAGCGGCCTCCACGTCAACACAAGACCAGGAAATTAGTGATCTCCTAGGAGTCTATGTACCAGGCCCTCAAATTCCTGCCAAACTCTGCATGGCAGTGGGAAAAGGTCCAGCAAGGGTTTGATGGGTGTCCTGCAGGTCGGCCGAGGACCCTCCATCACCACTGTCCCCTGGGACCAACCCCCAACACCCCACCAGAGAGTGAGTGGGCATGCCTGGCCAGGCAGCTGACCGAGCCCTCTTTCCTGGGGGCAGCCGGACTGTACGGGTACCCTCGGACCTCAGCCTGCTCAGAGGTAAGTCCTACTGAGCCCGCTTCACGTCACACCTCATCACGTCACTTGCTCCCACTTGGGGCTCGGAACAGAGCAGAATCACACATTCAACCTTGAGAAATTAGGCGGCCCCTCCCAGCTCCCAGCTCGGTGCACCGCCCCCTACCAACTCCTCACGCTGGCGAGCACTGGTTCCAAGAGCGGTTCATATTTAATAATGCAATTTATATTCCACTCTCAACATAAACTATTGTAAAGGCGCTCTAATGTAAAAATACATCTGGCTTGTCAATAGTTTATCTTCTGGATCGGCATCTAAATCCCTGGGCCTTTTTGACTTATGGCTGCACCACTGTCTAATGAATAAAAAGGTGCAAATTATAGTCCTGGCTTTAATGCTCATCATAAAATTAGACGATAGTTGCAAAAGCTGCATTCTCCTGCCCACAGTGCTGCGATGGTGAGCCATAAATAAAGTGTATTTAATGTATCCCAGGGCTGTGCAAACCCGGGAAACAGTGTGTTGTCGCTCGGCCTTCGATGGGTCCGCCAGAAGTTCAATGAAGTGATAACGGATCCATCATGTGAATTTATGTTAACTGTCTCCGTGCAAAGCCATGGCCTCAACACTGTAAATAGCCTACAATCCTTCTAGCAGGCCCGCCTGCCAATAAAACTGTCAGTGCTGGGCTGGCAGCAAGCACCTTCAGGACAGGGGGACAAGCCGTTAAGTTCTGGAGGCTGGTGGGGGCCTCGCCCCCCACCCCCCAACCCCCCACCCCCCGGGCTCTTCTGTGGGCTTGTCAACCGCAAAGGGAATGAACCTTCTTTCAATCAGCAGATCCCATCCACAGGGGTCAACAGAGGCCAGCTGTGGTAGACGGGTCCGCTGGGGATGCGGCTGGCGGGGAGGTGGCTGTCTGCCTGCGAGGGGGCTGGGGGTAGGAAGGGGACCCAGTCCCTTCCTGCTCCGGGTTACAGGCTCTTCAGCTCTAGGATGTGGGTCTGTAGCATCAGGACACCTCTGGCACCTGGAGCCTGCTAGTCTCATGATGGGTTCATTATGTAGCCATCCGTCCATCTATCCATCCGTCGTTTACTGCACTCAGCCCTTCTATGTTCCAGGTCCTGTGAGGACATGGAGAGGACACAGGAAGACCACCAGCTGAGAAGTCAGGATCCCCAAGTATAAAATCCACCCCTGCTAACATCATCTCTCTGTGTCTCTAATCTATGACCATCTATTCCCTTCTCGGAAGCTTCGTGGCACTGACTCTCACACCTTTCTTGTTCAGACTGCGAGCTGAGACCCAAGGTGTCATGAATGGGGTCTATGGAGGCAGTGAGAATCTTTCTTCTGTGGCACTCAATGGGACAGGGAACACCAGAATCGCCCAAACACTATTTCGAGGGCGCGCATGTACACGTAGGGTCTGGGTAATGAGGTAAAATGGAAAATTCATTCCATGAGCTGCAGACACACGGAAGTTTGAGAAACGTGCGTCTGTACCACTCACTGGCAAGTGACGCAGTTCCTGAAATGCTTCTTGCCATGTGGAAGGGCCTGCTTGTCCTACATGAGTCCCATGAATGCCCTGCACCCTGCCCTGTGTCTAATTGATCCCCTCCTCCATGCCACAGTGGTCTCGAACGTGAGGGCCCGCCACGGAGATGCAAATGCCCACAGCCTCCATGGAGCTCTGCGAGTAACTCCTAGGGTTCTCTGAACCCTTTCAGAATTGCAATTCTGGAATCAATTTTGTAAGGTACACAGCCTGCTAGGACAGTGGTGCATGGATATAACACATAATTATACACGTTCTGAGAAACGTGGGCTAAAAACGACTGGACTGACATGGGCTCATGAAGTTTGCAGACGCCTGGGACCCGAGGTGGACCACACCACCCTGATGTCCCTGATGCTGATGATTAAAGATGGTGCTCTCAGCTCAACGGGGCCTGAAGGCCTCTGTCCTTGGGAACAGTAGCTGGGGAAGAGGCAGCATCGATCCTGGTGTCCTCAGCAATGTCTCAGGGCGCCGGCCTTTCTCCCGGGGACTCATCACCCTGCTTCTGCAGCCCTCCATGGGTGCCTTGATTCCCACACCCCAGCTGCTACCAGCAACATGCTCTCTTTGGGAACACGGGAGGCAGCCTGTCTCTCTGCTTCAGCTTCACCTTTAGGGGGCTCAGAAAACAAGGGCTCTCATCTGGGTGGAGCGGCGTCCCTGTAATGCTTGCCATGATGCAGGTTCCCAGGCATGGCTCTGCACTCCTGGGTCAGCACTCCTGGGGGGGCCAGGGACCCAGCAACTCCATGGATCCCAGTGATGTGTGATAGCCGCCAACTGTCAGGCTGGGTTGGCAGGGCACATTAGAAACACACAGGCTTTGAAATGAGAATAAGCGCTCTGACCCCATGGGTCAGCCATGAGGCGAGCAGAACAGCTGGGGCTTGGAGAGATGTTCCCTGTGGGTTCCTGGTGGCAGCATGGAACCTTCCAGAAGCCAGGCCCTCCACGAGCAGAATCTGACATCGTACATGTGGATCAAAGGCTTGGCTTTATGGGCTGTCACCGAACAAGCAGCAGGGTGGCATTGGGAGTCTGTGTGGCCTGGGGAGTGGCACAGGGCTGGGGCAGGGCTGGCCCCCAAAGATATGCCTGTCTTCACGTTACTGTACAGCGCACACAGAGCAAACCAGAAGGAGGCGTCTCTGCTGGCGGGATGAGGGTGAGGCTCTGAGTGCAGGGCAGCCTGGGTTACCCAGGTGGGCCCTGAGTGCAACCGCAGGCATTCTCCCGGCAGGGGGCACACGGAGCTTGCCACCCACAGAGCGGAGGGCCACGCAGAGCCATAGCAGAGCCCGCTGTGGAGAGGCTGGCCCTCAAGATGGGCGCGACGCGGCCACAGCCCAAGGCCGCCAGCAGCCTCGGAGGCTGGCAGAGACCACAGGCTTCCAGAGGGGGCACGGCGCTGCCCGCACCTTGATTTCAGCCCCCATACCGATTCTGGACTTTCAGGACAACGACGGGAGAATAAACGCCCTGTTTTAACCACAGAGTTTGTGATCATTTGTTTCGGTGGCCCTGGGGCACTCATAGAAGGCCCTGTGTTCCAGAGAGCTAGTGCTTGGAATTCAATGCTCTCTGCTTGCTGCCTTTAAACCCTTCATCATTCCG
The DNA here is from genome assembly GCF_014754425.2 of Oryx dammah. Lineage (NCBI taxonomy): Eukaryota > Metazoa > Chordata > Mammalia > Artiodactyla > Bovidae > Oryx > Oryx dammah. The sequence continues at coordinate 53,156,497 of NW_024070197.1, forward strand.
TCTTTTTTTTTTTTTTCCCTTAAACCTCGCTGCTGCTCAGCTAGTGGGATCTCACCTCCTTGACCAAGGATGCAACCCGTGCTTCTTGCGGTGGAAGTGTGGAGTCCTAACCACTCGGGGAATTCTCTAATCTTTCACTTGTGTCTTATACATGAGGTCTGATGAGACAACAGTATGCGTGGGGTCGGGCCAGCGGCGGGGGTGCCTGAAGCTTTGGCTGAGCAGTGGTTCTGCCTGACAGCAGCAGCCAGCTGTGTGTGGGGAGCGGGAGGCTCCCATTCCGACATCCGCTCCATGCCTGGGGGGTGGGGTGCGGGGGGCACAAACCCAGGTATGGGTCAGGACACAGCCCCCAGGGTCTGCGGGTTGGGCCAGCTCCATCTTTCTCGGTCCCACTACAAGGTGAAATTCAACCTCGCCTTCCCGTGGGCTGCCCCTTAATTTAGGGCAGGGGGCCCCTGGGGGATCACCGCCTCCACTCCAGGACACACTAGTGCACGGGGTGGGTAAGAGGGGCGCTGCCCAGCACCACGGTCCGCTAACCAGCGGAATACAGCAGAGGACATGGCATGTCACTCGTGAAATTTGTTTAGAAGATGCTGGTTCCCTCCCTCCCCGGCACTTTCTTGCCTTCTTGCTTTACTCACTTTGACAAAACATGTTGTGAGCTGCCATGTGGGAGAGGGCCATATGGCAAGGAACTGAGGGAGGCGTCCACCCAACCTCCATCCCTTCGTCAATGGTCCTCAAAGACCTGAATCCTGCCAGTGGCTGTGAGTGGGTCTTTTCCCAGTGAGCCCTCAGATGAGATGGCAGCCCTGGCTCACACTGGATCACAGCCTGGGAGGGCCCCTGAAGCAGGAGATCCAGCTGGGCTGCACCCAGGTTCCTGACCACCCAACACTGGGAGATAATAGATGCTGCTGGGAGCTGCCAGGTTTGGGGATAATTTGTTACGCGGCTATGGATAGCTGATACACCCAGCCAGACATACCTGGGACACCTCCTCTGGGAAGCACTGTCTGGTGGTTTCCCACGCTCACCTGAGCTGGCAGACCCTGAGCTGGCTCACCCTGCTTCTCACCCATGATCCTTCCTCCAACCTCAACTCTTGTAGCTCAGCCTGGCCCTGACTCCACCACACCATGACAGGCCGTGTCAGCTCATTCTCAGCTGCGAGGTTGCTCTCTGTCACCTAAACGAGGCTCCGCTCCTCCTAGGTCCACTCCAATCTCTCCTCCATGGCCAGCTTCTCTGATCAACTCTCTATCCCATCCAAGTCTCTGCTCCCCTGGGCCCCTCTGGCATCGCTGGGGCTCAGTGCAGAGAACGCCATGGCCCCAAGGATAGGTCATATGTCAGGCTCAGGGTCCGCTGGCTCATTCTGCCTCCTCTGTGGGCAGCAAGGTTCCTAAGGATGGATAACTCTTAACCCACTCGATGCCAGACACCACAGGGCACTTACTGTGTGCTTCAGGCTAGGCTTCCAGACAAATGGCACAGGATTCTTGCCCTCTCTGGGCCAACAGTCCTCAAATCTGGGGACTGCAGGGCTTGTGAGAAAGTGGTTCCCTCAGTGGGTGCTCTTAATGTGCCCAGGGTCCAGTTTGAGAGGCCTGGCGGGTGGCACTCACCACTGTCCCCAGAGGAGTTCTATGCAGATGTGACTGCACTCAGATGTACGCCTCGAGTCCCTGGAAATGCTCAGTTAAAGGGTGGTCATCCGGTAACCAGAATGTGCTCAGTTATATGTAGACCACCAACCAGGTGGAGAGTGCAAAGTTAAAGTATCCTGGTAGGGAGCTGGTGGCACCCAGGCTGAGAATTATGTTTTTGTTGGGAGGGCAGCTGCCAGGCAGCCCCACACACGTGCTAAAGGCTAAAGCCTAGAATAGGAGGTATGGATGCCCCTGCGGAAGCGCCCCAGGCAGTGCAGGACAGGACGTGGTGTCCACAAGGGGACCGGGCAGTGTGGGGCATGAGACCAGGACGTGCAGGCTCAGTTGGCCTGAACCGTCTACAGTGCCATTTCCCAACCTGACCGGACTCACAGCCTGTCGGTTTGAGGACAAAGAATCAGGCTAAATGCTGTACATCCCCGGGAAGCACACCTAGGCCTCGACACTCCGCAGCCCCTTGCATACACAGTAGGTGCTCCATAAACACTCTGTAATGAGAGCCTCTTGCATACTCCCTGCGTCTCGCTCAGCACCAGCCTCCAGGGGCCCCCACCACACCACTCCTTCTCTCATCCAACCTGGGTGGTCCCCTGACACCACCTCGTGGCCGCAGCGGGCTGCCCAGCGCGAGGCCGGCCCTGGAGGGGCCACAGCTGGCCAGGCTGGCCGCAGCCTCCCCCAGGGATCCTGGGCCAGCTGGGGAGGCGCCGCCTGCCCCTGGGCCAGCTCACTTGCCTGGTGTGGCTCTGGGGAGGTGCCCCAGTGATGGCAGCCGCTGGCCCCCTAAGGGCCAACCAACCAAACCAGACCCCCTGGGGTCTGGGCAGCAGCCTCTCCACCTGCCCCGCCCCATTCCAATGGTCCTGAGGACTCCCTAATAATAGCACTCCTAAATCCTCATGGCCAATTCGGCTCCATTTCTATAAATAATGTAGAATCTTTTTATTTACTGACAGGTTGTAAAAGTATCAGGGAGAATAATGTGAAATCAGGAGCCGCTGAATAATGCATGTCATCGGCCTCACTCCCTCTCCTGTCTGGGCAGGGTCCCCTGGCCCCCAGAGACTGCACCCCCTGCGGGGGGCCACGGGAAGGCTGCTCAGAGCTGACGCTGGGGTCCTGGGCGCCACTTCCTCCATTCAGTCTTTCAAGGTTTGGACTTGATCTTCGGGCAGGATTTCTGGGGTCACTCAGGGTGCAGGGTCAAGGGTCCACACCCATGTGCTCTGCATATTCAAACCAAACCTCAGGCTCAGCTGCTCATACAAACATACATTTGCATGGTCAGAGCCAGGGCTCTGCCACACCCCCTTCCCAGACACACACAGACACGCACCCACAATCACACACAGACGTACACATAATCATACAAAACGCAAAGGTACAGACACATACACATCACATACACACACCACATGGAATACACACATGGATATACCCAGACATATACAACCAGACACACGTGCACAATCACACACTAAGAGACACACACACATAAACACAAGGAGACACACAGATATACGCAATCATGCACACCCAGACGAAAGACAGACAACCACACAGACACACGTAGACACACCTAACACACACACACACACACATACACACACCACATACAAAGATATAACCACACAGACACAGGATACACAGCCACACACACACCTTGTTTTCCCTTATCTTTGGTGATCTCAAAATCTCCTCAGAGTGGAGAGGGCTGGCTGAAGCTTTGGTGGATAATTCGTATTTTTTCTTGACTTTTGAAGAGTGTGCATTAATTACTTAAGATGCTGGCTTGGCTGTGAGGGTGCAGGTGTTAGAGTGGCCACAGGGAGGGCATTACTCGGCCCAGCCCCCGTCCAGCTGCACTGTCCAGGCAGAGCCCCTGGGACTGGGTGGGGTGAGGGGGGTCTGTCCCTGGCCGGAAATGACCTCTAGCCATCAGCGAGGGGGGCAGGGGTGGGGGCTGAGCCTGGAAACTGCACCCATGAGGGTGTGGCCCCGGCTCTCTGCTGCCAGGGGTAGCCCCTGCGCCCAGGGGCTCAGCACACAGCAGGTGCTCAGCGAACACACAGGAGTAAAAAGCTCCATGCTGCTGTTACCTCCACTTTACGCCTAAACACACCTCCACACGTGCACACATGGCTCCCTGAGCAGGATCAAATGGCCAGAAAGGGACACTGTCCATTGGCTCAGGAGCCCGGCACGGGCTGTGAGGTTTGGCTCCCCCGTGAGCTCTGACATCTGAACCGCAGGCCCCTCACTTCTAGCCCATGATGCCATTTTACAGCTGGAGGCACTGAGGCGCCAGGTCGCACAGCGATTTGCCCGAGATCTGGAATTTGCTTAGTGCCAGTGGCCTGGCAGCGGTCACACAGGTCATCCCTATTCCTGCCATGGCCACAGGGGGCAGACAGGTCCCCACGCTGCAGACACGCCAAGGGCGATAGCTGCTTCCCTGAAGACAGACGGCGAAGCATCTGGGATAGGGTGCAGGCCAGCTACCTCCAAGCCCCCTCCTCCTCACCGGGGTGGGACCGAGCTCTCAGGTCGGCCTGGGTCCCTCCATCTGTTACAGAATGGTATTCCTAACACCCCACCCTGCTTTCCCAGCAGGCACCCCAGTTCTCCTCACGCCTTAACTCGTTCAATCCCCAAGCCCATCCGTGGAGTCAGCACTATTATCAGGCCCACTTCGCAGATGTGAACACTGAGGTAGAGAACGAGATCAGCACTTATTGGGGTCTGAACCCCATAGACTCCAGAAGGCAGAGCGAGGTACCTCTACAAGGGGCTTCTCCCCTGGGGGCACACAGGGTTACCAGAAGTCTTAAAAACACATGGATCCCTGGACCCTCCCACCCTGAGATTCTGAATGAGTGGGTCTGCAGGGTGGAATGTGGGCTGCAGGGTTTTGGAACAGTGATGAGAATGGGTGGCCCCAGCTTCCTGGGGCTCCTCTGCTCCTGGAAGCCACACGCCTCCTTCTGAGAGCTGCCGGCAGAGGGTCTCAGGGGAGGTGCCCGAATTAAAATCAGACCTCAGGAGGGGAGCCCCTTCCCACGTCATTTCAGGCCTGAAGCCTGAGGCCAGCAAATCCCCAGAGAAGCAGCAGCGAAGAGAACTGAGGTGGAGGCTGCTGGGTGTCCTTGGGCGGCCAGATGGCGGCTCGGCCAGCAGGCGGGGCCACCCGCGCTGCCTGGAGCTCTGGGGAGGCTGGGCTGAGTCAGAAACCCAGGCTTCCTGCCTGGAAGGTGACTTTGGAAGCTTGAGAATTTGGTTGTGATGGCTCCAGAACCAGCCTGTTCCCAAGCCTCAGTCATGGGAGACCACACGCTCTAGGCTGGGACAGTGCAAGGGGACCCTAGTGCCAGGCACCTGCCTGGGGGGGTGAGGGCAGCACTGCGCTGACAGCAGAGGTTGGACACAGGCGAGAGACAGAGTGTGTGTGCAGAAGGCCACGTGTCTAGGGCCGGTGAGCTTTGCTGTGTGGCTCTGGGTCCAGCACTTTGGCTCTCTGAGCCTGAAAAGGGCGGGGGGGTGGGAGTGGGCGCGAAACCTGCCCTTTGCCAAGGGCCTGAGCAAAGGCATTTGGACCCCAGACCCGGGCGGGGGAAACCAGGCTTCACCTCTTCCCTTGCTCCCTGCTGGACTTCACGGAGGACCACGAGCTGGGGGGGCGGTGTCAGCTTCTCCCCTCTCCCGTCCACTCCGTTATCTCCCCCGCACCCTCCCTCTCCCAGCCTCACCGGCAGGACAGAGCCACCCTCTTTGCCCCTTCCCCTGCGCTCCACCTACCCCCACTCCGCCCCTCTCGGGGTCTCTCTCGTCCCATGGCCCCAAGCCTCGTGGGGTCTCAGGCTCCCTGGAGGGCAGCCCGTCTCCCACACAGACAGGAAGCAAGGCCTGCTCGCAGAGCCCCGCCGCCCCCAGCACTAAGGCCTTCCAGATGTGACCTCCTCTGACGCACCCTGGGTCCCAGTCCCACCAGGCCTATGACCTCCAAGGAGCCCGGCCCACTCAGGCAGCCCCCGGATGTTCATTCCCAGCTCTCGAGATGACTCGGACACGCCCTGGATGCCCTGAAGGGTGCACAGCCGAGCCCCCCATACCCCCACGTCGAGGAGAGGAGGGACCCGCCGGGCCCTGAGCCAACGAATTTCCTCCGCCGGCGCCTGGCGGTGGGCAGCCCGCCTCTGGCAGCGGCCTGGCATCGGAAGGCGTTGGCAGACCGTGGCCAGCTCTGCCAGGCGCCCTGGGGTGGCAGCTCCTCCCACGGGGAACTGGGAGAGGGTGCTGGGTGGCGGAGGGGAGCTTTTGCATCACAGGGGCAGATAACCGGCTCTGTTCTGGAGTTCAAGCTGGGGCCTGTCTGCGTTAGGGCCCGTGGCCGGATATTTCCTGTCTCTTGAGACAACATACACCGCCCACTCTCAAGTCCTCCCCTCCCCACCCCACCCCACAACCCAGGGCCTGAGCTGGCCCAGAAGAAGCTGCACTCTGTCACTCTTATCTACGCCCCCACCCCCGGCCCGCAGGCGCTTGGGGGTGGCTGGGGAACAGGAGGGGCGGAGGTTCACACCCCACCTTCCTCCTGCGGGATCTGAGTGGGTTTTCTGATGAGGACCATGAGCTGTTGAGTGAGTGAGGCAGACTGAGGCTGGGGGCGGCCACCTCGGGCTGAGAGGATGTGCTCAATGGCCCTACTGGCACCTGAGCGAACATTCTAGAGGCAGGAAGCCGGGGGGGAAAAAGGAGAAAACCCCCAGAGCCCCTGGGGGGAGCTTAGTGAACAAAAAGAAGCCTGGGCACCAGCAACCCCCAGGCCCCAGGCCCACCAGCAACCCCCAGGCCCCAGGCCGGGGGTCCTGGTCTGGTCTGGGGCGGCCCTGAGTCCTGCAGGACTCTTCTGCAGGGCCTGGACATTTGCGGTTTTCCCCTCCCTCCTGATCTATTCTGGGCGTGCTCTGCTCGCAGTCAGGCTGGCGAGGGGCTGAGGCTGCATGGGGGTGGGGTGGGGGGAGGGCGGCGGGGGGCCAGGCGGAGGCAGGCTGCATGATTTAGGAGCTGCTCTGGGCAGGCCCCTGGAGAGTGTGGGCAGGGAGGGCGGAGGTGACAGATGGAAGGCGCATTTATTCAGGGTGAGTCAAAACATGTGAAGGGTTTTCTTGGGAGCCCTGGTGGGAAGGGATGCTGGGAGCTGCTGCGGTGAGGGCTGGGCAGCATGCCCGGCCCAAAGCCGGAGCCACAAGAGCTCAGCACTGGCCCCTGGGAGGTGTCTCTGGCTGGTGGATGTGCCAACCCGTGTCCAGCCAGGCCGGACCTGCAGGCTCCGAGATGCCCCTCTGCATCTTCCTGCTCCACCCTTGGGCTGACCAGGCCCCGGCGCTGCCTCGGTTTGCACACCTGTAAAATGGGGGACTCATGCTGCCCCTCACGCGGGGAGAGCCTGGTGTACAGTAGGGACGCGGTGATCTTAGTTTCTTCCCTTGCTTCCTCTGTAAGACACTCTGCAGTCCACACTGCCCTGAAACCCTGGCTGCCATAGGCTTTAGCATTTTCTGGGCCTGCTCCACTCCCTTCTTGGACCAGGGGTTCAGGGCAGGGTCCACACTCTTCGCCTGGCACGGGCCCTGCCCTTCGCAGGCCCTGCCCCACTTTGCCCCACACCCTCCCTCCTGCTCACCTCCCACCTAGCTGGGGCCTGACATCAGCCTCCTTTTTTCAAAGTGCCCAAGCCTCCGCCCTTCCTACAAGGTCATGCTCCCCAACTGAGAATGGCCAGCTGCTTCCTTCTACTGGTCTGATTCTCATAAACGTCCTCCCAGGACTTTAGCGCCACCTCCTCCAGGGAGTCTTCCAGGGATGCTTCCAGTCGGGCCCCTTGTTGAGTTTCTAGAGCACTTGGCCTGGCCCATGCTGAGACCAGAAACCGTGTGCCCAGGGAGCTGGGGCTGGCATGGAGGGTGTTCAGGGTGCCGGGGAAGACATGCTTCCTGGAGGCATGCTTCCAATGGGACAGGGAAGGTTCACTTTGCTGTAGGAAAAGATGGTCTGGGGGAAGGAGGAGGGGACTCCTTTCCAAGGAAGACAAAAGAGCTAATGCCAACTCCCCCAGTGACTTTCAGAGGGGAAGCCCATGCCTGGCTCCCCCTGGCAGGGCCTGGAAGCTTGGGGTGAACCGCAGAGGGGAGGAGGGGCAGAGACCTTCCAGGACAAGGCCAGCCACAACATAAGAACGGATGCGGGGGACTCAATCGCCCAGGGACCCACCGAACCACTGGCTTGAAGGTGAAGCTCAAAGCCAGCCGGTTCTCTCCACGTTAACATGAGGAAATCGAGTCCCCAGCCTCCACAATTATTTGAGAATTCTCCCTCTCCACCCATCATTAGAGCAGTGTCCAACGGGGCCGCGGAGCACAGACAGGTATTAAATTTTAATGAGCGCTAATGGCTCTGCCCTACTTTGTGAATGCGGGCCTACGTTGATGAACGTTTAATTTCTCAGGCCTTGACCTCTTTCCTCTCCTCTCCCGCAGTCCCCTCACCGCTTCCACCCTCACAGATGTTTGTGGGCAGCAGGTAGGGTGGGAACCTTCCTGGGCCACCGGAGAGCACACTCAACAATCAGAACCCCACAGCCAGCAGCAACAGCGCAGCCCTCTGACAGATTTTCATTCATTCCTTCTCTCCCGGGTAGGTAAGGAGAGGCATCGGGGGTTGGGGGACTGCGCCCTGGGGGAGGGGCCCATTACACTGACACCGCAGACCAGCTCCTACCGCCCCCCAAGACCGGAGTTCCCCAAGCCCAGCTCTGTCCCCAGGGACCTGGGTATGGACTGCAGGGCTGGAGTGGTGGCCAGGCCCCTGCTGCCCCCTGGCGGCGATGAGGCCCATCTGCCTGGGCTGGCAGGGTGGGGTGGGGGTGAGGGGCTGACCACAAACCCTTGGGCTCAGGCTGGGCCACCAGACTAGGGGACGGCCTGGTTCTGAACCAGGACTCCTAGAAAGCGCAGCGCGCTGGAGCTGGTTGCTAGCTTCTGGGCATGGATGCCATGGTCCCATACTCATTAGCATCCCTTCCATTCCTCGTAGCCCGCCAGACTCCTCTGTCCACAGGATTTCCCAGGCAAGAATACTGGAGTAGGTTGCCATTTCCTTCTCCAGGGATCTTCCTGACCCAGGGATCGAACCGGCTTCTTCTGCATTAGCAGGTGGATTGTTTACCACTGAGCCACCTGGGAGATCCATGACATGGGATCAGTCAGTTCAGTCACTTAGTCATCGTGTCTGACTCTTTGTGACCCCCACCCCCACCCCCGCAGCACACCAGGCCTCCCTGTCCATCACCAACTCCCGGAGCTTGCTCAAACTCATGTCCATCGGGTCAGTGATGCCATCTAACCATCTCATCCTCTGTCGTCCCCTTTTCCTCCTGCCTTCAATCTTTCCCAGCATCAGGGTCTCTTCCATAAGTCAGTTCTTCGCATCAGGTGGCCAAAGTATTGGAGCTTCAGCTTCAGCATCAGTCCTTCCAATGAATATTCAGGACTAATTTCCTTTAGGATGGACTGGTTTGATCTTCTTGCAGTCCAAGCGACTCAGGGATATACTTATACAAAAATGTAATTCTTTATCTCAAGTTGAAATTTAACCCAGCGTTCTGTTTTGTTTTTCTTTCTGAATCTGGCAGCCCTACCCATGGGCCTGCTGCAGGCATTAGATGCATTAACTGCCTCAGACAGACAACGATACTCATGTTGCCTGTTACTCTTATTTTAACTATTTGTATTGTCTTCATTTGTGTTCCCTGAAGCAGAGCCTGAGACAAGGATTGATTCACGGGCAAGGGGTTTATTTGTGAGGGGCTTTGGGAAGTGGGGGCAGAGAGACTGGGAAGCAGGGGAGGGACCACGTTGAGTGGGCCTCAGGGGACTCGGGGAGAGAAGGGTCCCCGGGAAGGACAGGAGGAGGGGGGCTTTATCAGCGACACTTCTGTTCTTTGGTGGGATGTCAACTCCCTGCTTGCAGCGGCAGCTAAGACTTTAAATCATTACAGGGGCTCCGTCTCTGCCGGGGAGCGCCAGGGCAGGTGGGAGAGGTGTGGGCAGGGCCCCAACATCACCCACTATGGGCATCCCGGGCAAGAGTACTGGGGTGAACATGTCCCCCAAAGTCACGTCCACCTGGAGTCTATGAGTGTGAGTCCTTATGGAAAGAGGGTCTCTGCAGGTGTGACCATGCTAAAATGAGCCTCGTGTGGGCCCTCATCTAGTGCCTGGAGTCCTCACGTGAGGAGAAGCATGTGGACACGGACAGGGGAGACGGCCACGTGAAAGGAGAGACAGGGAGAGAGTGATGTGGCCGTGAGCCACGGGGCGCCGGGGTGGCCAGAACCCGCTGAAGCTGGAAGAGACACGGAGGGACCCGCCCCGGGGGACCACGGCCCTGCCCACGCCCTGATCTTGGACGTCTGGCCTCCAGGACTGCAGGAGGATCCGTTTCTGTTGTTTTAAGCTGCCCAGTTTGTGGTCCTTTGTGATGACTGCCCCGGGGACGTGAATACAGTGAGAAGTCGCTTTATCTCTGAGCCTCAGTCTCTTCCACTGACAAAAGGGATGAAATGGCCTGTCTCCTTGGTGGCCGTGTGTGCACGGCACATTCATAAACTCAAGGCACTCAGCATGCCGCCCAGAACCACTAAATCCTTGGCAGCGGGGCAGCGGGTTTGTCCGCTCTGTCCCGGCCCCCTCTGGAGGGCGCGGGGTTGACAGCTGCGGGGGCCTGGAGGGCTGACAGCATCAGTTTACGCAGCCCGAGCCAGGGAGGCTGGCGCCCTTGTTCTGTCAACTCCGGGGGCACCCGCGGTGGGGCCGGGCTATCAATCCCCACCCGCCTTATCGTTCTGCCGGCATCGCAGGTCTCAGGGTGTAATGTCATAACACCCGCCGTCCAATCACCTTTGCTTCCAGAGACAGCTCAGGCTGTCAGAGGAGCCGGGAGGTAAATATTTCAGCAGACGGAGGCCAGCCACTCCATCCCCGCCCCGGGGTGAGCGGGAGGGGACAGGCACCACCAGGAATGCGGGCATCAAATCTCAACCCGTTTAAAATATTCGCACAGTAAATCCAAGGCGAGTAAGCAGGAGAGGCTAAAGCAAGGATGAAATATGAGCAGATATAAAGCCAGACACCTTTATTGTTCTGAAACGTCTTCCAACAAGTTATGGGACCAAAGCTTGACCCTAAGCTATCATACTGTTATACGGTGGGACACAAAGTGGACTCTTGGAATTAGGGCTCAAAGGGGGATCCTGGGCCTGCTTGTCCACCTGGCCCCAGGTTCCCCCTGCTTGGTGGGAATCTGACCCTGATGTTGCTGTAAAGAGCCGCCAGTCCTGCTGGACGCCTCCCCTCGGTCACTTCAGTGCGTCCTCCTGCCTCGGCAGGGTTGTACTTGAGACCTCACAAAGCTACAAGCACTAAGAATTTACTGAGCACCTACTATGCTCCAGCGGTAGTCCTGGGCCCTGGGGACACGCAAGAACAGGGGCTCCCCCAGCCTGATCTGAGGACGCACCTGAGCTCATCCCAAGTGCAGCTGGCTATTTATTCTCTGTCCCTCCTCGGGGCCTCCACCCCGCCCCCATGGCCTCTCGGATAAAAGGGGCTCGGGGCTCGGCTCTCTGGGTGGGATCTCTGTGAGTCTCAGCACCCCAGCCACACAGAGTGCTAAGCTCGGGGCTACCCACCATGCAGCTGCTCGAGAGTGACGCCGCACTCTGGGACTCAGTTGGCGCCTCTCGAGGCGGGGGCCGCAGCCGCGCCTCCCCCGTGGGGTGGCGAGGGCTCAGGGGCTCATACAGAAGTGGCTTCAGCAGGAAGGGCTCTGTGCTTTGTTGGGATTCTTCTTAGGAGCACAGAAGGGAAGACCCTGGAGGCTCAGCCAGCAGAGCAGGGCGCCCCCCTCCCCGGTTCAGGGCCCACAGGACAGTGACAAAGGGTGGGTGGGGTGCAGGAGGGGAGCAGAGACAGCACCCCTCAAGGAGCTCTGAGCCGCCATGCAGATCTGATGCAGGGTCTTCCTGCTCCACTCTGCAGCCCCAACCACCCACCCTGGGATGAGCCCAGCTGCTTCTCAGAGAGGCTGCGCTCAGTCGCACAGCTCTAGGCGGGCTCCTCTCTCCCCAGCGTGGGGGCTCAGACCTGGCTGGCAGGCCTCAGGACCGAGGTCCCCATCTTGATCAGATGGCCAACCCCTAGGTCCCGAGAGGACCCTCAACATCAGGGAGACTTTCTCCACCGTTTAGAACCCACCACACACCTGTGCCCTTGCCTGGAGATGCTTCCTCTAACCCACTTTCCCAACCACCTTGTCACAGCCCAGCCACCAAAACAGAGCGGCTAATAGAGCCACCGGCCACTCCCCGCTGTCCCCCATCAGTGGGCAGACCTGGGTCAGAGGAAGGAAAAGAGCCTGCCTTCCTCTCTTCTTTCCTTCTTCCCACCTGCGGCCTACCCATCCACCCGAACCCTCTCCCTGCCTGCCTCCTTCTATCCGCTCATCCACCCATCTGTCCTTCCATCCATGCATTTGCGCAACTAGTTATTTTAGTTGAGCACGTACTACGTGCCAAGCACTCTCCCCCCATTCTGGGGACACATGGAGGAACAATGGAGATGCACGAGCTCTCGCGATAGCCAAGGGAGACACTAAAAACCATGGAAATCAATGAATAAGACACTTTGGGGTGATTAGTGCCAAGGATAAGGAAGAAACACAATCAGTGTTTATGAGAATGAGGGGTTCCACAGGAAGGTGATCAGGTCAGATGATCCAGAAGGGCCTCATGGAGCAGGTGACACTGAAGCAGATGCCTGAAGGGCAAGGGAAGCCAGTCCCACAGAACGTAGGGCCTGAATGCTCCAGGTAGAGGGGGTGGGAGGGAAGCAAGGGCAAAGGCCCCCTCACAGGACGAGGAAAGAAGGGGCCGCAGGAAGTCAGGGACGGTGATGGGGCTCACCTGCGCTGGGTTCCGGGAGGAGGCCAAGAGCTGGGAAGGGGTGATTCTAAACCTGCAGGGGTGGGACTCAGCGGGGCCTGGAGGCGGGGCCCTCAGGTGCTAGGGGAGCCAACACCCTCCTCCCTGAAGGCCCAGGCAGCTTGCATGTTGAACCTGCCAAGTCCTGGACCGGAAAGGGCGCCCCCCGAGACCACAGCTCTCAGACTGGAGTGGGGACAGCCCCGGCGGGCCTCCTGCAGTCCTCAAGGGGCTCAAGCATCCCCTCTCAAACTGTCTAGAGCTTGGACAGTGGAGGGGCTGGGCGAGGACCCTGCTCGTGACGGCCTGGGGGTCGCCAAGCCTTGGTGCCTCGGTTTCCCCTCCTGGTGTGACGAGTCTGGCTCATGTGCACCGGAGCCTCACCATCGGGGCCCGCTCACCATGGTCCCTCCCTTCTGCCTCCCTGGTGTGCTACGGAACATCTCAGGAGGGTGGCCCAGGGTGCCCGCAGCTGTTCTTAGTCTCCATGAGCCACACGGCTCAACTGGTCAAGGGCGAGGAGGCGTGTGGAGGGTTCCACCTGCAGTCACCCTGTCTGAACAGAGCAGGGGATGGGGGTGGTCTCCACGCAGGCGTCCTGTCAACCCGGAACTGCCCCAGAGGCCTTGAGTGAAGGGACCGCTGTTGCATGGCCACAGGGAGCCCTGGACAGGCCTGCAAAGTGACCCCCTTCTGGGTGTCCTTGGGACCAGGGGGTCTGCCCTTCAGTTGGGAAGACCTGCCCTCCCCTGGTGCTCCCCACTCCCAGGGGGCATGCGCCAACCGCGGAGCCGCTGCTCTGCCCTCTCCCTACCTCGGCCGCGTTCAGGGTGCGACGGCTGCGTCTGCAGCTGGAGCCAGAGCTGGAGCCGGCCCGGCCTGGGGTCACCGGTGGCCATCCTTAATGGCTCCGCTCTCCTGTCCAGCTCCAGCTCCGCGAGGGAGTGATCTATGACCCCATTACTGCCGAGGCCTCTGAAGGGCTCCAGGATGGATTACTGGCTGCCGTGGGAGAGCAAGGAGGCGAAAACACAGGCAGGTGAAAAATGAACTTCATCAGACTCCCCGGGTCTCACTACCATCCATCAGTGGCCAGCCCGACCCTGGAGTGGGGTGGGGGGGGGAGCTGCGGACACCCCTCCCCTGCTGTCGGGGCTCCACCTAGGCTGGGAGCTCAGCTCAGCTGTGCCTCCCGCCTCGCTCCCCAGAGACCCCGAGGTGGGGTCCAGCCCCGCCATGCTATGGGGGCCAGAAGCAAGCATCTCCCCTCAAGTCCTGACTCTGCAGCTGTAAGTCTGTCCAGGCATCTGGCCAGTGGGCTCTGATAGTGGGAGCTGCCCTTCTCTGCCCTTAACCCTTGGCACAAACAAGCACCTCCCGGGCGGCACCAACCCCCAGACACCTGCTGAGGTGGCCCTACCTGGCTGGGCCCCATGTGGGACAGGGGGCTTCCTCGGCAAGAAAGGATTCATCTCCCAGCTGGTGGAGCACCCAGGGCCAAGGGCAGGGGCCAGGGAGACAGAGCCCTGAACGAGAAGAGGCCGCGCAGGGGGCCGGGTGCCCAGCTCCCTCCCCTGGCTCAGTGGAGGCTCTGAGCGGGCCTGCTCCAGAGGTGGGTCTTCACCTCCCCTGGTCTCCCCCCGTTACTCACCAAAGAGCCCCCAGGGAGGGTTCAGGAAAGGCCCACGAGACTTGGACAGGCCTATTATTCCAGGCCCCCCCCCGAACCCCTCCACTGCGGGACCAGCTTCAAATCAGTCCACACTTCCACCCACGGCTGTCCCTCAGGAGGGTCGGGGCCTAATTTAGCAAGAGCTCGTCGAGGTCCCCAGAGATGAGGGCCACCCAGCACATGTAACCCTCCACCCCTCTGCCCGGCCGGGAGCTCACAGCCTTTCTGTGGGCTGAGCGGCCACCTGCACAGGCCCCGGCTTGTCTGAGAAGCCAGAGCAAGACCAGGGGACAGGTGGACAGACAAACGGAAGCTCTTCTGATATTACCGGAGACCGCTGGTTCGGTGCCAACTCTGCAGGCCCTGTGCTGAACAACTGGGATCGGCCCTTGCTGGTGAGGCTGTTGATGTGGAAAAGTTCAGAGAGGTTGAGATAATGGTCTGAGGTCACACAGCAAGCAAGCAGCAGAGGCTGGGAGGGAAGCCAGCACCCCATCTGGGGGCCAGAAAGAGGTTCTGCAAGCTGAGCCTGGCCCTTGCAGGGTGAAGGCCCCGCTGAAACCCCCACTATGTCCTTAGAGGCGGCTTAGCTGGCGTGTGGAGGCGTGTTCCCAATTCTCCCGGGGAGGGGGCGCTCTGGGGCCCCAGAACAGGATCCTGGGCTGGCACACGGCTACGCTCCCTCCTCTGAGCCTGTCCTCATCTGGAGGGAACCAACATGGAGTGAATTCTGGGCGGGGACTCGCTGTGAAGCGGTTTTGGCAGGAGGGGTGGTTGGCATTGCCTGGATTCTGAGGGGAAAACCAACCAGGATCTGAACCAAGGCTGGGGGCAGCTGCCAAGCCCCAGAGGGGACAGCCAGGGACAGAGGACAAGCAGCCTCTGGGCCAAAGACACAATCCTGCGGCCCAGAGACCAGTGGTCCACTCTGACCCTGGGCTCTGCAGGTAGGAGGCACGCGGGGTCCTCCCAAGGGCCCTGCCATCCCTGATCTGAGGATTTCCTGCCCTGGGCACGGGGTCCTTTATGGCAGATCCCTCTTATCCCAGTCTGGCCTTCAAGACCCTGAGGTTCAAAATCCCCCTGGTCTTGGCTCCCTTCCCCAGGCAGACAAACACCCACAAGGCAATTAGAGGGAAGCATGAATAGTCAATTGTGGGCAGCTTCTGAGGAAACTCACAGTCACCCAGGCTGGCCCTGGGGGAGGAGTGTGAGTACGTGTGTGTGTGTGTGCGCGCGTGTGTGAGAGAGAGAGGGAGAGAGAGCCCACGTATGAGTGTGTGCGCGTGCGGGTGCTGGGAGCACTGAATGTGTGCTTGAGTGTGAGATAGACTGAGTGTCTGAGTGTGCACGTATATGAATACATGTGTGATCACGCATTGAGGCGCTGTGTGTGTGTGTGTATGTGTGTGTGTGTGTGTGTGTGTGTGTGTGAGAGAGAGAGAGAGATGGCATGTATACATGTTCGGAACTGTGTGTACGTGTGTTCATGGAGCTCTGGGTGCCCAGAGCCAGCCTGCTAGGTGGTGGACGCCCTGCAGCAGCCCCAGGCTGGAGGGTGCTGGAGTCCGTCCTTGCCCCAAGATGAGCCTACAGGGAGGAGGAAGGCTTCTAGAACTTCTCCTACTTGGAAGTACTTTGACTAGCTCTGTCCCAGGCCCACGCCGTCCTTCTAGCTCACTTAGGGTCCACTGTGGGCTCCCCCGCTCAGGCACCAGCCGAAAGCCCCCGAGCGGGGCCCCCAGGTGTCTCGGCCTCTGTCACCGGGGATCGAGGGGCTGACCGTCTGGCCCGGGGTCCCTCCAGGCTGTGAGACTGGGAGAGGTTTTACTCAGTTACCCACACTGAAGAGATGGGGTCTGAGTGTCTGGAAGATTTCGGGGTCACCACGTGTCCTGAAGGATACCAATGCTCCTGGCAGGGGCCAGTCCCGAGGGTCCAGGACCACCAGGCTCTGGCCTCCATCCCTCCGGCTTATGGGTAAAGGAAGGGCCCAGAACTGCGAGATAAAGCCAGACCCAGGGACTGGGGAGGGACTGTGGGCTGGGAGATAAGCCATCAGGGCCGCCTGTGCCCCGGCCCCACGGGGTGTGTGGCTGGGAGATAACCGTGCTTCCAGGGGTGGCCGCCAGGCCTGGGGCTGCGTGATTGGTGCCCAGGGGAGGGACAAGCCCGCCACTCGCAGGAGCAGGCACCGGAAGCAGCAGGGGCTCCACAGAAGCCCAGGGGGCCGGGGGCCAAGCGGACTGAGGGCCTGCACTGCTGGTGTGGTTGCCTTAGCTGCCAATAGGGCTCTCGGCACCCCGTGACAGGCGGGGAGATGGGGGGTCACATGGGGCCGGCCCCCAGGTCAGCACAGTGATCCCAGGCTGCCGTCAGGAGGGGGAGCCAACCTGGCGAGGTGCCCAGTTCTCACTCTCGGTGACACTTCTCTCCAGGAACAGACACGCCCGCCTCCGGTTCACCCAGAAGCCTCTTGAGAGGGTGAGCAGGGACAGCTGTCCCAGACTAAGCCGGCGTTCTGGGTGACCCTGAGATGAGGTCACCATGGCAAAGGCCAGAGGGAGCTGCCAGCCTTGGTTCTGCATCAGTGGGAACTGCCAGGGTCCGAGTGCCTGGTTCCAATCCTGGCTAACTGCCGAGCCTCGGTTTCCTCATCTGTAAGTGCAGCTGATACCGCCTTCCTCTTGGGGGTGTCGTGAATATGAAACTGCGCCTAGTCAGAGCACTATACACGTTTACGAAATAAAACTAGATTCACAGTGTGACCTAGCAGATTCCATCCTAGGTATACACCTGACTCTTGACCAACATGGGTCTGAATGGCACGGGTCCACTTACGCACAGGGCTTTTAAAAATAGTAGATAGGACAGTACTGTAGGGTCTGCGGTTGGTGAATCCCTGGATGTGGGGAACTGTGGGTGCAGAGGGCCGACTATAACTTACAAGAGGATTTTCAACTTCTTGGAGTGTTGGCACCCCTAACCCCTGCGCTTTTCAAGGGCCGACTGTATACCCCAAAGAACGGAAAACAAGTATTCCAAGTCAGGCTTGTGACCAATTGTGAACAATTGAACAGTGTTCATCATAACAGCCCAAATGTGGAGACAACCCAAGTGTCCATCAGTAGAAGAATGAATACATAAAATGGGGCACAGACAGGCAGTGGAGTATTACTCAGCCACGAAAAGGGACGGAATTCTCTGATACAGCTACAACATGGACGGATCTTGCAAACAAACTCGTGAGGGAGACCAGACACAAGAGACCGCACATCATCTGAGTCACGTAGGTGAAAAGCCCAGAAGAGGCAAATCCGTCGCAGCAGAAAGCAGGCTAGTGACTCCCAGGGGTTGGGGGCAGGAGGAGCGAGAACCACTACACAGCGCGGGGGTTCCTTTGGGGGCAATGCACTGGTAAGAGGCGATGGCCGTGCAACGCCATGAATGGACCCAATGCGTTAGTCACTATAAAGCGGCCCGTTTTATGTTATGTGAATTCTATTTCAGTGCAAAAAGTTTAAATTAACACGCATTGCCAAGACTTTACCAGCAGGCTTGCACGCCCACCCAGAAACTCACAGGTCCCCAAATGAAATGCAAAGGCTGGAGAAGGAGTGCCTCCCACCTGGGCAAGACAGCACGTGCCCTGGGGAGGAGCCGTCGGGAGGGCTGGTTGTGAGGATGGATGATGGATGCTCACCCACCCAGTGAGTGCTAATTGGATCCAATCAGATTTGGGGCTATACCAAATGGAGCCGATTTGTTAAACGGGTCTATGTCATGACTTCAAGCCACCATCATCCAACACAGAGCACAGACCAAATGTCTGAGACCCAAGAGTAAGCCCAATCATGGTGGGGGAGTGCTGGGAGGAGGGGACACCTGGGCAGGAGCGAGGGGAATTGCTCCCCTCACTTTGCCCCCACCTCTGTCTTGCTTGTGACCTTGACCAGGGTCTACCCAGGCTTCAGTTTCCTCGTCTGCAGAAACAAGGGGCTGACTCTGGGATTCCGGGAAGAGATAAGGGAGGATTCAACCTCCACCCAATACAGATGAGGCCCTGGAGCACCACCCCTTCCTGAGGGAGCAGTCTCCCTCTGTCTTCAGTGAGGCCCCCACCACCCTCCTTTGCATCTTGGAATCCTTCAAGTCAAAGTGCTGCCTCTCCTCCTCCACGAAGCCCTCCCAGACTTCTCCAATGTGTGCCTTTAAGCTTTGGGGTGCCCAGCTGGACTCTACGATCCTTGAAGACAAGGTCTCTACCTCTGACTTCCTGCTATCATTCAGGGAGATAGCGACTATCCATGTTAGGATTTCCTGGCCAGTCCTGTAGTTCTTATAATCCACAGGAATATTCTGGAAATCACGTTTTGCCTTCCCAAGGCCAAATACCTGCCTGAGGGCCTATCTTTGGGTTTGGAAAATAAGCCCCTGTGCCGCCAAGGCTGGCAGGGCTGGGGCACCCAGGAGGCGTGGACTGGGCAGGAAGGCTGGGTGCAGTAAGTGGCCAACACTCGTGAGTTGTTGCTCGTATAAGGGGGGAGAACTGGGTCCCCCTGCCGTGAGCGGGGCATCAAGGAGGCTGGGTGGCTCCCCACAGCTCATCGTCCTGAAATGGGCTTCCCAACTTCGACCCTCCCACACACACCCACTCTCCAGACAAGCCCTGGGAGGCCAGCCCAAGTGGACGGTGGCCCAGTGGAGGGCGCCGGGTCGGCGGGCTGGGGAAGGGGCTGGTGGGTCCTGAGTGTCATGGAGCCTAGGAAGGGAGCCTGGGGCCGTGGTCCTTCCTAAGACACCCAGAGCGCCCGTGGAGGAAGGAGGGGGCTGCGTGAGACCAGAGCGGGTGCGGCCCCTGCCCCACTCCGAGCTCCCTGCTGCCTGACCACGTGTTCCCAAGTCGGCTAGGGCACAGATGACCAGGCCGATAAGCCCCTTTCCTGGGGACAGGGCTGTCTACAGAAGGCCTTGAGATAAGGCTGAGCGGCAGCACCAAGCCTGTGGTTTCCTTGTGCTGGGGAGGCAGGGCAAGCATGGGCAAAGGGGCTGGGGTGACAGGGGGCTCAGGGCTGCCCCCACTTGGCTCCCAGAGAGGGAGAGAGGGAGGCCGCCCCCTGCAACCCTGCAGCTGTTTATGAATACAGGGCTTGCCCCACGCCAAGTCCAGTGCCAGCCACCCCTGGGGAACAACGGAGGTGAACTCCAGCCTCCTAACTGCCAGGGCCTCCAGGTGTCAGAGCAGAGAACAAAGCTGGCAGCTTCTACCCAGGGCACTCGGAGTGAGGAAGCAACTGGCATTTTCTACACACTGTCCCGTCTCTAAGTGCTTTTCACCTCATTTAATCTATCCACAGCCTTACAATCCAGCCTATAAACTCTGCTTTTGAGATGAGAAGCAAACGCACAGAGAGGCTAGGTGACTTGCCCGAGGCCACACAGCTCGTGCGCCTCTCTTCGGTCGGTGTCTCTTCTTCCAGGTTCTGTTTGGCCTGCAGCCCGCAGTGAGCCCGCAAGGTGAGACGTTACATATTGGCAAGGCAAGCTGGAGGGAGAGGGGCAGGGCAAGGTGGGGGGCAGGGGCCGTGGGACCCATGTGGTGCTGACGCCACGCAGATGCCCCTGGGGAATGGGATGCATGGGACACTCAGAACACGCAGACGTCACTCTGACCTCCGAGGGACAGACATGGCTCTTGCAACCCCCCAAACCACATGCCGCCCACGAGAGGCGGGTGCCCTGTCACCCACGGTCATTCACATGCCCCCCGCCACAACCAGAACACCAGGCTTCTGGTCAAAGATGACTAGAGCTCCAGAACTGAAGATCAAGACCTGGCTGGTGGAGAAGGGGGTGGGAGGCCCTAGCCACAGAGCACTGAGCAAGTCTGCCCAGAGGACCCCCTGAGATTGTGCAGTGCTTAGCCTGAGCAACCGCGGGAGCAGTTCAGAAGCCCCGCGGGGCCCGCAGTTCTGGTGATGGTCGCCGTGCTGGCCAACCTGTGTCGCCCTGGACACCTCTCCTGCTAGAAGACCTCCCTCCCCACCTCGCCCAGCCCCAGTCCTCCCCGCTGAGCCGCGGGGGCACCTGTGGCTTGGCACGGCCGGGCGCTGAGGGTGAAGGAAGGCGCAGACATCCGCCACCCTCCCCCACTCCTGGGCGCACCTCCAGCTCCTGGCTCCTGTGGTGACAGCCCGCCTCCCACAGCTCCGAGAACAGAGCCAGGCTGTGTTCACGTGTCCCCCGCCGGGACCACACGGCGGCGGGCAAGAGGGCAGGCGGGCGGGGGAGCGGAACCGCCGCTCCACACCGCCAGGCCACAGGCTCTGTCTGTGCCCAAGCCGGCCATCAGGGAGCCGCGAGGGGGCCAGGCCAGCCCACCCAGCGCTGCACTCACCCCGGACCAGCCCCTGGGGGCCAGGGCGGGCTTCAGCAGCCCGGGCTCCCCCTCGCTAGGAAGACTGACGTCCTCAGCTGTGCCCACTGCACGGAAGTGGAGACGGGGGCTCAGATCGGCCTGTGGGGACTGGCTCCTGAGACTGTGGGTCAGCCATCGCCTGGGGCTCTGCTTCCTGGGGGAGGGGGAGACGCAGGGGAGGGGCTGGAGCCGCGCCTGGGGATCTGAACTCGGGCCAGCCTGGTCCAGAGCCCCACTTGTCATCCCACATCTGGGGAGAGGCGGATGCCTGGAATGGTCTCCCCGTCCCCCTCGGGGAGGGTGAGAACCACTGTCACTGGAGAAGGGGCAGGGAGGCTGGCCCTCGGTCACTCGTCTTTCCCCACCCTACAGAGGCTGAGGCAGCAGCGGACGGCCCCAAAGGAGGGGACTGGGGTCCCACAAGCCAGCCTCAGGGATGCTTTCCTCCACGGCCCCTGCCAAACCAGCAGGTCAGACACATGTCACGTCCAGGCCCCTTGCATCCTTCAGGGACAGTGGGCCTGGCCGGCTGCCCAAGCCACTGTCTGTACACTAATTCCCTCAGCCCGCCAAAACTTCTGGATGTGCACACATGTGCACGTGAACATGCACAAGGAACCACGCATGTCAACCCCCCCACACACACACCAACACACACAGACATAGCCGCGTGTGCTCAGACACACAGACAGACACACACACACAACCCCCGGGGAGAGGAGGTAGGGAGCAACTGATCTGAAATCCACTTGACCTGTCCGTCCGTCCTGATGAAAATCAAAGGGAAGGACGGAGCCTGGTGGGCAGCCAGGGCCTGTGATCTATGAAAGAGAGGCAGAGAGTGTGTGGCCCTGCCACGGTGACAGGTGACCACAGAGAACTGTGGGCACAAAAGCAGTCATTCCTGCCCGGGGCTGTCTGCTCCCGTGGGCTGGGGTCTCCATGCTGCCTGGGAAGAGAGGAGACCCGGCATTCACTCATTTTTCCTCCAGTCAAGCGTCCACCCACCCTCTACTATCCACGCAACCACTATCCAGTCGTCCATCCTTCCATCCACCCACCCTCCACTTCCTATCCATCCTTCCGTCCTCCACCCTCTATCCATTCATCCATCCATTCATTCTCCACTCTCCATCCGTCCATCCTTCTAGAAATGTTACTGAGCACCTACTGTGCACAGACCCTCTGCCAGGCAGCAAGCAGGACGTCGGAGGCCCTGTCTGACACGGCGTGGTGCTGGGACAAGGACAGCATGACTGAACACGTGCTGCGCATGCAGCCTCATTTGACCCCACAGCGACCCTGTGTGGCAGACGCCACAGCATGCCCACTTCGCAGATGAGAAAGCTGAGGCTCCGCTGAAAAGCACCAACACAAGAGCCTGTGGTTTTGACTCTTTCCCTCCCCTCCTGTCCCCTTTCCATTTCTGTCTGTCTTATTTGACAAGAAAGAGAACCAGAGAAGTCAGCACCCCAAATGGCCAACAATCGTGGTATAAGCTGGGTTACTCCATGTCCCTGCTTGCCTGGGACAGTCCTGGTTTTCAGCTAATGTCCCCACATAAGAGGTGACAGTGCCACCTGTGTCTCACACATGCCCTGGTTTAGACCTGGGTGAAGTTAAGCGAGTTCCCTTCCCACTCTGGAGCTGAGAAAAAGACATAATACTGAGGGAAAAGGGAGGGGCTGAGGCCAGAGCAATCCCTGAAGGCTTCCTGCAGGAGGCGGAGCAGAGCTGCACCTGGAGGAAGGGGCACACCGCCCTCCAAGACCCCACACCCACCATACAGGCCAGGGCACAGCTCTGCTTCTCTGTTTAGGGATGTTCTGGTCCAGGAATCCCAGGAAGTGCAGATGCTGGATACTGGGCAGTGTCAGGGGCAGGGCCTGAGGCAAATGTGGTTGGTCCCTCTGGCTGCCAAGGGTATGAGGAAGGGGTTGGAGTCTGGGCAGGCTGATGGGATCAAAGCCCCCAGTGGCCCCTGGCTGCCCTCCCAGCACCCACGAGGCAGGCTGGGCCAGGGCCTGCTCTAGGCACCCAGTGCCCTGCCCCCTTGGGAGGACAAGCTGTCCTGCCGGCCATCACCACGTGTGGCCTGGCACCTGCCCGTCCAGGCAGGACTGGGGCTGTCCCCAGCCTGGCAGAGGATCTGGGACCTCCCAGCAAGGTCTTCCCAGCCAAAGCCCCGCAGCGACCCGGGTGAGCCTTCTGGACTTCTCAAAGCTCAGGGAGCATTTTCCTAAATGGGGGTGGGCCGCCTGTGACTGAGGACACGCCTTACCCCGCGTGGTGGGCCAGGACCCAAGCTCTGGGCCTCACTTTCATTCCAGCTCTGCCACGCAGCTGACAGGCCCAGGGACTGCCGGCTGCTCGCCTGGAACATTGGGGAGGAAGGGCCCCGGCACGCAGGGCGCAGGGGGTTTGGTAAATGGGCGCCTGCCACGGTGCCAAAGGGCCTTGGTATAAAGGAGGTCCTTGCTGCACAGATGGGCACGTGGAGGAGATGGGCCCTGGAACCTGAGACGTGGTGGGAAGACTCTCCCATCTGACCTCTGCTCCTCCGTGACCTGTCCAGTAGGTGGGAGGTTCCTGCTTGCACACCGCCAAGGCTGGGGTGCTCACTGCCTCGCAGTCACCCGGCCTACGGACGGGCAGAGGGGGCGTGCCCTCTTTGTTAGCACGTTTACTGTAGTCAGACTAAATCCAAGGTGGGAAGTGGCAGTCGGGACTCTAGGAGCCAAGAGGTGGTTGTGACGGGAGGAGGGAGGGGAGGAGCCTGTGTGTTCCCCCTGGTGTGGGAAGGGGAGCTCCGAGCACTCCTGTGGTCCCGCTAGCACCTCCTCAGAGGCTGCCCCTGGCCCCCTCCACCTGCTCCTCTGCTCCTGGGTCTGCCTGGCCCCTCTTCCGGTCCTCCTGCCGTATTCTTCTCTCACTTCCAGAAGCAGGAAGGGACTTGGCAGATGAGTCACCGAGTTCTAGACCCTCCACCAGGTTGGGGACAGCCCTAGTCTGCCAGGACAAGCAGGCGCCAGGCCACGGGGCACCTGCAGCGCTGGGCGGCGGGGCAGCTCGTCCTCCGGGGGGGCCCTGGGTGCCCGGAGCAGGCCCAGAGGAGCCCCCCGGCAGGGACATGCCCTCCTGTGAGCCTCAGTTTCCCCTCTGCAGGAAGGGGCGATAGGAGTCGGTGCCTCTCTGAGCCACCCGGCTCTGCGCTTCGCCTACAATAGTTGGGAGGACAGCAGGCTCACCTGTGCACACCCTCGGGTGCCCAGCTCCAGGCCCCGTGCCAGCCTGGGCCCCGTGATGGCACGCTGGACAGAGAAGCCGCAGCGGTGGGGGCAGGGGGAAGTGCCAGGGGGGCCCGGGGCTGCAGCGCTTGCTGCCACGCCGCAGAGCTCTGCTGCACCCCGTTAACGATCCCAATTCCTGTTCCTGGGCCCTGGCTCCGACTGGGGCCACTAGGCCAGCCCCTGGAGACTCTCCGTCTCTCCCCTGGGTCACGCTGTGTTCCACATACACACACCGTGTGTCCCTGCAGCCAGGACACACACCCCTCACCGAGTCCCAGCTCAGCGTTGGCTCCCCCATCTCAGCCTTCCGCCCTGTGAGTCTGGGCGCCGACCCAGAAACCCCCTTCCAAATGGGGCCGCCCCAGGGACTCACCTGGCAGGGGCGCCGGCCGCGTGGGGCTCTTCAGGTCCATGGAAGCGGGCTTTCCCTGCCCCCGGGCCCCCGGCCTGATCCCCAAGGGGCAGCTCCCTTCGGCCTGCGGTGAGGGGGGCCGAGGGGGCGGGGCGACAAGGCGGCAGCAGCAGCAGAGGAAGCCTGCCCAGCGTCTGCAGACCGGCTCCGACCGGACCAGAGTCCTGAGACGCCAGCGGAGAGGTCAAGGGCAGCAAGCCAGGGCTGCCCAGCGAGGCACGGATCAACCACGCGGCCGCCCTCCCCCAGCCCCCAGCCTCCCTCCCCCAGCCGGCTCACGCCCCAGCCACTGCAGATGGGAGCCGCGCTCTGGAGGGTGGAGGGTGGCAGCCACTTCCTGCCTACTCCTCGTGGTTCAACTCCCGAAGGACCCAGGGGTCGAGGGATTCCTAGCACACAGAGACTTCTGCCCTGGGCAGCGGGGCCACCCCCAGACTCCAAGGGGGTCACAGCCCCACCGAGGCGGCCCTCACTCATTCACACCCTCACTCAGCCGTCTCCCTTAAGCACCTGCCCCATGCCAGGCCTTGCGCTGGGCCCCAGTCCCCGGAGCTCTGCGGTGTTTTCCAGGCAGCAGGAGCCGCCCCCATCCCCAGGCATTCCTGGAGAGAAAGGGCCAAGGACGGCCCAGCTCAGGTGGGAGGAAGGGCAGAGGCTATGGTCTCAGGGACCCACAGAGACGCTCTGGCATGAGACTCGTGGGGGCAGGAAGGGAGGATGGAGGGGAAGGAGAGGAGCCTACTGTCATCGGGGTCTCAGTTCCCGGGGTCTCCTCCCTACGAGGTCCAGATGCCCAGTTCAAGTGCTGCCTCCTCCTGAGAGCCCTTCCGGGTGCTCTGCGCTGGCCCTGTTAGAGCCCAGCTTGGTGTGTTTGGAGAAAGAAGGGTTGGACATCTGTTGGTGGGGAGGCCATGACTCTGCTGCCTTAGGGGGCCGGCTGGGCCCAGAGGGTCATCCAGGACACGTCCAGAGGGTGTGCCACAAGCTGCTTGCTGGGGTTGGGTGAGTGTGGGAGGCTGAGGGGGCAGGGCCTTGTCAGGTCTCTGGGTCAATCCCTTCCCTGTGCCTGCGGTGGGCAGAAGGCCAGGGGACTGTGGCTGCAGACACCCCAAGGACTGTGGTTTAGGCCACGTTCACAGTCACTTCCTGGGCAAACACCAAGCTGCACCCAGAACCTCCTGGTACGGGTGAGAATCCAGCCCCTCCCAGGCATGGTGGGAACACCTCCATCTGCATCCTAAAAACAGTGGTTAGTGACTGAGGTCACCTTCATGCCACGTCCCCACTTCTGTTCCAGGGAGGGAACTGTCCCAGGGTGACCTACCCAGGGTAACCTAGCACACACCTGCTGGGTCAGGTACCCCCCTGTAGCTCAGCCACTAGGCCAGAGGGGCCAGCCCCAGCCAAGTGGTGCAGAGTCAGCGCTACGTCCCCATGCAGTCCTCACCAGCCAGCCTGTTCTTCAGTTGGCATGGCCCCCACGCCCCATGGGCAGCACGTGGCCAGCTCAACCAGCAACAGGGACGGGTATGGAGGTCAAAGAGTTGTCCCCAAAGACAGCCAAGGCCTCGTCCCCAACACCTGAGAACACGTCACTTTATAGGACAAAAGTAACCTGTCACTTTACAGGGCAAAAGGGACCTGGGAGATGTGAGTAGGCTGCCGACCCTGAGACGGGAGCTCAGTCTCGATGACCCAGGCAGGCCCAGTGCGATCACAAGGGTCCCTGTGAGAGGGAAGCGGGGCGGGAGATGTGACGACAGAAGTAAGAGGTTGGAGGGACGTGGGGCCACAAGCCAAGGAACGCAGGCTCCTCCAGAAGCAGAAACAGAAGGACACATTCTTCCCTGGAGCCTCTGGAAGGAACCAGGCCTGTGACACCTTGATTCTAGCCCAGTGAGTCCTGGGTCAGGCCTCTGATCTCTGGCCTCCAGACTGTAAGGTGATACAGCTGCCAAGTTCATGGATGTCTGTTACAGCAGCCATGGGAAAGTAGCACAGCTAGGAAGACAATTGTTCCCAGCCTCACAGCACCTGACATTCAATGGCTGGTCAATTAATGCTCTTCTCTGTGTGGGAAAGATTGACGGCAGGAACAGAAGGGGATGACAGAGGACGAGATGGTAGGATGGCGTCACCAACTTAATGGACGTGAGTTTGAGCAAGCTCCGGGAGACGGGGAAGGACAGGGAAGCCTGGAGTGCTGCAGCCCATGGGGTCGCAAAGAGTCGGACACGACTGAGCGACTGAACACCAACTGCATGTTTGATCCAGAGAGCTCACAGCCCCTGCCTAGAGCCAGCCAAGTCCAAGGAGGAGAAAGGACCAATCTCTCACAGGCGACTGTGAAGTAGCCTTGTCCCCCATGTGACTGCACTGGGAGGCCTCAGGGAAAAGCAAATTGCCTGTGGTCACTGGAACTCTGAATTTCAGAGCAAAGCCCTGGAGAGGGAAGAAAAGTTCTGGAATGGAAAGAGGATCTGCTTGGAACATCGACCCTGGGGCCAGGAAGCTTGGGTAAATGCACGTTCTCGATGTCTATGAAAATCTGACTTCCTCTTTACCTTCCCCTCATCAGGGCCCCAGCACCAGCCGACCTGAAACTTGTATTCACTCAACAAACATCGACTGAGCATCTACTGTGCAGTGCAGGACAGTCAGATGTGTCCCCTGTCTTCATGGAGCGGGCGAGCGGGCAGCCTCAGGGTGTGCTCACTTGAGCTTCCTGTGGCTAGGACTCTGCCCAGGGTCCCCTCCTCAGCAGGGCCTTCTGGGACCAGCCCGCCTACAGTCACAAGCTTCATCTCTGTGTTCTTCTGCCCTATTTTGCTTCATGGAACCTGTCCCCGCCTAGCATCACACATGCTGCCTAGCACAGTCTTTGACACACAGTAGGTATTCAACAAACACTTGTGAACAAATGCACTCACAGGAACGGCAGCCTAGAGGTGGAGACAGATGTGAGAACAGGCAACCACGGTTAGAGACACGAGCAAAGGTCTGTTGGAGAGATGTCTGTTTTTCAAACGGCTTTTGCTTCTAAATTAGAAGGTTGTGGGTGAGAGCTGGTATGGACGCAGGGGAAGTCTTACACACAGTGCTCTTGTAGCCTGTTACATCAATATGGTGAGCCAAGGTCCCCTGAGTGCTGGCTTACTTACCAGCTTAAACCCAGTCTTGGCAAAAGCAGGGTGGCGAGTGGGTGGAGGACACGGCCAGGACGGCAGACAGGCGGGCCCCAAGTGCAGGAGCCCTTGGTGGGGTGGTCTGTGCTGGTTTTTAGCTCCTTGGGGTCCCCAACACTGCCCCCGGGATACCCCACCTGGGTCTCAGAATGGCCATTTCTATACGGCTCAGCTGGATCTCCTTTTTTCTACCCTGAAATCTTGATCACAGACTTACTTGGAAGGAAAATAGATTTTGGGGCAAACAGACCCACTTGACAGCAATTTTGCCAGGTCTAAAGAGTTGCTTTTATCTTTGTGCCGTTTTGAACTTTGGTGAAGGCTACGCTTAGTTCATCATTTCATGAAATTGCCCAAGTTCTCCTTTCTTTTCCATGTCACGGAAATCTGAATCAGTGACAAGGACCCACCGAGTCACACCCCAGCCAAGGGACCAGCTGAAAGCAAGCAGAGCCTGGTGAGCGGGGAGAGGCCTGAGGCCCAGCCCCGCGAGACCAGCTGAAAGCAAGCAGAGCCTGGTGAGCGGGGAGAGGCCTGAGGCCCAGCCCCGCGAGCCCCCGTTAAACACTCAGAGGCTCCTGGGGAAAGGTTACTGAAAAGCCCAGAGCCTCTGGACTGCCTGGGCTTCTCTGCCTCCTGTCTTGACTTGCAAGCTCCGTGCTCCCCAGGGAACAGTAAGTTCCTGAGAAGATAAACAGTCTCTGGTTGGAGAGAAAACAGACTTTGGATCCCAGCTTAGCTGGAGACGAACAAAGGAAGAGAGCAGTCGGCGGGAGCAGGGACACACTGCCACGGTACAGAGCGTCTCCCCATGGAGCCAGCGTGGGGGCTGGGGGGCTGCAGCCAAGCCCAGCCCCCCCGCCCTCCAAGCAGCTGCCGCTTGGCCGCAGGGAACAGGATCCACCCAGTGCCTCCCGCCAGAGTACTCAGCACCAGCACCAGCACCCGCTCCAGGCGAGGCCTGCCAAGGACGTCTTGGGACCCAAGCCAAGTACCCAAGCGGAGGCCCTGCCTTCCTGGCCGCGGAGGCCCAACCCCGCTGGCCGGGAGTCCATCTGACCAACGAAGGAGCGACAAGAGCCACAGCAGGGCTAGGACCCCGGCGGGCACCAGCTCACTCTCCTCACAGGGCCCCACCAGCTCCCACATCCCTGAGCATCAGGCGTGGTGCTCGGTGACGGATGTGGGTCACCTGGGGTCTCACGGCATTTGTGGGGGAGCCGGGGCATGGAGAAGTTGTGCCTGGAACCAGGGGCTCGGAAGGGGCAGAGGCAGGATGCGGATTTAGGATGTGCCAGGGCGGACCTGACCGCTTAAGAGAGGCTCACACCCAACAAATACTGACTGCATTTAAACCCAGGACTTCCCTGGTGGCTCAGATGGTAAAGAATCCACCTGCAATGCGGGAGAATGGGGTTCCATTCCTGGGTTGGGAAGATTCCCCTGGAGGAGGGCATGGCAATCCACTCCAGTATTCTTGCCTGGAAAACCCCCAGGGACAGAGGAGCCTGGCGGGCTACAGTCCATAGCGTTGCAAAGAGTTGGATACGACTGGAGCAGAGCACAAAGACGTATTTTTTTTAAGCCACTGCAGCAGCAGTAGACATCAACCCCAAACTCTTCCCAAACTCCCGTCATGGAACCAGAGTAGGCGAACAGAGGGGTCCTGGGCTGGCCCGGGCAGGAGACAGAGGATCATAGCCCACTGGCCAGACCTGCTCCTGCCCGCCCCTCTCTACAGGACCAGGGGTTCCCCAAAGCCAGGGACAAGCACACATGAGGACGGAGGCTTTCTGGGTGGGAGCAGGGCGGCAGGGGTCTGTTAGGACAGGAGCCTGCAGACCACCCCTCAGGGCTGGCGGACCCCAGCGCCCTGACGTGACTGGAGGAAAGGCTGGAGCCCAGGGCACAAACCTAGACGGCATTTTAAAAAGCAGAGACTCGCTTTGCCAACAAAGGTCCGTAGAGTCAAAACTACGGTTTTTCCAGTAGTCATGTACAGACATGAGAGCTGGACCATAAAGAAGGCTGAGCGCCAAAGAACTGATGGTTTTTGAACTCAGGTGCTGGAGAAGACTCTTGAGAGTTCCTTGGACTGCAAGAAGATCAAACCAGTCAATCCTAAGGGAAATCAACCCTGAATATTCACCAGAAAGACTGATGCTGAAGTTTAAGCTCCAATACTTTGGCCACCTTATGCAAAGAACTGACTCACTGGAGAAAGACCCTGATGCTGGGAAAGACTGAAGGCAGGAGAAGGGGCGGCAGAGGGTGAGATGGTTGGATGGCATCACCGACTTGATGGACGTGAGTTTGAACGAACCCTGGGAGACAGTTCCCCGGGAAGCCCAGTCGGCTGAGTGGCTGAACGATGACAGGAGCGTAGCCATGATGGGGGAGTCCACCTTGCTCCGGCTTTTGGTGACCGCCCCCCACAAACCCACCAGTGGGGTCTGCGGCTTCAACCATGTCTACCAGTGAAGACGATATCTGCCACTTTAGATGCCGCTCCAGAGCTCAGAGAGGACGTCCAAGGGCCCGCGGGCCAGAACACAGGGCCGCTGCTCAGCTGGGCGGCAAGGCAGCCCCGAGGCCACGCGGGGAGCCTGCGCCCTGGAGCCGTGTGGCAGGCAGCCTGCCGCGCCTTGCCCGGAAGCCCTGGGGGCCCCTGCCCCTGGCTCTACCTTGAACAGTAGCCAGGGAGGCTTCGCTGCTACAACCTCACGCCTGCTCAGCAGCTCTGGAAGGTTCTGAGCCTGGCGGAAGCTATGTGGAGGGACGCTGGGCCTAGACTCCAGCCACTCCCTCGCCTGTCTCCAGACAGTGCTGCCCCTTGCCCGCACAGAGACCACTGCTCGGGAAAGCCGTCCCCGCGGCTACTGATGGATTCCGAGTGTCCTCTGGCTGGATTCTATGCCGCCTGTGTGACGCCTGAGAGATGGACTTTCCTTTGACTAAAGGCTTAAGAATACTGGAAGGAGCTGGGCCTGGGGCGGCAGGGGAGGTGAGGGGCGTCACCTTCAGGGACAGCCACCTCGCCGTGAGGTTGGGACAGCGCCCTTCTCCCCCCGGTGTGGTCATCCCAAGGTCTGTGCCTTGCCTGCCAGGAAGAAGGCCAGCCCCGGGGGTCCCCGCTGCTCCTGCAGCCCCAGAGCTGTTCTCCAGCAGCCAGCCAGCGAGCACCCCCCAGGCGGGCCTTCCAGGTGCGGTGCCTGACAACCACACAGCACCCGCCCCCCGAGTCTGGGAGGGATGCAGGCGGCTGGGCCACACCTGTTCCCGGGGCACGCGGCCTCCAGCCCCCCAGTCCAGCGCTAGGGCGGTGGCGGTGTAACGGCGGCACCCCGGCGAGGGCCGCTGTCCCCACATGTGCAGGGAACTGGGGCTCAGAGACCGACAGTGGACAGTTGCCCCCTCAAGACAAGGGGCACAGCCCCCCAGCCTGCCCATAGCCACCCGGCCCTCTGAGAAAGGCCCCTGCCCCAGCTGGCACGGGGGAGGGGGCTGGAGCCCACCACCACGGAGGGACAGCGGGGAGACGGGGAGGGGCGTGGCGCTCCGGGGAGGGGGCGTGGCGCTCCGGGGAGGGGGCGTGGCGCTCCGGGGAGGGGGCGTGGCGGGGCCGTGTGTGCGTGAGCCTGTGTGTACTGCACGTGCACCCTTGTGCCTGGTGCGCCTGCCGGGTCTGTGCGTGTCCCCCGCTCGTCCCCACGCAGCGTGTCCGTGTGTCTGTAGGCGCACGCCCCCGTGCCAGCCCCGCCGCCCAGCTGGCAGTGCACAGCTGGACCCGGGGGGCCGTGTGCGCCGCCCGACGCGAGGTGGCAGGTGTGTACTAAACCATTAGTCACTGTCACGTTTCCAAGCAGCGGCCTCCCCGGGGGGGCTGCCTGCGGGCTGGCGCTGCCTGGCAGGTCTCCAGCTGTGAGCTGCGTGTCCCCCATCCCCCGGCCGCCGGCAGGGCTGCCGCCTGACAGGGGAGCAGCTGGCCGGCGTGGGACTGGTGCTCCTGCCCTGCCCCAGGGGCCCCAGGACAGGTGGGCAGGGCCTCGTGTGTGCCCAGCAGGGCGGGGAGGTCCTTGAGGGTCATGGCTGTGCAGCCTATCACCCAGAGCTGAGGGCGGGCTGGGACAGCAGTCTCAGGGATGCTCTGGGCTGCCTGGAGGAAGTGCCAGTGGTGAATAGGAGTTATACAAGCAACAGCAGGGACACCAGCCAGGATGCCGGGCTCTCAGGGGAGGGGGCGCCAGGACTGCACTCGACCTGCTGAGTTCCACTCTCACACCGGCTGGTGAGCCAGGCACTCCCACTGGCCTTCCCGCCTATTCCTCAGATGAGGAAACAGGCGCAGTGCAAGGAGGCGCTTGTCCCAGGTGTCCCTGCCCACCACTCGCAGCCCCCGCTGCTGCCAGACACCCCGTCCCCCTCTGCCAAGGGCCTGGATGCCCGCCGGAGGGCTGGTGGCCCATCAGCCCATCAGCCAGCCCCTTCCCTTGCTGAGTCCACACTGCAGAAAGCAAGAGGTGGGTACCTGGGGGAATCCTGGAGATGGACTCCCAGGACCCCAGCACCACGAGCTGACTGCCCCACTCACTGACAAGCAGTGTTTCCACCAGCTGCCCCCGCAGTGGCCCAGCAACGGGGAAGGCTGTGCCGGGGGCTGTTAAGCGTCAGTCCTCTTAGGGGCAGAACACGCCCAGGGAGCCACCTCGCGGGGTCTTGGCCTAAGGGGCTACTGCACGACCCTCCCGAGGTAAGAACGCAGGTGTCCGCTCACTGTTCCCATTCCAGGGCCCGCGTGCCACACAACAAATGCCTCAGACTCCACACTCACAGGCCCAACAACCAACTTGGGGCCAGCCTCTCCATCACTGGGGAAAGCAACGCGTCCAATGGGGTAGGGATAGCGGGGACAGAGTCTTGGTGGCTGGAGGGGTGGGAGTGAACGCCCATGCCGGAAAACGCCAGGCAGCACCTCCCGCGCCCGGACCCCCTCGTTCCCTCTGTCCCAAATGAGGCTACACCGGGAGCCATGTGCCTGGACGTGAGCGGTGCGCCCCCACGGCGGGAGGGCGGGCAGCTGGACATCACACGGTACACGATGTGAAATGGAGCGCGACGGCAGCTGTGACAACAGGCGGCCTTGCAGGGCTGTGCAGGGCCCCAGAGACATGGCTCACACCCCAGACACCAGGCCACGGGGGTGCCAGGCAAACACAGGTGCGGCGGAAAAGCAAATGGGATCCTGGCAGGTTGCTCTGGGGCGACGGGGCATCCAGGTAGATGGAGAGTTCTAGGGCAGGGTTTGATGGCTCCTAGAGACAGATCCATTATGCTATTTTTTAAATGAATGAGTGAACACAATGGAAGGTAGAGATTAAAAAAAAAAGAAACCAACAAAGGCTGTTTGTGAATTGACAATGAGAGAGAGGGAAACGATCACACTCAAGTCAGGGAGACCCAGCCTCCTGGCTCCCCACTAAAATGTGGCGACCCTGGGGTGGGAGGCTGCACCCCAACTTCTGGGGAGGCTTCTGGCTTCCAGGAGCTGCCGGATCCACTCCAGTAGCCAGAGATGGTGAAATGCTAGCACCTACCTGTGCCCGCGAGGTCCGGTCCGGCCCCGTCCAGACTGCTCTGCTGACACCGGGCTGGCCCCTGCTCCTGGCCAGCCCTGGGGCCCCTGGGCAGGCTCTCTGCTGGGGCACCCGGCCGAGGCTCAGGCTCCCGGGCGGGTGCGTGGGTGGCTGTCGACGTCTCGAGAGATGCAGACGTGACCTGGAAGGACAGGAGGGGGATGTGGTGAATCTTGGGCACGTCTGCTTGGAGGTGCCCCAGGGTGCTGGGTACTGCCCCTCGCCCAACGGTGGCCTGGCGTCACTGTCAGGGACCTGGTGTGGCTGGCTCTGGGAGCCAGAGTGCCTTCCTCGTCCAGCAAACGCTGCCTAGGGACACCAGGCTGACCTCCAGGCGCTGGGGGTCCACCCCCAGGACCCACTGCTACCTGGGACCTTCTGCTCTGCACAGGCCTCTGTGACAACTACCAGCAGGTCGCATGTGTAATGACCACTCTAGCTAATCTTCAGTTCTCCCCGCAGGGCAGTCATCCTATCCCCCACCCTTGCCCTGTGTTTTTAAAAAATACTGTATCGTAAAATATGTCGCTGTTGTTTGTTGTTTACTCTCTGAGTCGGGTGCAACTCTGCGACGCCAGGAACTGTAGCCCACCAGGCTCCTCTGTCCATGGGTTTTCCCAGGCAAGAACACTGGAGTGGGTTACATAATAAAAAATTTACCATCTAGACCATTTTAAGGATACAATTCAGTGGCGTGACGTCCAAACGTGTGCAACTATCCCCCAGATCCATTTCCGGAACTTTCTCATCAGCCCAAATGGAAACGCCATACTCATTAGATACTACTTCTCTGCCCCTGCCCCACCCCGGCACCCACCGTCCCGGCTGGTCACTCTGCCCCCGGTCCACAGGGGCGCAGGGGACTGGGGCTCAGAAAGGGGCGGCGGGAGCCTGAGGTCACAGAGCTGCCAAGGCAAGGCTGACACAGGTTCGCATCCTGGGCTCCTAGGCCTGAAACCCCAGCAGCTCCCTGGGGGCTGGTCCCGGGGCCTGGCGACCCCCGACTCCCTGATTACAAGCTCTGGGACTGCATGGCTGTCAGAGAACAACTTCGTGTTGATCCCGTTTTCCCAAGGATTAGGACTATAAAAGCAAAGTGCCTGAGAGAGATGGATGGTGCTCCATCCAGGCTAAGCCAGCCCCACACGTGAGAGACGGGTACATTTACCATTTGTTTCCGGGAGCGCTTTAATTTATGGGATCCATATGGTGACGCTGCCCTGACCGCGGCCCCCGCAAATCCCACAGGGGTGCTGGCAGCTTAGGCTGGAGCCAGGAGGGGGTGGCGCCTGGCCCCGGCACACTTCATCCACTCCTGGCCTGCTTAGGGCTGGGGGCCCACCACACGGCGGGGAGCCTGGAGCCCCTGTAGACCCCACTCCATAGGGATTTTGCTGCTCTGGCAAACCCTGCCATCACCACTCGGGGAAACTCTTGCCAGACGCAGGGCTGCTGTGTCCCCGTTAGTCACAGGATGACTCGCCCAGCCAACCCCAGGGACTGACTATGGGGTGGCACCAGATCAAAGAGGGCAGTGTTCTCCAAGCCCCTGGGGGCGGGCTGGCACTACCCTGGCCTTGATCCTGCTGTGCGCTGGTGCAAAGGAGGAAGGGGTGCGGCCCGCCCCGGCCCTGCTCCTCCTCCTGGAGCGTGGGGACCAGGCTCCTGCTGCGAGGAGGTGGCTGGCAATGCCTCCCGGCTGCCCGGATGGGACATGAAGAAAGCACGGAGACGCAAGGGGACAAGAGGCCACAGTAACTGGAGGTGCCTGGATTTGAACACTAGCAGTTGGGAGAAGACTCGGCTGTTCCAAAACAACCAGGGACATAGCCTTTAAGCAGAGAGCAGCAGATGGCAGAAGCGAATACTTCCAGATGGGAGGGGGTGCAGATGACAAAGACTGCAGGAGCTGGAGAATAGAACTCCCCAAGGGCTGGGAAAACCCAGGCAGGCTTCCTGGTGCAGGTGGAACTGTCCTGAGCTAGACTTTCAAAGAGAGCAGGTTTGGAAAGGGAGGGGGGACAGGAAGGACAAGAGATTCAAACGCATATCTCTGCCCCCAGGAGGGTAAACCATTAATGAGGTACTGGGTAGGTGAGACTGTGGGGAAGATGGCAGGGGAGGCGGGCAGCACCAGTCCACCCGGCGCCCTGTGGAGGGGAGCCAGCTCCATCCCACCAGGCCTGCTCTTTCAAGAGGAAGTGGGGAATCCATCTTTAAAAGCGACACCCGCGTGATTATTAAGTGTTGAAATACCCTCACACGCTACTGGTGGGGCTGCAAACTTGTGCAGCTGCTTTGGAGACGGCCTGGCAATTCGTCAAGATCCAAAGACACAGAGTCGTCACAGGACCCAGCGACTCCACCCCTAGGCAGGTATTCCACACGAAATCTTGCCTCTAAATGTTCATAGCAACCCTCAGTTCACAGACGAATGCAGCGATGAACTTGGAGGCAGGTTCTTCCCCCGTCGAGTCCTGCCAACACCCTGACCTGCAGTGGGGGCTCCCGCTGAGCATGCAATGGTAGGCGTGCAAGCTGCTTCCGCGTGATCCTCTGTTACACAGCAGTGGATAACTAAGACAACCCGAAAGTTCTAGAACAGGGCCCGGCCCAGAAACACACACTCCCCGGCACCATCGTGTGCCAGACATCCTCCCTCCTCGGGTCCAGCTGTCCCCCCCACAAGGATTTCACCCCCTTCTCTGGGGTCTGTCAGCAGCTGCCTGGGACGCCAAGGAGGCTCAGTCACTGATAATTGCTGGGCGAGGCTGCCAGACGCACGTGGGTGGGAGTATGCGCTATCTCATGCTAGCATCATCGGAGTGGGGAGGCGAAGGTTCGCGAAGGTTCTTGGCCAGACCATCACAGGGAGGCAGAGAGCAGCCTTTCCTCACCCTTCAAGGCCAAATTTACAACAATTCCCGGCTAATAAAAAGCAGACCCTTGAACCAACACATTCACTGTGTCTTCGCTACCAGAGCCCAGAGTTCCAAGCTCACGGCCTGACTTAATGTGCTATTGGGAGGGGGCCCTGGGACATACATTGCTCCCTGCCCTGGGGACCCTGGAAATTGGCAGCATCCCAGAGAGTCCATGGGGCCCTGTGGAGCGAGCAGGATAAACTTTATTGTCCCCTTTATTTCCCTGGACTGGGGCCACCACATTTAAAGCATTAGTTAACAGGGAAAGGAAAAAAAGGGGTGTGTGTGGAAATTTCCAGGGTTCTTTACCATAAAAGGGATCTGCAGCCCACCACTGAATATCCTAATGAGATCTTGCCTTGTTACACTTTCTCTGGGGAGCTAAGTGATTTCTGCAGAGCTCCAATTCCAGGTAAATTCTCAGGTAGGGATGATGGTGGCCGGGGGCGTGGCGGGGGGGGGGTGCGGGGAGAGAGCAGACACAGCATCATGGCTACAGAAAGGAGAACCATGTATCAGGCTTGTCAGTACCAGGGTATTTGATGGATCGTATTAGTCCTCGGGCTCCCCAAGTCTGGGAACTCCTGCTCTATTGTTCTGTAGAACTGTTTTATTGAGATAAAATCCATATACTATATTATTCACCCATGGAAAGTATACAATTCGGGGGCTTTGAGTATAATCACAGACTTGCATGACCACCAACAGCATCCATCTAGGACGTCCCCATCACCCTGTCCCCCCCAGCCCCAGCAGCTGCTCGTCTCCCTCCATCTTCACAGGCGTGCATCCTCTGGACACTGCATAGAGACGGAATCCTCCACCATGTAGCCCTCTGAGTCTGGCTTCTTTTGCTCGGCATGATGTTTCTCAGACTTGCCCACGTGGTAGACTGTAAATCATGTATTTTTAAAAACAAAGGCAGTTCCAGTTTGAGGGCCCACAGCAGCCCAGAGGCCACTGGACGAGATGCCAGGACTTCCCTCTCCGGCAGCCCCGCCAACTGACTGTTCCCAGGGCCCACTTCCCTCTCCACACCACCCCACCCCCGACCCCGGCACCCAGCCAGACTCCACCTCTCTGGCTTCCTGCAGAGCGACAGGGTCAGGCACTGGGTTCTGGGTTCTCTCCACTGGTTTCCAGCTGGGAGATCTTGGCAAAGTGACTTAACCTCTCTGGGCCCGTTTCCCCTTCTGTAGAATGGATTAACAACCCAGAGAAGTCTGACTCCCAGAGGCAAGTGGAGGGGATGAGTTCTTTCTGCTAAAGCACATAGTAGGTGCTCAAGAAATGGTCGCTTATCTCAAGACCTAACCACATAAGCATCAGGAACAAGAGCCAAAGGGGTGCCAGGGCCGGGGGATTCCACAGAGCCTGGAAGGATGTGTGCTGGAAAAGGCGTCACAGCCTTGGCCTTGGGGGGCCCCAGCTGGCCTCTGGGCACTTTTGGCCTCAGTTGGCAGGGCCGCTTTCTAGGTCCTCTCAACCACTGCAGGCGCAGAGCCTGAGGCAGTTCTGGAGTCCCTGAAGTCATGGGGTAGGATCTGGGGTGTGAGACTCCCATTTTTCCTGATCACCTCGAATCTTCTCTTTCCTCCAAATCGGCTCAACATACACTTCAGGAAGCCAGCCTTGCCAATCCTGAATAAAGCAAAGATGGGCCTGAATCCTGGGTGCCGCCTGCCTGCAGCCATAACTAAGAGTAACAGACAAGTCATGACTGCTCAGACTTCAGCTTACGTCTTGGGGAAATGGGCCAGTGATGCCCTAGCCGAACTTCACAGAGTGCTTGCCCTGTGCCAGGAGTTCACTGAGCACTTGCTGTCAGTAGCCAGCGTCATTCTCCCAACAGCCCTCCCTTAATGCCTGCTTTGCAGGGGAGGAAACCGAGGCACAGAGAAGTCGAGTCAGCTGCCCAAGCTCACCCAGCTGGCCACGGTCAGAGTGCCCACAGCACAGGCACCAGGGGGTCCTCACTGCACACCAGCAGGGCCTGACTCACGCTAGCTCGGCAGACACATGGCGGCCCGGATTGCGGGTGAGCGGGTGGGCTATAGAGGGTCTATCTCAAGAGCAAGGCTGGGAGGGGAGGCAGAACTGAGCTGCCAGAGAGGGATGAGGAGACACCAGCATGCGACGGAGCCCACAGACACAGCATCACCGGCCCTTGGCCCTGAGGAGCGATCAGACACGGGCGGGAGGCCCAGGCCAGGGGAAAAGAGCCACCTCCCCCGTAAACAGGAGTGGCTGGGGGCCTGTGTTGGCTCGAGGGTGGGTGGGCACAGCCCAGCTGGTGGGAGACCCTGCCACTGGCTGGGGACCTGTGGGTCACAGGCCTGGAGCTGTCTGTCTGGGAGGGAATAAGGGCACACGGGCCAGCCCTACCATGAGGACCCTCCCCCCCATTTCCTGGCACCCCCCACGAGAGCCCACCCACAAAGATGCGCTCAAGCCTCTCTGAGGGGGCTTCTTGTCCTGTGCTGCAAGCTGGGGCATCAGAGGCCTAAGACCAGTATTTTATGCCCCTTAATTCCCTGTAATAGCTCCATAATGGTGAGCAGAGAACTCCAAATACTTCAGGAAAGGGGACGATAAAGCTCTGGGTCAGGGGGAGACAGAGCTGCTGAACGCACAGTCCCCGACAAGCAGACAACGAACGGGTTATTAAACGTGCGGGGCAGACCGGGCGTAATTGGAAAGTTATTAGATATGGAATACACACAGCACCCAGTAAATGAGTAATCAGGGGCTAATTAAGCTCACGCGACACAGCAGATCACGCGGGAGAGGCTGGTGGCTGCCACATCTGTGGCAGCAATTAGGGGCGCTCCGGCTGCGGTGCCCGCGGGGAGTGGGGGTCGCCTGCTCGGGCGGAGTCCCAGCCGGGGGTCCCGATCCCACTCTTCCCCCAGCCGAGTCCTGCCAGGTGTTCCCACGTCTCAGGGGCGGGAGGCGGGATGGGGAGGCTCATCCAGCCCTGAGGACACAAGGTCCAGGACTCAGAAAAAAAGACAAAAAGAAGGTTTTTGTTCCTGGCTGCACATCTGGCCAGGAGAGGACTCGCTGAAGCCTCCTGAGGGGACAGACACAGTCATAAGGGTCCCCCCAAATGACCTGCAAAGTGTGTGCACAGAGTCACCTCTGAGAGCTTCGCTGGAGTTTTGCCAGGGGGGCCAGCCAAGGGGCATGACCAGCTCATTTTATAGATGGGGAAACGGAGGCTAAGAGGACCAGAAGGGGACGGAACTCACCCACCCTGGTTCCCCTGCAGCAGGCACGGACACTGCCTCCCAAGTGTCTGGGAAAGACGGGGCACTGCTGTTTCTCAGGAGACTGGAGCAGTTACGTGGACAAAGGGAGCGACCGTCTGGGTTCCTCCAAACTGGGTGACCTTGTGCATGCTTCTGAACGCCTCTGAGCCTCATCGTTTTCATCTGCAAAGGGGGTGCTGAGAGTCACAGCCACAGCACATGGCAGTCGTGAGGATTCCAAAGTTAGCAGTCGTGCAGTCCAGCCCAGGCCTGACGCACGGACATCATGAACGCATTTGCTAAAGCCAAAAGAGAAGAAACCCCACTCCCAATGCCACAAAGAGAACCAGAAAGCCCCTAGTTCAAGATCCGGGGGCTGCTGGAGCTGAAGAGAATCCGAATTTAGCCGAAACTAGGCACTCTTTCCGAGCCAGGAGCCAGTCTGTCCCTGAAGGGTCCCAGCAAAAGGGCAGGAGACTTAGGACAAAAATGTCTTTCACTGGTCACAGGTATAGGTTGACTGCACCTACTGAGCGCCAGGCCCCACACCCGTGACACCCAGTGGGTGTCAGCCCATTACGCCTTAGCTCTGGCGGGAGGCAGGAACTGTTGGGCCCCATTACACAGATGGGGAAACAGACCCAGAAAGGTTGGCTCATGGCTGTATCTGGATGGCGCAGATGGGGCATGATGTCTCTGGAGAAGAGAAAAGCCAGAGTCTGGGACTTCCTGGTGGGCCAGTGGTTAAGAATCTGCCTTGCAGTGCAGGGGACGTGGGTTTGATCCCTGGTTCAGGGAACTAAGATCCCACGTGCTGTGGAGCAACTGAGCCCGTGCGTCACAGCTAGAGAATCCGTGTGCCACAATGAAAGGTACAGCAGGATGCCACAAAGATCCTGCATGCCACAGCTAAGAACTGATGCAGCCAAATAAGTCAATAAATATTAAGAAAAGAAAGCAGGAAAGCAAACCGGAGTCTGTTGCTAACAGCACCCAGAGAGTCGAGAGACACACCGGGGTGGGGCAGGTGCAGCTGGATGCACAGGACCCCAGGGAGACTGGAGCTGGCCAGAGGTGGGCAAGCCCAACTTATGCTGCTTCTGTGGCTGAATGGGACCTTCGGAAGGCCTGAGCCCGGCCCCTCGCTCAAGGGAGGCCTCTGGGCCAGCTGACTCCCTTGTCTGGCCAGGGGCAGGGCAGGGGTCTGCAGGGAGGAATGCAGTTTCCAGAGGTGAGCTTGCTGCCCCCTGACTGCCAGGCTGCAGGGCGTGCGGGTGGTGATGCTGGGGGAATCTAGCTCAGGCCCAAGGTCATGGACGAGGCCCTCCGGGGTCTGGGGGCCCCTGGAAGCCAGCAGGGGGAGCAGGCTGATCTCAGACCAATGACTGCCCAACCCCCGGCTCTCCGGGGCTCCCCCTCCTACTCCTGTGATGCTCTCTCACCTCCTCCTGCCTCCCAGGGAAAGAGTGTCCCACCAGTTTCTGGGCACACAGCCCTCCTCACTTCAGCCCAACCACGCCTGAGCCTGAGCCAACTTTCCAGAATACCACACTCAACCGGCCTGCACAAAATCCTTCCTGACCCCTCCACGGGACATCTGAGAGCCATGTGATTTGGGCCAGCCTAGCTTCTCACACGTTATGCCTCACGTCCACCTAACCACCTGACCACCCCTGCCTCCATCCATCCATCCTTCCACTTGTCTATCTGACTGTCCATCCATCTATCCATCCAACCGTCCCTCAATCCTTCTATCTA
This sequence comes from Oryx dammah, assembly GCF_014754425.2. Lineage (NCBI taxonomy): Eukaryota > Metazoa > Chordata > Mammalia > Artiodactyla > Bovidae > Oryx > Oryx dammah. The sequence goes on from NW_024070197.1 coordinate 53,197,757, forward strand.
TCTATCCAATCGTCCAGTCAACCATCCATCCATCTAATAAACATTTATTAGGCACCTACTATTGCCAGGCATTGTACCTGAGATACAACAGCCAACAGAACAGGTAAACATCCCTGCCCTTAAGAAGGTGACATTCTGGGGACTTCTCCAGTGGTCCAGTGGTTAAGAACCAGCCTTGCAACACTGGGGGCGTGGGTTTGATCCCTGGGTCAGGAAACTAAGATCACACATGCTGCGGGCCAACTAAGCCTGTGTGCGGCAACAACCGAGCCCGCCTGCCCCGGAGGCTCCACAGAGCTCTGTCTAGGGCCACAGCTAGAGGGTCCATGCACTGCAATCAGAAAGATCCTGCAGGGCACAACCAGGATCCCATGTGCTGCAACGAAGACCCAATACAGCCAAATAAATGCATTAAAAAAAAAGAGTACAGGGGGGTTCATTACAATATTCTCCCCCCTTCTGTAGACTTTTTTTTTTTAACTTAAAAAAAAAAAGAAGGTGACATTCCGGTTGGGGAAGACAGACTCAATAAATCCATACTGATGTGTCAGTTGGTAGGAGGTACCAGAAGGACAAACAGGAGAAGGGGACAGGGAGGGGGAGCGTGGCCAGAGTTAGAACTTTCCATAGGCTGGCCCCATTGAGAAGGGACATTGTGCAAAGACTTGAAGGAAACAAGAAGGCTAGCCATGGAGATAGATATCTGCAGGAAGAATGTTCCAGGAAGTTAGTCAGTTCTGTCACTTAGTCGTGTCCAACTCTTTGCGACCCCGTGGACTGCAGTATGCCAGGCCTCCCTGTCCATCACCAACTCCCGGAGTTTACTCAAACTCATGTCCATCGAGTCAGTGATGCCATCCAACCATCTCATCCTCTGTCGTCCCCTTCTCCTCCCACCTTCAATCTTTCCCAGCATCAGGGTCTTTTCCAATGAATCAGTTCTTCACATCAGGTGGCCAAAGTATTGGCGTTTCAGCTTCAGCATGAGTCCTTCCAATGAATATTCAGGACTGATCTCCTTTAGGATAGACTGGTTGGATCTCCTTGCAGTCCAAGGGACTCTCAAGAGTCTTCTCCAACACCATGGTTCAAAAGCATCAATTCTTCAGGACATCAACGTTCCAGGAAGAAGGAACAGCAAACAAGATGCCCCGAGGCGGGGAGCACGTGTGCAGACCTTTCGTGAAAAGGCCAGATGGTATGGGCTCGCTCCCTTCCGTTTCCCTGCAGCTGTTCCGCAGGGCCTGGGAGCTGAGTGCCTTCGTGCACTCACTCTACCTCTCTGGGCTTCGGCTTCCCCATTTGTAAAATGGCAAGGGCTCCCTGGGTTCGAGGTCAGGATGAGCACAACTCAGGGGTCTGCTCACAAGCCACTGTCATGTCCATGAGTCCCCTCTCACCCCAAAATGCCCTCTGCTCCTCCCCAAGTCCCTGCCTCCTTTCCAGCCAAGAGTCTGCCCCAATCCCCGGACTCTCCCCAGCTCCCCTTCCCAGGCAGAGGCAGAGCCTCCCCTGGACCTTCTCCAGCAGAGCCCTCATCTGAGTACCACTGATTCAGGGCTTATGCTTCTGGCCCCTCAAGACTGTCCTTGCCCTGAACAGCACTTGGTAACTCCAAGGCCTGGCAGTGTCCCCAACACAACACAAAGAGGAGACATCTAAGTTGTGGAAGGAACCATGTGGTGGTGTGGGGAACTGCGTTTCAGGCACAGGGAACAGCTGTGCAAAGGCCCCGAGGCAGGAGAGTGCCTGGTGTGACTGAGGGTCAGCGATGGGGACCACGTGGCTGGGCCCCTGACGGACTCAGGCTCTCATTCAGAGTAAGAGGGAAGCCAGGAGGGTTCCAAGTCAAGGACAGATGTGATCTGACTTTTGCTTTAACTTTTGACGATGAGATGCTTCTAGATTCACATGCAGTCATAAGAAACGACACCCGGAGAGCCTGAGTACCCTCAGCTCAGTTCCCCCAAAGGTAACATCTTACAAAACCAGAGCCGAGGTCACAAGAAGGAACTAGCAGGACAACTTGCCTCTATTGTGCACGCTTCCCCAGTGGGACCTGGACTTGCACAGGCGTGTGCATTCTGTTCTCCGGGGTGTCATCTCCAGCATCGGCTCCTACAAACACCTCCACCACAGGGACAGGCAGCAGTCCCACCCTCAGCATCCCCCGGGACGCTCCCTGATAAGCACAGCCCCCGCCCTCCTGCCCCAGACGCCCAGCCCCGCCAGCCGCTGATCTGTTCTCCATTTCTACGTTCTGCCGTTCCAGGCATCTTATGTAAATGCAATCACAGTCTGTAACCCTTTGGGACTGTTCCCGCTCAGCACAGCTCCCTGGAGGTTCACCAGGTTGGCGGGCATTTTGATGGTTTGTTCCTTTTTATTACGGAAGTCATCATCCACGGCGTGGCCATCCCTCGTCTTGGGGGCCTGTTGCCTGGTTTCAGTAGAGAGAAGCCAGTTCCCTGCAGGTTGAGGGGCTTCTTCTGTCCCATCCCAGGCTCATGTCCCACCATGGCCCCGCCCCTCCTCCCGTCTTCAGACTGCGCCTGGTTTACCTGCCAGCTCCCTGTCCAGGGCCTGCCCCCTCCATCTGGGAACCAGCACCCTGCTCATCAGGTATGATGTGCCCCTACACCACCCCACACAGACTCCTTAGATGCCCCAAACTGGGGAGGTCAGGGGGCCTGTCAACCCAAGGCTTCTGGAGTGCTCCTGGTTCAGATGTGGATCAGAGATGTTTAGCAAGCTGCCAAATGCCACACAACTGGAAAACGGGCCGAAGCCCACCCTGGCGTGCTTCAGTTGCATCAGAGATAGGTTCCGAGGACAGGGTGAGAGAGCAGGGTGGTGCGAGGGCTGCCCTGGACTCTGTGGGGGCTCAGCTCGACCCGTGCCTCCATGGAGGGGGCCTTGGCGGCTGCAGGTAAACAAGACACAATCCCTGCGGAGGGAACTGTGCTGTCTTACCCGGGCAGTCAGTTTATCAAGCGCTGACAGTGCATTAGCTAAGTGATCACTAGACTATTAATTTTTTTCCCCAGCCCTTGCCAGGGGTATTACAGTGAAAAATGGCAGCTTAACCGCAGGGAAATTCTTCAGGGTGACAAAAATAAAAATAGCTCTAATTGAAGTTGATAGAAATTATACCCTTTAAAAACACACGTCGGGGTGCACTGGCTGTATTGTAAATTAACACGGGGGCAGGGCTTCTGACACAAGACGGTGGCAACACAGTGACAGCCACAGCAAACAGCCTCCCATCTGCCGGGCCGCGGCTCAGCAGCCTTGAGGGGCGGCGGGCCTGGCTGGAGGCCGGCGCCCGGGTCGGGGCTGGCAGTTGTGGCCTCGCTCGCCACCCAGCCCCTGCCAAGGGGCAGCTGGCACGATGCGGCCAGGGCCACTTCAGGGAGCCCTGGGTGTCCTGGGGTGCTGCAGGCCTGCCCGGGAGCAGAGGGGGCCGGGCCCTCAGCAAGCCAGGCTGGTGCTCCAGCACCACGGCCACCGCGGGGCTCAGCTTGCAATGCTGGAGGCCAATGTGAAACTCGCCCATGAGAACGTGTTCATCACGGAGGCCCCGGCCCATCAGATGGAGCCTGCGTGCTCTGGTCTCGGCGGTGAAGCATCCCCCGGCAGCCAAGGGGCTTCAGTGCAGCGCGTGAAAGAATGATAAATATAATGGTGATAAAATACTAATAATCACAGGCGGAGCATCTGCTCGGCGCACCACACTGTTTCAAGTACTTTCCACATGTTTTAATTCACTTAATCCTCGACACAACCGGTGAGGCAAATACGGTCATTATCATCATCGTGTTCCAGACGAGGAAGCGCGTCTGGAGGCCCAGACAGGCTGTGTAGCCCGCCTGCAGGGACAGTCATCACTCAGCCCCCTCTAGGCTGGCCTCCGAAGCCCCCAGCCCAGGGCCCCTGAGCTCAGCAGAGGACGGGCCCCCGGCCAGCAGGTCTCTGGAGGAGCCGCCCTCAGAACGTGGCACGGGCAGCGGCGTCAGTGCGGGCCCTCCCTGGACACGCACGAAACAGGAAAACCAGACTCCATATCATGCCTGCTTACTCGGCTTTCACCTTCGTGGTCTATCGCTCTGGCTTCCAGTTAAGAATGTTTCCGGTAGTCTGAAATAGACAGGATAGCTCATTCTCAAAGCTCTGGCCTCTAACAGTCTAACACTCTTCCTTTCCTATAGAGATGAGCGGCTGCAGAACAGAGAGCAGCACTTGCCCTGTTGGAGGTTTACAGGAACAACACGAGCTGACGTCTGTGGACAGAACGTGCAAGAACAAAGGATTCCGACACCAAGAGGTTTGCAACAACAAGCCATGCCCTTCCCTCATCTTGACTTTACTTATTCATTTATTTTACTCTTATTTATTTTTTTTGCCACACCGAGTGGCATGCAGGGTCCCAGCTCCCTGACTAGGGCTCGAACTCGTACAGCCTGCAGTGGAAGCCAAGTCTGAACCACTGAACTGCCGGGGAATTTCCCACTTGACTTGAAAAGGACTTTGCTGAGACCCTTCAGGGAATTTGGGGTTTGGAGGGTGTGAGCCACCCGTCTCCTTGCACGGCCCTGCAATAAACCTTTTTCTGCTCCAAACTTGGATGGTTCGGTATTGTTTGGTCTCACTTGCGTGCTGCACACAAAAACCCGCGTGTGGTGACACATACTTATTTTCACACGGCTTGTGCAATTTACTTCTATTCTGGCTTCACCTTTACTGAGGTTGAGAATTCACTTAAGCCTCCTATAGCTTCCAACAACTTAAAACTGTGCTGGGTATTATGCATTGGTCGGGGGTGGGGAGGGGGAACAGACTTAACAATTAATTTTGGAATACTTATCGGGCCCTTGCCCCAATAAATGCCAGGCACTGTTCTAGGCACTGGAGATTCATAGCACAATGAGGAAAGTTCCAGGCCTCTTGCTGCTGACGTTTGAAAAGGTTGGAAGAAATAATTACAGAGCCACTCATTCCAGGTCCACAGGCAAAGACAGAGCCACCAAAATGAAAATCCAAACACCGTCTTATGATGGAAGGACACAAGTCAAAAATCTAAGAATCTGACCTGCAAAGGATTCTAAGCTTACTCTTTTAAAAAGAATAAAGGGAAAGATTAGAAGGAATCTCTCATTTTCTCTCTCTCTCCCTGAGCGTGTGCGTGTACACACACACACACCCACACACACACCATTTCCAGGGAGAGAAATCTAATAATGGGAGAAACCTCGAGAAGAGCGATTTTCGTGGCTTTGCACTGCTGTCTTCCCTGAAAAGATCTGGAGGGAATAATTGACTGGAGTGAGTCCTGATTGAGGTGGAAAAGGGGAAAAGTAAACGTGGGAAATGCAGACAGGAGCTTCCAGAAAGGGCACGGCACACGGGCAAGTCCTGCAGGGCCGGGTCAGCTCTGCCTACAGTTGGTCCAGAGAAATCTCGGGAGACATGGGAGCAGACCCTGGCTGGCACAGACATGCACGCCCCTCTCCCAGGAGAGAGCGAAGCCCCAGGATGGAAGTGACAGGCCTGCTAGCCTGGCCTCACACCCAGGTCGACCCAGAACACATAATCAGGTTGGGGCGGGGAGTAGTGACTCCTCAACCACGGTGAAGAGCACCGGATGACTCCCAGCTCCCGGCCGGTCTGTGGGGTGGGGGGGACGTGACGTCCCAGCCGGGAGAGGAAGAGGCTGCAAGTGACCTCCGTGACCCCACACGACGTTCACTCAGGCCACAGCAGCCACCTGGGTTAGCCCCAGTCACCTGGGGGCACAGGCACCCCCGTGCTGACCTCATGGGGCCCCTGCCTGAAGGATCAGAGTGGAATGCCAGTGGGAAGAGCTGTGACCCAGCCCACCACATGCCTGGCCGCACTCTGCACTAGCCTTATTTCATTCTTAAGCCACCATATCAGTAACAGTAGCCTCCACCTATTAAAGCTTGCCTAGAGCGCAGTAACTCCTTCCCTGTGGGCTGTGTGGCCCAGGGAAGTTACTAAACCTCTCTGGGTCCCAGCTTCCTCACCTGTAAAATGGTCATAATGACAGTACCAGCTACATAAGAAATGAAAGAAAAAGACACAGGTACTCAGAACGCCACCTGGCCTTCAGGAGCTGCTCAGGAAAGCCCGGATGATTTTATTTTCCTTGAGATAAATACTTAATGTCATTTGACTTAGGTACCAAGCACTGTTCAAACACGATACATCTTGACTGGCTTGATCCTCCTAACACGCTCATGCAGCAGGTTCTACTGTATCACATGCCCGCTTTATGGATGAGGAGACCAAGGCACAGAGCTGGTAAGTCAGCTGCCCCAGATCACACAGCACCACCTCTGCACCCAGATGCTGTCACGCTTGCCATCATCCTTGGTCTCTACCATTAACCTTCTCACAACACCGTCCCCCAGAACACCCCGGGAAGTTCACAGGGCACTCAGGGACCCCCACAGTACAAACGACATTAAGCAACTGCATACAAACAGCTGGTTAGAGGTGAGGCAAGAAGAGGAAGGCAAGTCTGGAGACACAGAGGGGTGAAGATCTAATAGTGTGTTGATCAGGAGAAAAAAGCCAGCATAAGATGGGCTGGGGTGTGGGGGTGAGGGTGTGTCACCCCTTCTGTGGGAGGCAAAGGGCCCGGATGGGGGACGGACGGGGGAAGGATGGGGAGCCTGGGAGCGGGAGGCTCCGGGAACAGGAGGGGCCCTTCCTCAGTTCTGCACCCGCTTTCCAGATCTTTATTTTGATGCTGTGTTCCTTTTGATCATCATGAAAAAGGAAAACCACCACTGGCACCTCGCGAGCGGAGGGGCTGGCGTGATCGGGAAGGGCTGGGAAGGCGCACAGGAGCCGGCTTTGTTTGCGTAATCTCTGTCTCACTGCAGAGATGAATGGGAGCTTGGGAAAGTCTCCAGCACCCTCAAATCTCCGAGTGGAGAGGAACCTGAAATGTCGTCCGCCTCCTGCTTCTCAAACTCGGGATATGTCCCACATAAGAGCAATTCTTTATAAAAGGGAATGGATAGGAAATATTGGCATGCACCATACGTAGTAAAAGTACCATTCTGTGAAACAGGGTTCAGGCACTGATGTATGTCAGCGTCGCCTGGAACCTGGGCACCGAGGACCCCCACACCTGGTATGTAGAGCCCACCCTTCTTCTGGCCCTGCCCCTAGGAGGCTCCATGGGCCACACCCCACCGCCACTCTGCCCTCAGACCCTGTCCCCCGTTCCGGGACCCCAGGGTCCCTGCTTGCGCGCCCGAGTCCATGCTCAGAGCTGCGCAGGCCTCCCTCCAGTGCACCTCCTGAGAGGACCACCCCATGAGAGAGCCCCCCAGAAGGGCCATCAAAGGGCAGCAGGGCTGGAACTTGGGCCAGCAGGCTGGGTGTCCACGTGTGGGAGCCTCGTGTCCTGCGGGCCGCAGTGCCGGACAAAAGACGGGATGGGCACGAGTTTCTGCCCACTGTCCCCAACCCCCAGGTGCTGGGGGCAGACCTGGCGCGTGTGTGCATGCCTGTGTACACGTGTGGCTGTGCAGACAGAGGCATGCATCTCTGTGTGCGTGCCTGAGTGTGCACGCACATGCCTGTGTCTATGTGGGCATGTACGTGTGCACACGTGTACATGCATGCACCACTAAACATGCATATACACATGACCTGCACTGTGTAAGCATGCAGGTGTGCGCGCACACATGTGTGCATATATGTATGTGTGTACATGTGAACCAAATGTGTGGCTCTGGCGTGGGGTTGTGTGTGCCCATGTACCTGGTATGTGAGCATGTGGTGTGCTCCTGTGCACACGTGTGGGCGTGTGTGGGAGTGCACGTGTAATGACTGCCCGCGTTCAGCAGCACACAGTCCAGCAGCTGGAGGGGGCCGCCTGGTCCACCCCGATTCACCAAGGGGGTGGGCGCACTGCCCCTGCCCCACACGTCTGTCCTCCCTGGGGGACTCCCTTACCACTGGCACCTCGGATGTTCCGTCTTCGAAGTCAGACACTCAAACTGGAAGTGCCCTGAGCGAACCCTTGTCAACCTCCCAGCTAGAGAGCCAGGCTTCATAAACTGGTTGAATGAGAACGTGAAAAAACACAGGCTCAAAACCCAGCGGCCCAGCCCCAGGCACCATGGAGTCCCACAGAGCGGGATAAAGGTTCACGGATGGCCCCAAACACCTCAGTGGCTCACCAAGGCCCGAGGCACAGCCCAGAGGCTTCTAGAAGGACCCCAGGCCACACATGAGTCAGGAGCAGTCCCAGTGCCCCATTCTGACACAGCCCCGAGACACTGGGGTCCCAGGAAGACCTTGGTCTTGCCTTGTCCAGGCTGTGAGCCCCACCCTGGCCCGTCTTCCCAGTGCCGCCTAGTGGGGGGCAAGGCCAGCCCCAGAGTCCCCCCACGCTGGCCGGGAAGCAGGTGGGGGCTGTTGACGGGAGCCCTGAGGGGAGCGGAGGACTCCACCCAAGCACTCCCTGGCCGTGGGGGTGGAAGGAAGTGCCCACCGGTGCCCACTGCAGCCTGAGGCTCCCACTCAGCCTCTGTCTTCCATGGGCCTTGGGGTTTCCGACCCTAAGCTGCGGGTGGTCCTTTCTCCCCTTCCTCCCCATCTCTGGGAGAGCTGTCATTACTGTGTCATTACTTCAGAACGGACAGCTACCCGGCAGCGGGGGGCTCCACGCGTCCCTAAGGGGGGACCCGTCCACTGGAGAGCGTGCCACCTGAAAGTTGAGCTTTTAAACTTCACACTCAGATTATTTAGGATGCCTGGTGGGGCTGATGGAGAAGAAGACAAACTAATAGCCCCAGAGCCTTCCCTTGACTCTGTAGCTCACTAAGAGGGGGGCCTGAGGATGGAGAAGCCACCCTTGGAAACCAGGCCTGGCCAGAAGGGAGAGGCTCCCGGGTGTCCTGGAACGGAGTGTGCAAGCAGCTCTGGACAGTATGAAGCAGGGGACGCGCTGCCCAGGGGCTGCCTTCTCCTGCAGCTGCAAGGTCACCCCCCTGACGAGCAGGGCCCTGGGTGAGCATCTGGAGCAAGTGTGGGGACCAGAGGGACTTCACCTTGCTCTGTTCACCCAACAGGCCGCATCTCACACCGGCCTCCTGGGTGAAGGGCAAATACACCCACTCTACAGATGGGGAAGTTGAGGCTGGAGAGTAAGGTGGCTTCCAAGGTCTCCTGGCTCTAGGTGGGGGCAGAGGAGCCAGGTACCCCCCTGGGGCTCGTGGCTCCCTGTCCCTGGTGACACATCCCCCCCAAAAAAAACAGGCACCGCAGCATCTTCAGGAGCATGGTCTGCACGGGAGCCGCCCCTGGACAGGCCCTGCTTGGTGTGCTCAGCCAGCGCACAGCTGCCAAGGTGCCAACTCACTGGCTCCCTGCTAATTACTCATTTTTGCAGATCAAAGGCCTTGTTTATTAAAAAAGTGGATTGAACTTGTCTGCTTCCCTCCCTCAGAAACAAAGTTAAGACAGCCTGGCCTCCACCTACGAGCCCTCCCTCCGCCCACCTGGGCTTTTGCAGAGCGAGTCCCTGTCAATGCCGCCTGCACCTCGGTGGGCTTGGGGCCCCCTGGAGGGCCCATCAGCTCGGGGCAGGGGCTCCCTGGCACCTGGTGCCTAGGAATTAAGGGCTCCTACCTGAGGGGCCCACCCCACCCCACCCCACCCCACCTCACCCCACCCCACCCCACACCCCTGCCCATCGAAGCTCACCCTCCAGCTCAGCCTCCTGGGATGAGCAGGACTCGGAGGAGCAGAGACAGGAGGAAGGGACCCCCAGGGAGGGAGGCTGAGAAGAAGGGTCATGCTCACAGGCAGGGACCCAACCAGCCAGGGGTAGGGGAGGCAGTAACAGGGACAAGAATAGAGACTAGCCTTTAAGGAGGGGCTGAAGGCAGCCGGGCAGTGACTCCTGCAGCCCCCAGGCAGCTCCGCCCAGGCTCCCAGGAGAGGATGGGCGGGGTAGTGGAGGGGAGGTATGCCAAGAGCTCTGGCTTCCGATCCCAGCAGAGCCGCTGAGAATCCTCCTGTTGAGACCTGCGGCAAGTCTCTCCACCTCTCGAGCCTCTGCTGCCCCACCTGGAAAGTGGGGCCAAGGGTCGCCCTTGTTTTGCAGAGATGCTGGAGGATTCCGTGAGTTAGGTACAAAGTACACGGCCTCCCAGGTGGCGCAGTAGTAAAGAATCCGCCTGCTCATACAGGAGCCGCAGGAGATTCGGGTCCCATCGCTGGGTCGGGAAGACCCCCTGGAAGAGGGAATGGCAACCCACTCCAGGATTCTTGCCGGAGAATCCTGTGGACAGAGGAGCCTGGCAGGCTACAGTCTGTGGGGTCGCAGAGGGTCAGACTTGACTAAGTGAGCGCATGGCGTGTACTCTTCACACACTCGGGCTAGTTTTAACATTATTTGGAAGTTGGAGAAGGAGTTACACACGCGGGTCCATAAACCCGAACGTGGGCACACAGACCCAGGGGTGCACGGAGCAGCAGCTCCATCTCGTGGCCCGTGGAGACGCGACCCCAGAAGACGGCGTGCGGCAGGGTTGCGTTTTCCCACCTCTAGGTCAGTGTCCTGCCTGCCACCTGCCCCACCAGCTGGATGTGACTGAGAGTCTGGATCTCCCCCCGACCAGGTCCACGAGTCCAGGAAAGGGGTTGTAGTGGTCCTCGCCCGACCCCCAGGACCTGGAGCAGAGCAGCTGAGAGACTGCAGAGGCAGCCAAACTGGTCCAGCCTTGAGGCTCCATGTCAAGGCAGGAGACACCCGGGGGCACCCTAAAGGTGACTCAAGTGGCCACCCTCCTTTCATCCAGAGGTCCCAGGGCCTGACACACACGCTCATTAAACCCCAGGCGTCTACCTGACAGGGAGACCCCGAGTCCGTACTTCCCATGCCTCACAACCTCGAGAGATGCAAACACCAGAGGCCTGTCCTTGTTTTCTGCGAGAGAAGCCTGAGCTCAGAAAGGTTAGGTGCTCGGTCAAAGGTCACACAGCAGGCTGGGAACTTGGTCTCTCCGACTGCCATCTGGTTGGCTGACTTGACCCCTGCTCTGCAGCCAGGCTGGGAAATGTGAGTGGTTGACGGCTCCCTGGTGCCCTGGGCGATCCAACTCCCTGCTCTGGCTCAGCCTCCCTAAGGGCCTGATCCAAGCAAGGGAAGGGGTGGCCCCGGGCCCCCAGGGCTCACACACCGCAGCTGAGACTTGCCAAAGAGGGACAGGAGGAATCTGAGAAAGAGTACAGCATTCGGGACCAGGCATGTGTACCTTACGAACACTTTAAATAATGAAATATCTCAGACATAGAAAAGAATGTAGCAAGCACATGGGCGCCCACCTCTTGCCCACATGTAACCCCTCCCCAGCCAGCAGAGATGGACGCCACTGTGCAGCCAGCATCCCTGCCCGAGAGCTTTGAGAGCCCTGCCCAGGCCTGCCCATCAGCAGTGCTGGCCAGGCCTCCCTCAAGGACTGGAGCGGGGGGACCTCCTGAGCAGGGTGCTGGCCACTCAACAGAGGCACCTGCAACAGTGACCACAAGCTCAGTCCTTCCAGCATCGCCGCTTCATTCTCTTACAGTCTGAGGGCGGACATCCGACACGGTCTTCTGGGGCTGAAATCAGGTGTGGGCAACCTGGCTCCTCCGGGGAGGCTCCAGGCGAGGATCCGTCTTCTCGTAGTGCATGGTTTCCACCTGCGCCTGCATCCTTGGCTCGGGGCCCCTTCCTTACGTCACCCCAACTCTGCCTTCTGCCATCACACGTCCCACTTCCTTCCCGGTGAACTCCTCCCCCATCGCCTCTTACGAGGACCCCAGGGTGACACTGGTGTCCCAGCTGGATAACCCAGGATCCCTACTGCCAGGTCCTTAACTGAATCACACCCAGGACGCCCCTTGTGCCCTGTCAGATCACATACACAGGGCTCTGTGGATGGGAGCACGGACATTGTGCGGCTGTCGTTCGGCCTGGCACAGCAGGCATTTGATGAGAAAAAAAAAAGACCTGGGACTTCCCTGGTGGTCCAGTGGTTAGGACCCCATGCTTCCACTGCAGGGGGCATGAGTTTGACCTCGGATCAGGGAACCAGGATCTTGTATGCCCCACAGTGTGGCCAAAAAAACCAAGCCACCCCCTCCAAAAAAACCCCCAAATCCCCAAATGTGGCTTTGCCCTTGTTATTTCCCACCCCTCACTGTCACAGGAAGAACACGCGGACTCCCAGGAGACAGCAGAGCTCCAGTAGGTGGGGGGCAAAAGCGAAGGAATGAAAGCTTGGGGTCCCAGGGGCCAGGCTTGGGCTCTTGAGTGAAGCCCCTTGGAGAAAGGGGTCTGGCACCTGCACTTTGAGCCCACGATGGAGAGAGGCATCTGTCCCCCTTCCCCGGGAAGGATGCTATGCTCTGGGTCCTACCCACACACCGCCCAGCCTCCCCTCCCCCAGCCCTTCTTCCCAGGCAGCCCCGAGTTACTGTTTTAATGAGTTCCTTGCCCTCTAATTAGCAGGTGCGGCTTTGAAAGGAAGCGCCTGGTGTTTACCTTGCAAGGAGCCTTTAATAACCAAACCCAAGGAATCGCGGGCTGGCTCCCGCCTAATCCCCATCTGAACGGCAGGCTTAATAAGCCTTGGCACCAGTGAACCGGGGCCTGCCCTCTCCCAGGCGCCCCGCACCGCCCCTGGGGCTTGTTACGGAGCGGCTTCTGCCCTGTCGAGAGATGCCCCGGCAGCCCAGGGGGACTGAGGCCCAGGGGCCAGCTCGTTCCCGAACTGGGCAGCCCTGCCCTGTGTCCCCAGGCCAGGGGGCCCCTGCCTCAGCACCGACCAGGAGCCCAGGCTGAGGCCCGAACCCGTGCAGTGGTGACACCTTGACCCCAACCCTACTGTCGTCCTGTGTCATCCGTGGGCCCTGGGGACGCCCAGGGGAGCTGAGACCTGCATTCCCAGGGACCTGGGCAGACACCTCCTGCATTAATCTCACTCACTGACCCTGGAGGCCGGCAGGATTGACCTCCACTTTACAGATGAGCAAACCACAGTGCAGAACAGCCTTTGCTGGCAACCGAAGGGACGCGCTGGGACTTCAACTAGGATTGGTCTGATTCTGGCGGCAACTCTTTCCAGGGATCCAGGGAGCTGGGTGCGGGTGGGGAGCAGGGGCAGAGGGCAGGTTTCAAGTGTTAAAACAGCGGTGCCACCCGAGCTTCTGGCCCCCATGAGGGGCTGAGACAACGACAACCCTCTACCCGGCTTAGGCCATCACCAAATGCCCGTCCCATGCGGAGGTCAGGATCCTGGAGGCCCAGTGTCTCCTCTGTGCAGCTGGGGGCAGGGGCGGGGGTGGGCAGCAGGGGACAGTCTCCCTGGTGCCCATCCATCTGGTCAGGTCAGCAGCAGGAGGCCTGGGACAGGGCTGGATCCCCAGAAGAAACAAGCAGCTGTGCGCCTAGAGGGGCAGCCTCGTAAATCACAGGAGAGGTGGGCGGGGCCCAGGGGACCCCCGGGGTAGGGTGGAGAGGGCGGCAAGGGCAAGGCTGGTGGGGAGCCCCATCGCCTCTCTCTGGTCCCCTCCCCAACGCACACCCTGCAGGGCCCAGAAAGGGCGCCCCCCATCCCCCTCTCTGAGCAAGAATATTCTAGAACGTGGGGGTTTTTGTTTAGTTTTCCTAAAGTGAATGGACCTGCCTCGGGGTTGCTGGAAGAAGGCGGAGGCGCCTCCCACCCCATTCCGTGTGGTGGTTACCTCCTCCCTTGCCTCTGAATAGCCTGCCGTCTGCCGGGAGCTTGAAAGGCGTTTGGAGTGTTTGGGCGGGAGAGGAGAGGCCTCCGCAGACCTCCTTTGTGGGGAAAGGGCCCCCGCTGGGCCTTTATCCGGCTCTTCCCCGGAGCCGCGGAGCCACCTCCAGCGGGTGGGGGTGCTCAGGAAGCAGCCCTCCAGGCCTCCTGTTCCCTCTGGGGTGGGGTAGGGCCCAGGCGGCCAGCACCCCCAGGCCTTTCCACTCCTGTAGGGCCGGGGCTGGGCTGGCAAGAGGAGGCGCCGCTGAGCCCTGGTCCCCGGCCTGGCAGGCGTGGGTCAGGCATGGGCAGCCGGTCAAGCAGTGACTGAGCGCTCACTGTAAGGTCAGCAGGGGAGAGAGACACGGAGGCCGAGCGGCCCTCTAGGTCCTGGCCTGGGGGTCAGGGGAGGCAGCTGGCCAGGAATCTGATGAGGGGGCACAGTGGGGGGTACGGTGACAAAGGTGACGCAGCCCCTCCTCCCCAGCAGGGGAAGTCTGTGACCTTGAGCTTCTTCCGCTTTACTCTCTCAGAGCCTCTGTTTTCCCATCTGTGAAGGTGGGTGTGCAGTGGGGCCCAGTGACCTGCATGAACCGGTCTAGCCCTGACCCTTCATGTCGCAAGAACAGGTTCTATTTTCCAAAAGGGCCACAGTGGTCCTCCCCACCCCACAGCTCTTCCAGAACCTTCCAGTTCTGCTCCCTTCCCTTGGACTGGATGGGCAGGGGCCTGGGGACAGCTGCCATTGATGGAGACTGGTGGGGGTGGTGCCCGGTGACCAGGTGTTGGGGGGGGGCGGCAAGGGTGCTGGGGCTCCTGCCCGGCTCTCTCCCCTGGGCGCTTGGTGCTGGGGCGCAACCAGGGTGCTGAGCGGAGCCCAAACCACGTGGGGAACCAACACCAACTCCAACACCTGCCCTGGGGATAAGGGTGGAGGAAGAAACTAGTCCTCCCCATCAGACATCATCCAAACTGTAGATCTGTGAGCATCAGCAACCTGGCGGTTCTTTTCTGCTCTGAGCTTGGGAGCTGTTGGTCACCAGCAACAGATGACTATTGGGAGAAGCCTCTCCAGGCAGGGGCTGAAGCCCCTCCGCCTCCTGACTGGGACCCCATAGCAGTTAGTACGTACCAGGCCCCCACAAGGTCTTGACAATCAGCTCTAAAACATGAGATAAATCTAGACGGTAAGGACTTTCCAAGGGCCAGGCAGGCACTGTTCTAAGCATCAGACTCATTTCATCCTAACAGCATTCATTTGCATGTTACACAGGAGGAAGTCAAAGCACAGAGAGATTAAGGAACTCTTCTGAGGTCACACAGCCAGGAAGTGGTAAAGCTGCGATTCAAACTGGACCAGAGGTTCCAGAGTCCTCCCCACTAACCTTTCGGTTTTACCGCCCCTTCCCGTGGGTTGTGATGGTCCTGAAAAAAACAGGAGGGACCTGATTCCAGACACTGCGTCTTTTCCAATGAAATGATGTTGTTAAGTACAAACTCTCAAGCCACTTTTCTGTCCTTGTAAATTTTTTCATGCGAAAATATTTAAAAATCAATTTAAAAAATATGCTTTATCAGATCACAGGGCTTTCCAGGTGGTGGCTCAGTGGTAAAGAATACTCTTGCCTGGAAAATCCCATGGACGGAGGAGCCTGGTGGGCTGCAGTCCATGAGGTCACCAAGAGTCGGGCACGACTGAGCGACTTCACTTTCACTTTTCACTTTCATGCATTGGAGAAGAAAATGGCAACCCACTCCAGTGTTCTTGCCTGGAGAATCCCAGGGACGGGGGAGCCTGGTGGGCTGCCGTCTACGGGGTCGCACAGAGTCGGACACGACTGAAGCGACTTAGCAGCAGCAGCAGCAGGGAAGATCCCCTAGAGGAGGAAATGGCAGCCCACTCCAGTGTTCTCGCCTGGAGAATCCCATGTATGGAGGAGCCTGGCAGGCTACAGTCCATGGGGTTGAAGAGTCAGACACACCTGGAGCAACTTAGCATGCATGTATGCATCAGATCCTAGGACCCAGGTTTTGCTTGAATATCATGATTGTGATAGAGTGACCTCTCAGGAGGGGCAATAATAAGGCCCCAGGGGTCAAAGTGATCTGGGATGCAAAGAAATAAAATGTGCAGCCCAGGCCTAAAGCACGCTCTGGCTACTAAGCCTTCTTGAAAAACAGAGATGTAATTCACGTACCGTGCAAGGCACCATTCAAAGCGCACAACCCAGTGGCTGCTAGCATGCTCATCCATCAGCACTACTTCATACAGGACAGTGCCGCCGCCCCAAACAAAACCTCGTCCCTCCAGAGTCGTCTTCCCCTCCCTCCCTGCTCATCGCTCCCCATGGCTCCCAGACACTCATCTGCTTTCTGGCTCTGCGGTGTCTCTCTCCTGGACATTTCACTCAATGATGTCATGCGACGCGGAGCCTTTTATGTCTGGCTGCGAGTTTTCAAGGTTTCTCATCTGTGTGATAGTGCCAATCGCACTTTGCTCCTTTTGAGAGTTAAATAGTCTTCCATTGTCTGGATGGACCACGTTTTTGTTTATCCACTCGCTGGTGGAGGGGCGTTTGGCTTGTTTCCGCCTTTTGTTTATTGTGCCTGCTGCTGTTACGAGCATTTGCGACAAGTGTGTGTTGTGGATGTGTGTTTTCAGTTTGTGTGGGAGTGGGAGTGGGCCTGCAGGGCTGTGCAGTGACTCGGGGTCTGAGGAGCCCCCAAACTGCCTCCCTAGCAGTGACCTATCTCACACTCCCGCCAGCCGTGGTCAAGGGTTCCGATCTCCCCACATCCCCACCGTCTCATGGAGATTGAGTTTTCATGCAAAAAAGAGATCGGGGGACACAGGCAGTTCACAGAAAATTCTCCTGGGCTCAGGACAGATTCGGGGTGAAGGCATTACTGGACATGGGAGCTGTGGGCCCAAAGCCAAGGAACCAGCCTCACTGTGTCAATGGATCTCATAATGCAAACGAGAGGCAAGCGTGTGACAGACACACAGGCCCACATTACTGGTGGGGCCCAGCACGAAATGAAAACGGGGAGAGGGGTTTTTGATCAACAGTGATTAAGAACGTCAAGATGGCAACCACATTAAACTGGGTGGGGGGCCCTGGACATGTGGTCGGCCCACTTGGGCAAGGGCTCCCCTCCAGGCATCTGCCCTTGGCTCAGCCTGGCAGGACCCGGGATAAGTGTGGACCCACAGGGCAGTGCCTCTGGGAGCTCTGGCAGGTGCTACTCACAAAGGCCCGGGAACTGCCCCCTCCATCCATTACAGGTCTCATGTACAAGCCAGCCCGTCTCCAAGCACCACCCTCCCTCCCAGACTCCCTGCCTCTAGAAAGTTCTCCTCCTCTTCCAGAATGGGCTCAATTTGAGAGCCTCCTAGGAATTTCACTTGCACAGCTCTGGCTGATCAGTACCCAGGGTCCCCAACCTTTCAACCTTTCTAAGGGCCACTGAGGCAAGGGGTCTCATACTGTGTGGTCACTACCCACCCACAGAAGGTTCCAGAAAATGCTGAGCCTCTGGCACCAAACACTCTCCCTGGGACATCTCCGGCTCAGAGATGGCTCAGAAATGCCCGTGGGCGCACGTGAGCCCATGTGTGGTATGGAGATTGCAGCCTTGGGGCCCAGGCCTACCTGAAATGGGCTTTCAGGCCACCTCCCAAGGTCTGTCTCCCTCAGGAGCTGCAAATGCTCAGACACAATATGCCACAGTACCTGGGGCGATTCGGGGGGCTGGAGCCCACAGGAACAGTGTGACCTTGGCCCTAGACCAGGACCCCACTTGACCCCAGGGCCATCAGAGCCTTGGCCTCCTCGAGGGTAACCTGGAGATGGCAGCCCTTGCCCGCAGAGCCGTCCCGGCCGGAGCCCTGTCCTCAGGATCCAGACCAGCAGACCCCACGGGTGGCAGCGGCTGGCACAGCAGCAGGATAAACAGCCCCTGGTCAGCACACGCAGCAAACTCACCTCTGATTAGGTTTATGTGTTTATTTTTCTGTGCAATAGGGTGTGGAAACGCAAACAGTGTGGCCAGTTACAGTGTTTCCAGAAGGCTCCGGGAGTTCTCTTGGCTCTGGGTGGGCTGCCCCCACCTGCCCCCACATCCCTGGCTTTCAGGACGCTGACCCACCCATCAGGTGCTATCAGAGCAGGACTGGCCGCCGGGGATGGCAGAGGACGTGCTGTTTCTTGGAACATGCGTCATGTGACTCTGGCAGCCAGCGATGTTGAACTTGGAAAGTGACCCGGTGCTCTGTCTGAACGGCGTGTGGCTGGGTGCAGAGACCCAGGCGCCTCCCACGAAAGCCCAGGGCAGGCCCAGAGCAGCGAGTCCCGTGGCTGCCTGGAGAGGGAACGGGGGTGGTCAAGGCCGGTATGGGGACACCACCCTGGGTCAGAGAGCAGATTCTGGGGCTCGCTCTACCCCAAAGGGCTCAGGAGCATGGCCTCCGCCTGGGCCATTGCATCCTCATCTGTACAGGGGCTGTCAGTCTAGCCTGGAGGCTCGATTGGCTGCAGGCCGCAGGGTTCTCCCCATTCTCCTTTTAAATGAGGAGTAAGGAAAACAAGTGACAGCAGAACAGCCCAGGCTTGGCAGGACAGGGGGATGCGCACAGACCCTTTGTCACCCCTGCCTTTCTTCTCCATCCTGAGGCCTCTGCGGCCCCACCGCTGAACACATCATTATCTTAAGGACACCATGGTATCCTTAAAACCCATGAGCACTCAGGCCACAGACTGGCTGAGCACC
The DNA here is from genome assembly GCF_014754425.2 of Oryx dammah. Classification (NCBI taxonomy): domain Eukaryota; kingdom Metazoa; phylum Chordata; class Mammalia; order Artiodactyla; family Bovidae; genus Oryx; species Oryx dammah. The sequence continues at coordinate 53,216,335 of NW_024070197.1, forward strand.
TATTATGTGACACGAACTATTCAAGGGGCCAGGGACCCAGCTGTGAACGAGAGATGAGGCCCCTCGTCTTCCAGGCTCCTGGAGGCAGTGAGACAAAAAACCAAAACACGCAATATGCAGAGGGTGAGTGGAATGAAGGGAACTAGAACCCCAGGAGGAGGACTGAGGATGAAGGAGGCCCTCATGGGGGGACCCACAGGGAAGCGAGGAGGGGAACTCTCTGCGTCTCCAGGTGGGAGGGGGCAGGTGCAAAGGCCCTGAGGCACGAGCTCCCATGGGGTTTTGGAGGAAGAGCAGGAAGGCCCGCGTGGCAGAGGCAGCCAAGGAGAGTGGGAAGAAAGGCGGTGGGAGAGCTGGCTAAGGGGTCAGATCCCACCCTGGCTGGCCAAGCACACAGCACCGATTCACGTCCTCCAGGAACCTCAGGACCACACCACATCTGCAGATACAGTCTTTGCAGACACATGTGAGTTAACGTGACGTCATGTTGCACCAGGGCAGGCCTAAAATCCAGAAAAGGTCTTTTTATAAAAAGAGGAGAGGACACTGACGCAGAGGGGAAAGCCAGGCAGAGGCTGGAGAGATTCGGCCACAGGTGAAGGAACTCTGGGAACCCCTGGAGCCCTCGGTGGGGACCCCGGCCATGCCCACATTTTCATTTTGGGCTTCCGGCTTCTGGACTGTGAGAGAACGCTTTCCCGTTGCTCAGGCCCCCGGTGTGTGGTCACGTGGCATGGCAGCCCCCAGACACCAAACACCCAGGGAGGGACTTTGGTTTCATTTGGGGTGAGATGGGGGTCAACACGGACATGGAAGGGGAGCATGGCATGAACTGCCTGGCATTTAGAAGGCTGAGGTGACATCACATGGCCCCCCGTACCAGGCTCCTAGCCTCAGAGGAAGCTAACGGGCCCAGCATTCTGGGGAAGAGAAAGAAAAACCTTGTGTGGCCCATGGTCACCTGAGCAGAAGGGTGGGCAGGGCCCTGCCTTCCAGAGGCCTGCACAATAAAATGGACTCACCGGCCCCACTTGGTTCTCCTCGTTGCCTTATTTAAAGATTCCCAGACAGAGTTTCCCCTCTGAAAAGCTAGAACCTTTCATTATGCATCTGAGAACCTGTAATTTTTTTTTTAAGAGAACACAGCCCCGAAGGAAAAGTGAGTCAGCTGGGTCTGTCAGCCACACAGTCTGCCAGCCGTGGGCCTCAGGACGAGGTGATGGAGCCGGGGACGCAGGGGGAAGGCCACCCGCTGTCCTCGTGCCTGCCAGGCGCTGGGTGCCCCCATGGCGCAGCCTCGACTCGGACGTTGTTTGACTGAGTGCGTCCTGTCTGTGCAAAGAAAGTCTTCCAGGAAGGTGAGACAAGAGTACACTCTGAGGCCAGCCAGGAGCTGGGGTACCAGGCCAGAGTGTGGGGGGAGACAGGCCTCTGAGAGGTCACGGGGCGCTGCGCGAACGTGAAGTGAAATTAACACCACGTCTGGCACTGGAGGCCCCTGGGCACTGCTGGCTCACGTGTGCTGTGCCGCTGGCTCACGTGTGCTGTGCATTGGGAACGGAGGCACCCCTGGCTCCCGTGAGACGCGGCTGTGAGGAGACCGCCCCGCCCTTGCTTGACCGCAGAGCTCCCCTGGGACGTGCAACTCGTCCCAGGACGCGCCCCACCCCGCCCCACCCAACCCGGCTGGACCCAGGGGAGCCAGACGCTCCCTGAGACAAGGCCCGGGAGAGGCACTCCCACACGCCACTGCTGCAGCCCGTGACGAAGTCATTCGACCTAGAAGCTTCTGGAAGGAGTCCGGCGACCCTGCTACCGGCTCTCCGACACTGACCACAGGCCTTGGTCACGTGCCCACTTCTTCAGCACGTCCTGCACAGATTTCCAGCCCCTGGGGGAGGGGAGCTGCTGTCTTCATTGGCTTTGAGACCCCAGCCAGCCCTGGGCATTTGTCTCCATGTTGGGGTAGAAGAGGAGAGGAGAGACATGGGATGTTTTGAGCGCCTACTATGCGCCAGGCCCCAGGGTTCCATGTCGGACATTGCCCTCGCTCCATCCTTCTGAGCCACCCTGGAAACTTTTCAGCCAAGGACTTGGCGCCCAGACACTGGGCCACAGGCCATCTGAGCACTGGGGCCCGGCCTGGCTGGACCCCTAAGAACGCCGCCCTACTTACAAGCCACTCATCAGTCATGTTGATGAAGCAGAGGGGCCGCTTCAGAAGTGAGGGCATTCAGGTCCAAGGTCACTTAATGACAGTTCAACACGATGGCTTCAGTCAGCGGCTAAGGAGGCTCAAGGACTGACAGTTCCAGGAGTCCCCCGCCCGGGCCCTGTGTCTCCGGCACCAGCTGCGGGGAGGCAGAGTGGGTGTTCAGGAGGGAGGAGCCCGAAGCCACATCCTTTTTAAAAATTTTAATTGGAGGCTAATTACTTTACACTATTGTAGTGTTTTTTGCCATACATTGGCATGAATCAGCCATGGGTGTACATGTCTTCCCTATCCTGAACCCCTCACCCACCTCCCTCCCATCCCACCCTCAGGGTCATCCCAGTGCACCAGCCCCGAGCATCCTGTCTCATGCATGGAATCTGGACTGGCGATCTGTTTCACATATGATAATATACGTATTTCAATGCTATTCTCTCAAATCATCCCACTCTTGCCTTCTCCCACAAAGTCCAAATGTCTGTTCTTTACATCTGTGTCTCTTTTGCTGTCTCACATATGGGGTCATCATTACCATCTTTCTAAATTCCATATTTATGTGTTAATATACTTTATTGGTGTTTTTCTTTCTGACTTACTTCGCTCTGTATAATAGGCTCCAGTTGCATCCACCTCATTAGAACTGATTCAAATGCGTTCTTTTTAATGGCTGAGTAATATTCCATTGTGTATATGTGCCACAGTTTTCTTACCCATTCGTCTGCTGATGGACACCTAGGTTATGAAGCCACACCCTTGCTGGTGGTTTGGTCCAGCGCCCGCCCTACAGCCTCCACCACCCAGCAACGTGGACCCTGACAGCGGCCCTGGTTCTCCGGTGTGCCCCGTGCCCACCCCTGTTGTGCCTGCTTCCACTGGACACCATGCCATCAGCCCCGCCAGACACTGCCCCATTCTGCAGATGAGAAAACGGAGGCACAGGGTGCCTGTCAACCCCCAGTCTTCTGGGGTGGCCAAAACTCGGGCAAAAAAAGGCCCCTGTTCTTCTGCTTGCAGAGTGCGGGCTCTCCCAAGGGGCCTGGTGGGGCGCCCCATCTCATGGTGTCCTGCCCGTTCAGACACTGGTCCCCGACCCACTGCAAACCTTGCCAGTGCCTCTGCCAGGGCTCTGCAGGTGCTGGCCTCCTCGCTATGCAGCCAGCGCCCCCCTTTCCCAGCTTTCTAGAACCTCCCGGCTCTTCTGCAGCCTCAGGTTGATACTCAAATACCTGGCAACTGGTAAAGCAGGCTTTTCATCTTATCGATAGTGTGGGGTCCCTAGAAGTGGGCCCTGAGGCAGGGACTGGAGTGGAAACAACTGACTGGGCGGGCGGGCGGGAGGGAGGCCGGGTGGGGTGAGATGAGAAGGGAGGAGCCAGCGGGTGCCTACTCTTACAGGGCGACATCACGGCAATGGGGTGCTGTGTGGGCTGGCCGGGAGCTGTTCCTGGGACCCTGGTCCCCAGCAACGCAAGCCAGAGAACCTGCGCACTGCATACAGCAGGTGCTCAATAAATGCCCCTAAGTAAACACAGCAGCTGGAGCGAGTGGCCTTTCCACACGGTAGGGAATAACTGCCCCTGCCTTTGGCCCGGTGGGAGACGGAAAGCCCCTGGGGCGGGGGAGCGTGGTGCGCCCCGTGGGGCCCGCCCCGTGGGGCCCGCCCCTCACCCCCACCCCACCCCCGCCCGTGGTCTGCAGCTGCTACTCCCGACGAGCACCAGGGCACTACTTCTGGGGTGCTCACCCTGAGGACCACTGACTCCGTGACGGCTCACTCCGTACTCAGACTCCATGAAGTCCTCCCCCCGTGCCCTGCCAGGCTGCAGCCCAGCCAGCCTGGGGGCCCCGAGCAGGGGGGCGCTCACACGCCCAGGTCCAGCTCCAGCGCACCCGGGATGAGAGCACGGGTCCTCCTGCCAGCTCCCAAGGCATGCGGGGAAACACGCCAAGGGGCCGACAGGGGCCCAAGCCCTGCAGAGTGCCACGGGGATGGCGGGGTCCCTGACCGGCTCCCTCTGCGGCGAGACCACGGGTCATTTCCGTGGCCCCTCTGCTGAAGACACTGGTGGTCCTGCACCCTGGGCTGTGGGGAGACCCGGGCACTGGCCAGCACTGCCCCCTACTGGCCGATGGTCATGAGCTCCTCTTTCCCTTCTGGAGTCGGCAATGAGACCTCAATCAACACGAGGTTTCCGCCCCCGCCAGGAGAAAGTGTCTGGGCCAGGATTTGGAGGTGTGGGTCCCAGACACGCTTGTCCAAAGCGGCGGCCACAGGCCACGTGGAGCTATGGAGCCCTTGAAAAGCTCCTGGTGTGATGGAGAAGCGGACTCACCAGGTTCTGAAGAGTTGCTATGAGAAAAAGAAAAGCACGCTAGCCATTCAATACACTGACTGCATATTCAAACAATAGCGTTTTGGGTATATTGGGTTAAAGAAAATGTACATCAAAACGAATCTCACCTCTTTCCACCCCCATTTTATTGAGATACAACTGACATACAACATGGTAAAATAAGCAGCACAATGATTTGATAAATACGAATATCATATTTATTGATTACTACAATAAGTTTGGAGATCAGTCCTGGGTGTTCATTGGAAGGACTGATGCTAAAGATGAAACTCCAGTACTTTGGCCACCTCATGCGAAGAGTTGGCTCATTGGAAAAGACTCTGATGCTGGGAGAGATTGGGGGCAGGAGGAGAAGGGGACGACAGAGGATGAGATGGCTGCATGGCATCACCGACCCGATGGACGTGAGTCTGAGTGAACTCCGGGAGTTAGTGATGGACAGGGAGGCCTGGCGTGCTGCGATCATGGGGTCGCAGAGTCGGACACGACTGAGCGACTGAACTGAACTGAACTAAACTGAACAATAAGCTTAGTTAACAGCCATCACCTCGGGTAGTTACAGATTTTCTTCCTTAGGATGAAGTGTTTTTACTTTTTTCTTAATGCAGTGACTAGGAAATCTAAGATTCCATAGCTGGCCGGCATTATCCTTTTTACTGGGCAGCGGCTGGGGTTTCCAGGAAGCCACTTGGCCCTTTGGAAGCCAGCAGGCAGGCCCGCCGGTCAGGCAGCCGTCTGTCCAGGGCATTTTGGGGGCCTGAGCGCCACCTCTGGAGGAGTCAGAGCACAACTTGGCAGGGACCACAGGCCCCCGGGATGCAGCCGATCCCCTCTGGCCTTAACCCCAGAGGTCCCTTCTCCGCAGACTCTTCTCGGCACCCCACTTAACACTGCATCTCTGCATGGTGACCAGCTCTTGCCCTTCCCTGCAGGGAAGGCTCCACATTCTTTATGCTCCCCACTTAGGGTTGCCGGATGTAGCAAGTAAAAATCCAGGGTGCTCAGTTAAGTCTGTCTTTCAGATCAACAACAAATACTTTTTCTAGTGTAAGTATAGCCCATACACTATTTGGGATATACTTATACTAAAAATTTGTCACTGATGGAAACACAGATTTGACTGGGCTCCTTGGATTGTGCCTGGCACCCCCACCACTACTGGGTCTGAAGTCTTGTTTTGAAGGTTGATTGGAGTCCCCCGAGCCGGGGTGACAGCTCCCCACGTACAGGGGCACTGGTTTCAGTTACTCTCGGACCCTTGGCATTTAGTTCTGTCTGGCACACGATCCGTGCTCGACGAGTATTTGTGGAACGAATGGGGGAAACTAGCATTTCCTCCAGAAGACACAACTGATCTAAGACCCCCTGACCCTTTCCTGACCCTGACACACTTAGGGTGGGCGTCATGCTCCCAGAAAGCCTGACTGCTTGCAAACATCCTCCAGTCCTGAAATACCCACAGGACAGGCCTCGGCAGAAATGAGACGGCAAGAGACAGAGAGTGGGCTTGACGGCTGCTGGTGCCTCCACGCTCCTGCCTGGCTCTTGCTTTAAAGAATCGGCTGGGCTTTGTGACCCTCAGTCTGGGCAGTGATAGAGGGTGCTCACCAGCTTTCCGTCCTCTCTCCGTCAACCAGTCCCTCTGTGTTCTTCTCAGTTGTCAAAAGCTAACCCTGAGAGTTCTTGGGGGAAGATGCTAAAGACAGGGTCACTGGGCACCTTGGCTGCCTCTGTCCAGAGCGGGCAGGGCTGGGCGCCCACAGATCAGCTGGGCCTCTGCTTTGGCCCAGGACACACACAGCAGATTTTCTGAGCCAGCCTTCATGCGAAGCACTGCGACCAGGTGTCCCTCCAAACCATCCAAATGTCCTCGATGTTCTGCTACATCAGCAAACGGCAGAGGCAAGGGCTGTTGCCAGTTTGCATCTTGATCAAGACACAAAGGACCCAGAACTCCTGGCTGGGATGCAGGCTCCCTGAGCTGCTCTCTCTCTCCCACCAGATGCCCTGGCAGATAAGCGAGAAACAGTCCACACTGCTACCTGCCCTCAGGGAATCTTGTCTGGGTAGATAAGACTCTGGAAACAGCAGAAAAATGCAAGCTGGAGAAAACCGAGGGCCAAGTGACGGGCCAGAGACAGCTCAATGCGGCAGGCTTTTTAAGAAGCGACGACCCAGGCTGGCGGGGCCACGAAAACACGCCGGAGGAGGGGGAAGAGGAGCGGGGGAGCCCATGCGCTTACATGCACGTGCATGTGTGCACATGGGAAGCGCATGCACACACATAGCTATTCTCAGGCAGGGCGCAGCCAGCCTGACTCCACTGTGCCTGCCACCGCCCATCTGGCCCCCAGCTGACCTTCCCCAGTGCTGGGCCAGGTACACCGTGAGCTTCACCTTCACCAAGTTGTAAGCTTAAAAAGGAACTCCTGAGTGGTCTCAAGACTTTCCAAAGGGCTCCTGGCTGGTGGCAGGACTCATGTCCCCTACTGTGGCGAGCTGTATGTGGTGAGCCTTGGGCTCTGGGCTGCTCTGTGGCCCCAACTAGGGGGATGCCTTCTTTTCCTTTCTCTTCCTTCCCCAGCTCCATGAGGCACAGCTTGAGAGGATGAGGTGGGAAAGAGGGGGCCCCCCTCTGAGCCAAGGTAACACACACACACACACACACACACACACACACACACTTGTTGGCTGGGACTAGTGCAGTATCACATCGCCCAGGAGCTGCTCGCACCTCTTGGGCCTCCCCACCTCCCAGCCCTCCAAGTGAGCAGGCAGGGGGTCCACTGGGCCCCAGGGGGATGCTGCCAGTCCAGCCCAGCTGGGGGCGGCAGAAGCTGGTCTTGAGCAGGAGAGCAGCTCAGCTGCCCCAGCCCCAGACCATGGGCCCTCGGTGCCTGCCGAGCCAGCCCCAGAACCCTGCTTTGGGCCAAGGCCTCGCTGCCCCCGGCCTGAGGCCTCCTCAGCTGTTCTGGGGTGACTGACAGGGCAGGAAGCCCTCTCATGGCAAAGGGCAGGATACGTGGGTGGAGGAAGGAGAACTGCTGTGGGGGGATATTATTCTGCTTGGCTTCCTCAGAGCGGACATGAAAAGGCCCGTTGTCCACCAGAGAGGGAGAGATGGCCAAGAGGGCCTGGCCTCGGCCCAAGCGGGCAGGCTGTCCCGGGACATCCACCAGGGTGGTCTTAGTGCAGGGGCAGCCCCCGAAACACGGAACCGCAGGACGAGAGTCGAGCAAGGGAGAGACACGGGGAACAGGGGCATCAGCCAAGGGGAAGCAGGGCGGGGGGCAGGGGCTCTCTGGTCCCTCCCCTGCAGGCGACGCTGGACCAGCTCTCTCATGGGCGGCCCTCGTGCAGCTGCTCCTGGGGTGTCTGCTCCCCAAACCAAAGACAGGGTGGCCCAGCAAGGCGCAGAGCAGGGCCTGGAACCAAGAGCCCAGCAGTCTTGGGACAAGAGCACTGGTGGGCGTCCGGCAGGCACAGGGCTTCGCTCCTGCAGGGATGGTGGCAGGGGCTCTGCCCTGGCCCCCGCTCCCCGTGGTTAGGGATCCAGCGGGCTGGCCGCGCACCCAGGCATCAGTCCTTGGGGCTTCTGTGCACCTTCGTGGACAGCAGCTCCTGCTTCTCCAGAGGGTCCCAGGGACCCACAGTCCCCACTGGCCAGATGCCTGCTTCACCCCTTGCTGGGTGGCCCAGCACCTTGGGACATGCTATTGCCCAGCCTGGCCTGGACAGCGAGGGGGAGGGGGCTATGGTTCCCCTCTGAAGCCAGCTTCGGTCTAGAAGGACGAGACCTCCCCTCCTACTTCTGCCTGTACTGGGGAGAAGAGTGCTCCCCCAAAATGCGTGTCCCCTGGAACCTGTGAATGAGACCTTATTTGGAAAGAAGTCTTTGCAGATGGAATCATGTTACGGTGAGATCAGGCTGGATCAGGGTGGCCCTACAACAATGGCAGGGACCCAACAGATAGGTGCAGGAGGGGCTGTCTGACCACAGAGGCAGAGGATGGAGGGTTGCGGCCACAAGCCTGGGACGCCAGGAGGGGCCAGAGAGAGACCTGCCCTAGGAGCCCAGGGCCCCGGGTCCCAGGAGGGGCACCTGCTCTGCCCTGGGCCCACCCATCTTGTCCCAGAATCGCTGCAACTTAGGTGTCCACCCACCTGCGCGGGGAGACTGGGACACTGAGAAAGGAGGCTCTGCTGGGCCCTGGAATCTGGTGCAGAAGCAGCCGTGCCGCCCCTCCCAGCTGTCCTCCGCGCTGTCAGAGCCCCCGCCTGCGGGCAGACCAGCTAATCGGTCTTGACAGCCCACCACCATTCCTGGACCGCCGAGGAGAGTCTGGCGTGGCTATATTTAGCCTCCAATTGCTCTGTCTGGGGAGCTGTGAAGTACCAGGGGCATGGGGGTGCGGGGCTGAAGGATACAGGGTTGGGGCAAGGAGTGGGGCCCCGGCCCCTCTGTGTGCGTCCTGGGCAAGTGCCCCAGCCCCCAAAGCAGACTTTCCAATTCCGGGCTTTGGCTACAAACAGTGGGAGTGGGGGCTCCCCGCGTGGCGGACCACAGCCCATCTGGGCCAGCTGACCAGGGTAGAGGGCCTAGCAGGGCGGGCAGGCCAGAGTCAGTCCTGAGAGCCCTCCCTGGGAGCCCTTTCCAGACAGGGCTGGAAGCCCCCCTCCTCGGCTGGGCCTGCTCCTTCAGTGCCCCCACCTCACCTGGTGGGCCTGGGCAGTAACACCCCGGACTCTGCACAGAGGGGCTGGGGAGTGATGACCACCACCTGGGAGCAGAGAGGAGGGAGACAGGAGCAGGAGCCAGGAGAGGGTGCAGGTGAGGGTGGGGAGGCAGGCGGAGAGAGACAGGAGGGAGGAAGAGGTTGGGGGAGAGGAGGCCAGGCCCATCCCAGTCACTATGGAAACGAAGGGCAGCATGATGCAATAGTAATGGGAACGATGATTTAGGGACTTCCCCGGGGGTCCAGTGGCTAAGACTCCACGCTCCCAACAGCAGGGGCCCAGGTTCGATCCCTGGGGGGGCGGTGAACTAGACCCCACGTGCCATGGCAAAGACCCTGCACAGCCAAACAGATAAAACAGACCTGTTGAAAAGAGAATGGGGTTGGACAAACATAGCTACTACTTCTTGAGCGCTGCCACCCAGTGGGGCAGCAATAGCTCGTATTCCTGCCTCCCCGATGGAGGAAACAGAGGCCCCTGGCAGTGAGGGGCGTCTGACAGACGGACGGTGCGCTCCTCGGACGCCATCAGCGCAGCTCCGTGTGGGCCGCCCCGCTAGGGGGCAGCTGGTGGGGGAGGCGGCAGGAGGCGCCGGCCAAGGCCAGCACGCGGACCCCCCAACCCGCCCCCCTAGACCCCGCCCCCCGGCCGGGCCCAGCTGAGCACCCGATGGCGGGTCAGGGGTGAGGCCGCGCTAAGTGGCTTATGCCTCCGTGCAGAGGCCGACTGACAGACGGTTGGATTAACAAAGACGCACTCTGTTCCCCGGCAGGTCATGTGGAAAGCACAGCCACGACCCCTGTCACTTCTCCTTTTTTATTTTTTTGTAAGAAGAGATGTTTGTTCCCGAGCCGGGGCGGAGGAGGAGGAGGCGGGGGGCAGGGGGCGGTGGGGGGCCAGCTGTAAGCACATCAGCTGCTGCGGGCACAATGGGGGGCTTCTCCACGGCGGCCACCCCTCAGCCAGGGCTGCCAGCCGGCCCGGCACGCGGGGGACCAGCCTGCTGCCCAGCTCTGTGGCGCAGCCACACTCCTGAGTGCCAGTGTGCAGGCTGGCAGGGAAAAGGGGCCATTAGCCCCAAATGGAGCCTGCAGAGAAGGGGGCGGCGGGCAGGCAGCCGTGGCAGCTGCGGACACGGTTCCCCGCCTGGAGGACCACAGAAGGACACGCTGCCTCCTGCCCGGCCCAGCCGATCACCTCCTGTGACCGTGCTGTTTCAGACAGACCAGGGGAAATAAAGCCTACCCTTAAGACTAACCTCACCTTTTCTTTTCACCTCTAAAACGTGACTACTCCACACTGTGACGTTCCACGCGTGGCTGGCGTCCCACTTCTGGTGGGCAGTGGGCCCAGGCCCACAGCATCAGCATCCCCTGCAGTGTGCTAGACGCGCAGACCCCCAGGCCCCACCCAGGCTCGCAGTCACATCCTCGTCCCGAGGCCCGCTCCAGAGCCCCACCACCGCTGTGCTTGTGACCTGTCTCCAGACCGAGCCCAGCCTCCCACACGGCCACACGGCTTTAAGGTCTCTTGCAAAGTGCCGCCCCAAGTCAGCAGAAAGGTCCAGCCCTCCATCCGAGGCAGCATGGGTCCTAACTGGGGAGAATTCCTCTGGTGGGTCACGGCGGCAGAAAATATGATCTTAGAATTCTGAACTTGCCCTCATTCCTTCAAAGGGCTTCTGGTCAAAACCTCTCTGATTTAAACTGAATGGAGAGGGACTGTCTAGTTTCCAGACTTGCACTGTTTACCAAGAGCCTTCCACGGGCAAGGTGTTTAAAATACATGTACCTCAGGCTCTGTGGACATACACAGCAATGCAAGCTGAGCTTGCCTCTTGAGCATCTTTGGGGGGGCTAGTTTTACTAAACAGATAAGAAAGATTTCCCAACCCAAGTTCCCTCCAAGCTGCCCCCACATGGCCTCATCCAGGCCCAGAGGGAGCCCCATTTCTGGTTGGCCTCAGATGACTAGAAAGCTCCTTCCCCTACTGAGTCACAAAGTCTTCTGGAACCCCGCCTGCAGTCTGTGGGAGCCCCTGGCTCCATCCCAAGTAAACCTACTTGCCCTTGACACCTCCCATATGCAGGAACCACCACCAAGTGGCCCGTGATTAAGCGTGTCCAACCCCCTCACCTCATCCTGGGGCAGCGCGGCTCCCAGAGCCCGCTGTGCTGGCCGCCTCCCTCCCCAGACCAGCTCGGCTGGGTCAGCGCTCCAGCACGTCACCACCTGCCCTCCTGTTCCCTGCCCTGATGCCCCGCGGAGAGGGGAGGATTGAGAAACCACGATGGGCAGGAACAAAGCCAGAGCTGGGGGTGGAGTGGGGGCACTGGTAGCCAGTAAATTACCAGAGAAGGTTCCTGCTCTTCCTGCAGCAGAAATTCCTGCCTTGGGTGACAGAGGATGAGTTGGTTGGATGGTATCATCGAGTCAATGGACAGGAGTCTGAGCAAACTCCAGAAGATGGTGAAGGACAGGGAAGCCTGGCGTGCTGCAGTTCGTAGGGTCTCAAAGAGTCGAATACGACTGAGCAACTGAACAACGACAGCAACAACAGCTGGCTGCACAGCAGCATCATCAGGGCATGTCACCAGATACTGATGCCTGCGGCCTCTGTCAGGTTTAGGTTCAGCTGGCTGGGTGGGGCCCAGGCATCAGAGTTTTGTTTAAAGCTCCCAGGTTTGTGAGGCGCTGGGGAGTCCAGGGTCACTGCTGGCCCTCAGCGCACGCGGAGGGTAGGAGGAGAACCCAGGACCCCCAGGGAGGAGTGTTGCCAGGGCAGGGCCCGCCACCTGCACCTCTGATGCATCTGCAACAAGGGGCGTGCTCCCTGAGGAATGCGGGGCGCCCTCAACAGGTGCCAGGCTGGAGGAAGGGGCAGGCTTCCAACAGCACCTGGGCTGTGCAGTTCGGCCTCTGGCAGGCTCTAAGGAAGTGAGTCCCGATCTGGGTGCAGCCCTAAAGCAGGGGGTGTTTAGTGATGGGGAAGCTTAATTTCTTTCTAGGAGGCTACCGTTATCCCTGATAAGAGCGCTGCATGGCAGTCGTGATGTTGGCGGAAGTGGGGACATTCAGCCTCCCTGGGGTGGGACAGTGGCTGCCTGTGTCTGGTGAAGCCCTATCTGTAGCCCATGAACTTGTGGCCTCGGTGGCTGTTCATTTCAATCCCAAAAGCCCTCTTTCCATTTCTGTTCTGAAGATACAAGCGTATCTTCTCCTGACGTGGAGCCGAGCTGCTCCTGGCAGGAACTCAGCCTCACAAGTGAGGGCCCGTGGCCTCCACCTCACCTGAGTGCCCATCCTCTCCTGGCCGTGGCCATGCAAGACGCTCGGTCTGGGCATCAGCCTGGGGCCACCCTGAGCTCCGAACGGAACAGCGGAGGGGTCGGTGCCACTCTCCTCCTGTGACTCAGTTTCCCCACATGGAACAGGAAGGCTGCTGCTGCAGGCCCTCTGTGCTTTCAAAGTCCATGATTTGGGGCGTCTGGTGCAGAGAGGTCACACAGCAGCCGCCCTGTCCCCTAAGCTTGGACAGTCAGTCACCCTGGGGCCTCCAGAGGAAACTTCTGCCATCTGCCTCTGTCCAGGCCTCAACTGTGGAATCTACTTCTGCCCTCCAGGACCACTCCTGGTCCTGTTCTCCTTGCATGGGTCACTGCCTTTGCCCAGAGCAAGGAAGCAGGACCCTCCTGTGGTCGACCAGCTGGGATGCCCTTGGTCAGGCCCCGAAGCGCACGTGGAGCTTCCAAGGGCCTCAGGCCTGAGAAAGCAGGAGCTGCAGCGGCCCAGGCACTGTGCCCTTGGACACTCACCCTGGCCAGGACCTCACGCATGTTCCCTCACTTCATCCTTGCCATCATCCCAAAGGATGCATGCTGTTCCCACCCTCGTTTTACCCATGGGGAAACTGAGGCAAGGTCAGGTTAAAGTCACTTCTCCTAAGTCCCCAGAGCACAGGAGGCAGGGCTGGCTATGAACCCGGGCAGCCAGGCTCCAGAGCCTGGCCATTTGTAACCCGGTCTGTGGCTTGTGAGCTGGGTGGTCTTGGGCAGGCCAATTTACCTCTCTGGGCCTCAGTCTGTCTGTCTGATAAAATGGGGTCAACAGTAGACCCCACCAGCCCCCAGTCTGTTGTGAGGGTCAGATGAATGAGTCCAGGAAGAACCCGGGGCACACAGCCAGAGCTCAGGAAGGGCCACTTTCTAGGATTGCCACGAGTTCAGAGGATGGGGTGCCCTAGCACCCTCTGGTGACAGGGAGGTCTCCTGCAGGAGGAGGTGGGCAGCGGGATCAGATGACAGGTAGGGAAGGACCACGGCCACCACACGCTGACCACGGGTGACAGTGGCCTCAGGGTGGGCCCTGCTCTGGGGACATCTGGCTGTGACCCAGCACTGATTTGGTACATGGGTCTCAGACCCAAGGCACCTCACTTTTTGGGTGCTCCTGAGCCCCAGAAACAAGCTAAATCAGAGTGACCACCACAGGGCAAGCCTCCAGTCACTTGGCCACCTCACCTAAATGCCAGGCATGTACTGAGAACCCTGCCAGGCCTTGCGTGAGGCAGAGACCAGCCAATGCTTGCCAAACAGGACCCACAGCTCTGGACACACAGTTAAGCGACATTTTCCACCTCTCGGGACTCGTAAGTTAACAATGAGGGCTCTGAGGTCCCAAGAGATGGCAGTGCCTGGAACCCTGAACCACCTCAGGGAAGACCTACTGAACAGCCGATTGGACTATGATGCAGACGAGACTCAGTTTTCACTGCATTAACCATGAATGATTGGGGGCTGTTTATCATAGCAGCTAGCATCACCCACCCTGCCTAATATACTAAACCTTAACAATGGCTCAGGCAAGATCCCACCTCAGGGAAAGGGCTCTCAGGGAAAGACATATGGGCCTTCCGTCTCAGCGTTACCAGGAGTTTGTTAAAACGCAGGTACCAGGGCCTAGCTCATGCTGTCTGAATCAGGAGCTCTGAGGAGGTACTGTCACCCACAGTTTAAACCAGCACCCCAGGCGATTCTGATGTACAATTGCACGTGAGAGCAGCTGGCATTATAGTAGAAAACCACGACTCTCATTTGGTGCTAGAGAAGGGGGCAGGCTGGGTGCTCCTGCCTGAGCCCAGCCTGGCCCCCCGTGCTGTCCACGAGGAGCCTGGACCGCAGCCCCGCATGGAGGTGGGGGGGCCATGAGTCACTCGAGGCTGATGGCCATTCAGCACACTGGGCAGACAAGAGAGTCATTAGGGTCCTTGCTTAACGCGATGACGAATTCATTGAATTCTGATAAGGTCGTCTCTTAGCAGGTGGGATAAATCGCAGCTGATCTCTTGTCAGGACGACTCTGAGTCATCCCGGATTAAATTAATAATGATTAATTGGGGCTCCTGAAAGCTGAGCCGCCAAGCGAAGATTAGAGTGTGCATTCGAGCTGGCTCTCTCTCCCTTTTATTTCCTCTCTCCCTTCCTGGGCTGTGCCTCCTCCCCCAGGTGACATTCTGAGTCAGGAAACTGGAAGTGGAGGATTTGGAGATGCGGAGCAGCCATTAGCAGCTGCTCAGAGGGCTGCGGGCAGCGTGGCAGGGCGGGAGGGGGGCGTGGAGGGTGGCTGCCTGGAGAGCTCTGCTATTTCTGGAAGCTCTTCATGCACCCAGGAGGCCAGCCATCCCCCTGGTCACAGACCCCAGATGGGCTTGCTCCCCTCCCCCACACACTGTACCCAGATCCCCCAGCGGGGCTTGGCTCTAGGGCCTGGGGGTGATAGGCTGGTGGGGGGCAAGGTTGCAGCGTATGCTTTGTGAGACAAACAGCAGGTCTGACACCCGGGGCCTCTGAGCCACGTGGAGGGAGGGTAGGCCCATGTGGACTGCTGCTGGTGGGGAGACCCCTCCGCCCTGCCCTGGGAGAGGACCGAGGGGTGTGCGGCCCGGCTCCAAGGTCACAGAGAGATGAGACACAGCCACGGAGCTGAACACAGGGCAGACGGGTCAGGAAGCAGTTCCCACGGAGGACCCACAAAGCACACAGGTCCGAGATCAGCGCCCTGACGTTACTTTGGTGAACTCCCTTCCCGGTGCCTACTGAGGGCAGCTGGGGCTACCCCAATCTCCCCTCAGCCCCACGCTTGTGGGGCTTGTACAGGTGAGTGCAGACAGGCCTGTGTGTTACAGGACAGACTTTTAGGAGGTGACTATATTCTCTGGAAAGCGCTCATCATCCGTGGGATCCTTCTCCCAGGGGCCGCCCCATTCCAGGGGCTTCTCCAAGTGCCCCCAGGAATTCCACGTATCCCCCAAGCAAAGGCCGCTGCTGCCAACTGTCTGGGTTGTCAGCACACATTCACAGAGGGCACCACTCTGCTGGGCCCACACAGCTCATAAAGTCAACAGGGTCTCGACTTGGGAGGTTTAACCATAAACATTCCTGCAGCGGGCCTGGCGCCATGTGAGGTGAGAGGGAAGTGGGGAGGGGTCCCCGCCAGCTCTCTGGGTTTGGGAAGGTTCTGTGCCACTTCAGAGAGCTGGCAGCTGGAACTGCAGGAATTCTGAGCGGTGGGAGGGTTCAGGGGAAGGAAACCCCTCTGGAGGGTGGTGGGAGAGGGCAGCTGGACCCTTTCCCCCAAAGCTTCCACCCCACTCCCGAGGGGGCCAAAGAGGTGACTGAGCCATGCGGCGCCAGCTCATGGGACCAGCTGTCACATCACCACCCTGCCCGAGTCTCCTCCAGGCCCTCAGCACCCCAAACACCAGGAAGGAGGCCAGCTTGGGGGCTCAGGGTGCAGGGCAAGGCGTGCAAGCCCTTTCCAGGCATCCCAGCTCAGGGGCACGCTAGGTGGGTGGTCAGGGCTGAGCTGGTCACCTTTGTAAACCCTGTGAGGCTGGGATCTAAGGCCCAGGCTTGTTGTGAGAACCGAGGTTGGAGCCAGAAGCACAGTGACAGCTCTAAAAATACTGTTCTTAACCACTGAGTGGTTGAACAAACTGTGGTCTCTCCACACAGCGGAGCAGTACTCAGCCACGAAGAGGAGCTAAGCACCGACAGCGCTATAGCAGGCGCGAACCCATGAAACACCACGCTGAGCCAAAGACACCAGACAAACGGGCAAGCAGGGGATGATTCCATCTGTAGGACCCACCCGGAGCAGGCCTGCTCACAAGACAGGAGACGGACAAGAGGCACCAGGGCTGGCTGGAGAGGGTGCAGTTTCTGTTTGGAAAGATGAACGAGTTCTGGGAGGAGATAGCAGTGATGGCTGTACAATGCTGTGAATGTACACAATGCCACTGAACTGTCCACTTAGCAATTACAATGGTGGGTTTTTATCATCTCTACTGTAATACAGAGGCTAAACATGATCGTCAAGTCTACAGTTAATTTCTGCAGAGGAAGGGATGGGGCAGAGGCCTCAAATGGGACGTGCTGCCCTTGAATCCTAAGAACAAGAGAAAGCTGGCTGGAGGCCCTGAGGCAGGTCCGCTTGAGGATGCACTCTTGCACCTGTGGGCAAGTCTCGGCCTCCCCTGTCTGCACAGCGGGCCCGGAAGCCTGGATCCTGCCTCCAGCGCGGTCACCCACCAGCCTGCTGTCCTGAAAACTGGCCACTTCCCAAACGGACACAGGAATTCGCCTAGGATATTCAGAACCGAACCCATCAACAAGGTACTACTGGGCCAGCATATTCCCTAGACTTGTCAGGTGAAGTGAAGTGAAAGTCGCTCAGTCGTGTCTGAGTCTGCAACCCCGTGGAATTCTCCAGGCCAGAATACTGGAGTGGGTAGCCTTTCCCTTCTCCAAGGGATCTTCCCAACCCAGGGATCGAACTCAGGTCTTCCTCATTGCAGGGCAACTCTTTACCAGCTGGGTCACAAGGGAAGCCCCGACTTGCCAGGTCAACCCCAAATGCGTTTTCTCCCTGAAGATGAGATGGTATAAGGTTTGACTGGAACCGTAATATACAACGTTTACTAAACAAATTTGCTGCCCAGAAGACCATGCCCCATGGCAGGCTGGGAAACAGGGCTGCAGAATGTCAGGCAGACAGACAGACAGACAGACAGACAGACAGTCAGAGGAGGGGTGTCCACAACCATAGGTGGCTGGAGGGACGGGCTTTGCTGGCCAAGAAGGAAAACTGTCCAACACCATGGACACAAATACCCAGACCCCCTCTGAGCCATTTGATGCCATCGGCAACCAAGTGTCCGAGCCATGACGTTAACTGGACTGCGCCTGTTTAATTAATGTGAGAGCTCTTCTGTCAGGGCTAGACAAAGAGAGGCCCCTCCCAGAGGCCCTTCTCATGGACCAAGGACATCAACCAGCCAAAGGGGGTATTCTTGACCCCAAGAGCAACACTGGAAAGAGGCTCCCCAACAACACAACTTCCTGGAATTTGGGGGGGCCTTCATTCACAGAGGGGTCCCACTGCCCAGGCTGGCTGCAAAGGGCTGCAAAGAAAGACTCTCTTTGGGCTGGCTGACCTTGAGAAGTGGAAACACGCTCGCCCAGGGCTGGGTCCCCGGGCTCTGGTGTCTCTCCTGACCCCCTGTTGCTGGCCTCCACCTTCTGGCCAACTGGTCACCCAGAGTGTGGCAGGCACAGTAGTGGCCCTCAAAGACAAGTTCACCCTAATCACCAGAACCTATAAATACATGACCTGATGTAACTTAAGGGACCTTAAGGGGGTGACGAAGTTAAGGGTCTTGAGCTGGGAGAGGATCCTCAGTCATCCAGGTGGTCCCCAGTCGTGAAGAGTGGAAGCAGGTCAGAGCCACACAACACTGATGCTCTGAAGATGGACGGGACCATAGCCAAGGAGCGTGGGCTCCTCCCAAGGCTGGAAAAGACCAGGAAACAGACTCTCCCTCCAGAAAGGAACCGGCTGTGCCAATGCTTTGGTTTTAGCCCCGCGAGACCCGTGTCGGACTTACAGACTGTAGGAGAATAGATGTGCATCTGTGGTTTTAGCCACCAATCATTTCTTAGGCAGCCACAGAACACAGTGGCCGGGCTGGGGGCTCATCTTGAGCTGCTGAGATAGAACAGAGTCGCTGGTCGGCTGAGGGCAAGGGTGGGGGTGCCCTGAGGAGACCCCTCTCCCCAAAGGGCTTCCCAAAGGGCTTCCCAAAGGGCAGGCAGGGACCAAGGCACCCATAGCCCTGGAATCGGTCACCCTGGTCCAGATTCCGCCCCTCCCAGCCTCTGCCCTGCGTCCCGGCAGGTCTGCAAGGTGGAGCGACAGAGCAGAGGTGGAGGCTGCCTATTAAACACCAGCCCGGGGCTGGACCCCTGCAAGCCACTAAGAAGCGTCCCCAGGAAGAATTCCTCTGGTGTCACTTGCCTGTCAAAAGCGGTCACTACTGCCTGCTGCCCACAGAATCAACGCCAACCACCAGGATGCGTCTAGTCCAACGGGGCCTCTGTTCCTCCCATGGGGGCTGCTGAAACATCACTGTGTCCTGGCCCCACGGTCCCACTCAAGTCCAACCCCCACCCCCACAGCATCACCTCCTAGGACCACAGGGGCCACATTCCACCCCTAGGGGGGCTCCCAAGGCCAGCCTTGCATCCCAGACACTCCAGCCCATCCTCTGAGCACCAGGAGCCCCTCAGGTCCACGAGAGCAGCAGGCCCAGCCCGGCAGATGCTGGGGCACTGCTGAGGTCCGACCCAGCCACAGTGCAATGATCAAACCACACAAGTCTTCTGGGCCAAGGAGGCCTTTCTTCTTAGACTTCTGAGAAGAAACCGTGGATCGCAGGAACGAGAGAGCACTATGTAAAACTCATTAAGAACAAGAGAGACTTCCCCAGCAGTCCAGCGGTTAAGACCCCCACATTTCCATGGCCAAGGGCACAGGTTCAACCCCTTGTCTGGTACAGCCAAAAAGAAAAAGAGAAAACAGCAGGGATAGAAGCTTCCCTCATCTGTGGCTTAAGCGATATTGAGTCCGTTGTGCTAAAGCAAGGAACTGGGCGCCTGCTCACCCCTTTCCATATCAACGTGGAGGGAACCTGGAAAGACCTGGCTGAGTTCTGGGAGCCCCCATGTGAGACCTGCAGTGATAGCACCTCCACAAGCCCCCCGGGGACCTGCAGGCTCAAGTCGGGGACACTTGTGCAGGTGGAGCCTCACCCCACCTTTTCCCTCCCCCTTGGCAACAACCAGGTGAATATGCAGAGGCCAGTCCGCCTGCCTCCCTGTCCTTGGGCACATCTCCCCACCTTCAGCGGGGATGGGGCACCCCAGAGCACCCAGGGGCTGCTGCTCACGGCCCCCCACCCCAAGGACAGTCTGCCTGGGGTGAAAATGTGCCTCCTCCTCCTGCCTGGCTGGAAATATCAGGCCATCTTGGGTGACATCTTGCCTGCAAGTGTTCTGGCCGAGATTCGGCCGTCTCCCCTGAGTCTGTCCGCAGGTGCAGCCGAAACCGCAGCTGCGTGGAGGTGGGGAGTGGAGGATGGAGCCAGGAACAATCTGGAATCAGCCTAGCAGGCTGGTGAGGGGCTGGTCGTGGGGCGGGGTGAGTGGCCAGGCAACAGGACATGCAGGGGAGGGTCACTGGGTGGGGTGACGCCCTTGCTGGGCTAGAGAGGGCTGAAGATCAAGTTTCTTCTTGAAGGTGTCGTGTCTGCCTCTTGTAGTCATCTGGAAGAGGAGGCGGCTGGCTGGACGGGTCTGGGGACCTCAGAGGGCCCTCCACAAACCAGTGGAGCTCCGCAGGCGTACAGCGTCTCAGGCCCTTCCTGGCCCGTGAAGTCAGAACCCGCTCTTTCCAACAGGATCCTGGTGTGCACATTGCGTCATGGCTGGAGGGGAGCAGGGCAGCCTCGGAACTAGACCAAAGCAGAGCCAAGCTTTCACAGCAGTGACCCACCCGACCCGTCCTCCGAGAAGGCGGGCCTTCCACTGAGCTCCGCATAAGCAGGCCCATTTTTGGTCTTCATCCTCACGTTTCGGGGTGGAGTCAGTCCTCTTAGGTCCCGAGTTCACAGGGTCCCCCACAATGAGCCCGGCAGGTGATGAGGGAGCCCCGTGACAAACGGGCAAGGGGGAAGGTAAACTCCAAAGGTGATGGGCCAACTTGTGACTGGGGCAACCCGTTCGGCAGTGAGGGATGAATGGGATGAAAACTGTCACGGCAGCCCGACTGGAATGAGATTTTAGAGAATTTACAAAGACACCAACAGTGGTTCACCCCGAGACTACTACAGCAGGACCCAGCCCTGTCGACACCCTGACCTCAGACCTCTGCCTCTGGAACTTGAGAGAAGACATCTCTGTTGATTTAAGCCACCGAGTCCGTAGGCATTTGTTACAGCAGCCCCAGGACGCTAAAGCAGGTCTGTAACTTGCCCAATAGCTAAGGCCCAGCTGGTGAAAGCGAACAGATTAGCGGCTGCGAGGGGTCGGGTAGGGACAGGGGACTGACCACAAAGCGGCACACAGAACTCTCGGGTGTGATGGAGACAGTCTGTGTGATGACTAAGACGGTGGCTGCGTGACCAGATGCATTTGTCAGAACTCACTGTATTTGGCACTTAAAACTCACAGGTTTTATTGTATATAAATTATATCTCAGTAAAACTGATAAAAAAATGAAACAACTTAACCTGCACGCACACACACCCACACATAATCATTCGTCAGAAGAGAAGTGACATCTGTTATTAGCCCCGTTTCACAGATAAGATGTCAAAGCACAGACAGATTAAGCGATTCATCAAAAGATGCACGGTGAGTAGCCACAGATGTGGGATGTGGTCCCTCCCAGGCTGACACTGGTTCTTCTGTTTAGCCCTCTGCCTCCTTACTGGGCGCTGAGGGTCAAGGGCAGGGCTGCACTATTTCTGTCGAAGCCTGCCCCAGTCAATGCAAAGCAAGCACTAGTGAAAGATGAAGGGGAATAAGGGCCTTCTGTGGCAAGAGTGACAGGGCAGTGTGCTGTGCTTAGAAGTGGGGAGGGCACAGCCCGGCCAGGGCTTTGGTGACCCCTCAGAGAGGCCTGGGAGGCGGCCTCTCGCCACCGGACGACGCGGCCAGGCCGGACCTGCGCCCCTAGCCTCCTGTAGAGTGAGGACGGTGTGGGGAGGGTCTCCCGGCGGCCAGAGGCTTGGTCAGAAGCTGGGGCTGGCAGGGGAAGAGGGGCTGGGGTGAGGCCCGCCTGCCTGCTGGGCAGAGACCACACACTGTGTCTACGCCAAGGCCCTGAGCCTCGTGGGCATGTCCACCCTGCCAGGGCAGACAGACCTCCATTCAACACCCCAGAACGCCCAGAAGCACAGGGCCAAGGAGGAGGTGGGAAGTGTGGCGACCTCCCCCAGGGCAGGGAAGGAAGGGAATAATCCAGGAAACTTCATGCAAAACTTCATTCTTGCTTCATTGCCTCGGGAAGGAAAAAAAATACAGCCAGAACCAGACAGGCACAAAGGCGCTCTTCTGCGGAGTGGCTGCTGCGCTGGGCTTGTGCTGCCCTGGGATCCCAGACCCCGTGCCGTCAGGGCCGTGTAAGGGTCTGCTGCTGTTCTGTGACTGTCGGGGGCCAGCAGCCCTGCTCCAGGCTGGCACACGTGGCTTTGATGGTGGAGAAACGCCTCCCTGCTCATCTGCCCCAGAGCACTAGGCAGACCCTGCGAGCGGCCCACTTCTGGGGGACTGTGTGAGCGGGCAGCAGCTGCGGGAGGGGCAAAGAAGTACAGGACCTGGGCCCTGTCAGTCGTCTGGGCAAAACACAAAGTAACACAGAAACTAAAGGATGGCCTGCAGAGTCATTCTCCTCTCTCTGTCTCAACCCCCACAAAGGCTGTTTGCAGAGCGGGTTAACGTCACAGATCACTACCAAAGGAGGAGCAAGGTGTAAATTAGAGGTTTACTTTAGGAAAAGGTCTCCTCTTGCTCAGGACTCATGACTCAGTGAGTGGTGTGCAGGCTGGAGTTCAGCCAATGTCCTTGTGCAGTGTGGAACCTGCACAACTGCACATGGGAGCCCCAGGGATGACGAACAGAAAGCCAAGGGAATGACAGAGCTCTCGAGATCCAGGAAACAGGCCCACTTGTGTTTCAGCTAACAATGTAAAGCAGCGTGCAATCATGTTGAAGCCTCAGGGAAGGATCCCTGAAGGCCTGCTGCGTTCCTGGTGGAGGGGCCAGGTAAGGGGAGTGATGTAGACAAGGCCGAGTGATTAGAGGACAGCCCTGGGAGCACAGGAGGCCAGCTGGCCAGGACGAGCTGGGCCCAAGGGCAGGACAGGTGCCTCAGGTGTGACATTCTGACCTCTCTAGGGAAAGATTCAGTTGTCCAGCAGCAGGCATCCAAACCACTTCTCTTCTGAATCAAGGGAAAGGTCAAGCAGCCTTTCAGGGAGGGAAAGGAATGCCTCCTTCCCCACAAGGGGCCGCCTGGACCCAGACCCACCCTTAGCCAGGGGCAGGGGCTTCAGGGCTTCTGGAATTCTGCACCCTGGATCCTGCTCCTGGCCCCGTCCCCAAACACCTCCGCCTGTGAGGACACGCAGGAGGGAGCTGAAACGTCAGCAAAGGAGGAAGAGGAAGGGGAGTGCTCAGCCACGTCAGTAAAAATCTTTGTTGGAGGGAGAGTCCAGGCGGCCTGCGCTGGGGCTGTGGGGCCCAGCCTTCTGGCGGGAGGGGTCTCAGCTGGGAGCAGGGGATCTAGACTCCCTCCACAGCCCCCTGGGATGCAGTGCCAGAGACCTGGACGGCTCTCAATAATGACTCAGCCCCTGACCCCAGGGAGGACCAGCAGGCCCTGGCTCGGAGGTGCCCTTCACCCCAAACCTGCAGAGGTTCCCCACTGTCCACGGTTACTCTCCACTTGGCAACAAGGCCCTCGGGCTCCTCCCTGGAGACCAGAGATCTTTGCCCGCAAACAGCCCCTAGCTGTCCAGGCCCCTGGGGTCTCCACTGGCCTCTCCCTCTCCCAAATCCCCTTTCTCCAGCCCCTGAAACATGGGAGCCGCACAGGCATGGTTCCGGCTGGGCCAGGGGACGGAGCCTGTGAGGCTGAGCAGTTTTTCTTCTCACTCTCAGCCTTTTGGGGCTAGAATCAATCAGTCCAGAAGACGACGGCCCCTGCCTGTAGTCTGAATGTCACCAGGTCCCCGCTCTGGGCAGCCCCTGCAGAGATGTCAGCTGGCCTCCCGACCAGCACACAAGGCTCGACCACGTAATTCGGTCCTTTGTAAATACCCACCATGTCAGCATCAGCGTCATGGTGGCATTTTGATAACATCAGGCCAAGTGCTCAGCACTTTCATAAAGACCAAGAAACCTCTCATTTTACAGACGAGGAAACCAAGGTGCAAGAATAGCTAAACCCCACCCCAGTGACACCATGGCCTGACCCCCATCTCCTGGGTCGGGCAGCAGCCTGGCAGGGGCACCAGGCAATGCCGGTTCTCGCTGAGCACCCAGGGTGCCCACGGCTTGCCCAGCCCCTGGGCCCATGTGGAAGGCGGGCGGGCCAGGAGAGGTGGCCCCACTCGCCCCCAGGCCCACTGCCAACCCTGCACGGTGCCTCTTCCGCTTCCCGCCTCCCAGGTCTCAGCCGGCAGCTTGCTCCCACCTCCTTCCTGCCCGCCCCCACAAGTGAAGGGGCACGGAGGGCTGCGGCTCCCTGACAGGAGCCCAGGGCCCAGGATGGCTTCGGTTTTGAATGTTCAGAGGCACAGTTATTTGCCTGTGAGGTCTTGGGAGGGCAATGAATGAGGGGTCTGCTCGGGCCTCGCCTGCCAAGTGACCCTTTGGGGATAGGAATGAGCTGCCCTGAGCTTCATGCATGCACACGCACGCACGTACGTAGGAGGGCCCATCTGATGGACAGGCGCCCCGGGGACCTGCTCAGCGCACCTAACCCCTCTGGCCTTTACCCATGCAAAGCCCCAGCAGCTGTCATGGCTCGTCCTGCGGGGCCAGCTGGGCCAGCTGGGCAGCGGGGCGGAGTAGGGGGGCTGGGCTCCCTCCCAGGGCCCCTCCCACACTGCTGGCTTTGTTTTGCACAGGGGCTGCTGAGAGGCCAGGAACAGACTCCAAAGACGCTCTGAGCGAGGCCTTGTGGGCCTGTCGGCGGAAAGCCTGCCCTGCCCGCCGGACACTGGTCCGGAAGTGGCAGCAGGTGCTAGGCGGCCCTGTGGGCACGTTTAGCCCTCGTGGTTAGATGTGTCCCGCGGGTCAGGCTGCCGTGGTTTGAATCCTGGTTTATCACTTCCTAGCTGAGTGACTTTGGGCAAATTACCTGCCCTCTCTGGGCCTCCTCAATCACCCTTCTGCATCCCAGGGACAGTAATGGTCTCTACCTCCAAGGATGCGTGAGGAACTAGATATGAGACAATCCTCGCAAGGCATTAGTAACAGTGCTAACTGACCCCGACCCAGTGCTCAGAAAACGCCAGCCGGCAGCAGGGATAACCGTGGGTGCCCACTTCCAGTTCTCCCATTGCCAGGATCAGACAGAGACCTAACAGGAGAGCTGGAAACCTGAGGCTTCTGTAGCCAGGAGGGCCGGCACAGCCACTCTCCGCTGCGCCCTACAGGGCCTCTGGCTACTGCAGCGCACCTGGACTCGAACCCAGGGTGACCTCAGACAAATCCTCAGCCTCCTGGGGCCTTGGTCCTCACTGAGCAAGCAGAGACGAGAAAGCCCTTCGGAGGCAATGGTGTCAGGGAGACTCGGGAGGAAGCTCTCAGAGTCTGTCCTCTGGGTGCCTCATCCAAACCCCTTCTGCACGTCCTCCTGGGGGTCCTGCCCTGGGGGCTGGGTTTGGGGTCACATCCGAGAAGGAGCCTCACTATATGACACTTGCCTCTTGGCTTTGCCCCACATGGCATCACAACCTCATTTACACCAGGTTCACTGGCACCTCCTCAGAGGGGAGGGGCAGACTGAACCCCGACTTCCCCTGTTCTAAGTAGCACCAGGTGTCCGCCTCCAGACAAGGGGCCCCTCAGGACCAGAACCTGCTGGAACCATGTCGGGTCTCCAGGCCGAGGGTGACGTGCTGCAGATGCTAAGGCTGGCCGCGTCCTTGCCCGGTGGCTGAGGCGGCGAGCTGGGCGCACGGCTGCTGGCCGTGGCCCCAGGCAGGTCACCCCCGCGCTCTGGGCCTGCCCGCCTGCCCACTTGTCCCTGTCGTCTGTGAGGTCCCTGCCCCGAGCTCTGGCTCTGACATTCTCCAGTGAATTCAGAGTGAGTGTTTCCTTTTTTTATGTCAAGAAGTGGAGAGACAAGGTTAGTAGTGATTCTTTCTCTCTGGTCTTCATTTCTTCCTCCACAAGTATTTATGAAGTACCTACTGTGTGCCAGGCACCGACCTTGGCAGCATGCACACAGCCATGCATGAGCAAACCAGGCCATCTCGGGGCCAACGGAGCTTAGTTCTTTAGGTTTCGGTGGGACTGGGGGACACAGACACCACGTAAGTGCAAGAGTATGTTAGGGACACATGTGGAGAGGAGAATAAAGCTGAGGAAGTGTGGGAGGAGTTGCGAGGCTGGGGCTAGAATTTAGACCGGCGACTGCTGGAAGTAACAACAGAAGGCAGCCCCAGGAGGAGGCGAAAGCACCAGGCACGCACCTACCAGGACGAACGGTATTTTGGGCAGAAGGAACTGCACACACAAAGGCCCTGGGGCAGCGACCTGGCTGGCTACACGAGCAACAGCAAGGAGGGGAGCCAGGCCGGACAGGAGTAAGGAGAGGCAAGGAGGCTGGGGCTGGGGTGTGGGCAGATCAGGAACGGCCCAGGGGTCCCTGTGAGGTCGCAGTGGTCGGTCAGCTCCCTGGCCCTCCAACAGGTCCGCCGGTAACACTGGCATGGGTGGCATGGGGGGGCGGGCGGGACACACGGAGCCGGCACCGAGGCCACCCTGGAGCCCAGGCCTCTGCAGGCCCGCCAAGTGCAGTGTGTCTTGCACAATTTCCGGGAGCCAAATCTGACAGAGCCATCTGTCTCGAACAGACCCCAGCGCCTGCCTCCAGCTGGTCTCTCGCACGAGCCAGCGTTCTCGGTGACACCGCCGAACCCTCATCTGCTGTCCCGGCCCCCCGAGACGCTGGGCGAGTGGGGGCGGACAGAGGCGGTGCTGAGAGCTGTGCGTGCAGCCGAGGCAAGGCAGGGGCTGCCCCCGATGGCACCTGGGTGACCTTCCGGAGCCTGCAGCCCCAGGCCCTTCCCAGGGAGGATGCACGTTTCATGATAGCTTGTTTTGAAATAGAGCCGGTTCCTGTAAAGCCCCAGGCCCCGGGAGACCCCAGGCCCCAGGATGGAGGACAAGGAAATCACCCATGTGCTGCTCTGACCTTTTTCTGTCTCTCTTTTTTGAATTCCCTGTGCAGGGAATAAAATGTCCCACTCTGGCTAATAATACAAACTCGCCTGACTTGAAACTTCCCAAGTGATGGCAGAACAGATGTTCCAATAGCCCCCAATCTTTCATCTTTCCACAAAAAAAAGAAAAGAAAACCCACACACAATCCAATCCGAAGCTGTCAGGGCCTAGACTAATAGACGTGTCCACTGCAGCGCCAAACAGTTTTTGGCGAGCAGGAGAACCCCTCGTGGTGATGATTATAGCTCAGACGTGCCTGCTCCTAATTTATTCTAACAGGACCCAGCCTTCCGGGCCAGGCTCCTGACAATGATCTATTGTCAGGATGGCCATCTCCCAGCGAGACAGCACTTGGAAGCCCACCTTGTGAACGGCCACCCTGGCATGCCAAGTCCCAGACTGACCCAGGTGGCGACGGGAACAATGTTCGGGGCAGACCACCAGGCACAGACACCCCTGTTTCCAGAGCTGTGTGGTCACACATTCCCTCAAATAGACGTTCCCATTTCCAGTGAGTCACTGGCTGAGACGCCGGTGCTGGAGCCAGCCATGGACTGACCCTCCTGAACTCTCCCTCGGAAACAGCGAGTAGCCATGGCGTCCCCGCAACCGGAGTTGGGGATGGGCCCCTGGCCGTGCGCATTCTCCAAGGCAGGGTCCACTGACCCCCTCCTGCTCAAGTGGGACATCAGTTCGGCAGCTCACCACAAGCGCGAGTGGGAGAGGAGGGACCATCCCTGCCCTGACGTGCCAGGACCCCGCCTCTTCTGCACCAACGTCCAGGGAACCAGCCGACTCCCAGGTCACCCGACTCAACATCCCCACTGGCTCCCTCCTGTCTGCCAGGGTCCTGCTGCCAAGTTCTGCCTTCCTTCAGGGCTCCTTGTGATACCGAAACTGACTGGATGGAAACCATACCCTCTCGGAGCTGGGAGGTGCATTTGAGCTCTTGAGGAAGCAGTCTGCAGCCGTCATGGTGCACGTGGAGCACCTCGCAGGGGGGTGGGGGGTGTCCCACCAAAGTGTAGGTTCTGCTACAAGTAGGGGGCAGGGCTTGAGACTCTGCCTTCCTTGCATGCTCTGCGGAGGGGGCTGCCCCTGGTTCACAGACCACGTTGAGCATTACTAACTGTGGAGGGGCTAGTCCAAGCCCCAAGAAATACCCACTCTCCTTACTTTACCAAACAGGCCATTTCTAGCAGGAACAGCTCAACAGGGATGCTGTGTCCTTCTCGGCATCTGATATCTGGAGGCCCTCGAGGTCATCTGTCCCATCCCTGTGACAGTAGCATGGACCACCCTCATCTTCCCAATCATGACAGATCTCAGGGAGAGATACATTAAGATGAGGCACACCTCTTGTCGTCCATCACCATTCTGCCTACTGATTCCTACATCTGTTGATTTCTGCTTGAAACAATGACGACTGTGCTATCTGCAAATGGCCTTTTGCTGTTTCCATCATCCCCTCTACAGTAGCTGATTTTCTGATTCAAATTCTGGCCTGTTGTTGCACATCTGATACAAAGAGGAGCCCGGATACGGGGGAGGTGCAGCCTTCCTGATGTCTGCTTATGGCCAGCGAGCAGTCCACATCCAGTCATGAGCAGGTACCTCTCTGCATGGTGGCGGCACGGGCCAGCCCCCCCCCCACCCCCCACGCCCCAGGTATCAGCCAGCCTGCCCTTTATTAGTCCTGGGCCACCACGTTCCAATGATCCTGACAGGCAACAGGCCACGGGCCACGGCTCCCCAGCAGCAGGCGATTAATACCCAGCGAGTGGCTCTCACCATCCCTTTTCTGGCTCCAACACAACATCTGTACGGAGTTCCTGAGAAGCCTCAACCCAGCAAATCCCTTAATTGGTGGACATGAAAAACCCAGGGCCGTGTGCTGGAATCACAGAGTCCTGGGGGCCAGAGAGGCTGTGCTGCTTGGAGGTCGGACATCGGGGCGGGAACAGAGGGAAGGGCAGGGGGGCAGGTCTCACAGGCCGCCTCCCCCACGAGCTTGGCGAGTGGATGTAAGCGACGCTGCCTGCCTCCTCCCTGTCTGATCACCCTCTGTGTCACGTTCTTTGTCCCCGCGCCGCACACGCTGTGATCGCACGCCCAGACTCATCCCGCAGTGACAGCAGAAGCACAACCCCGTCGGGCAAACTCTCAATTCTCCCGGCCTCCTGACCTTCTCTGGGGCCGGGGGCATCTTGAAAGCAGAACCGCGTGCTTCTGAGGGCTGGCGGGCAGCCGTGCACCAAGGAGGGAGCGGCGGAAGGGGGCATGGAGCCCGTGCAGTCCTTCCCCGCCCCCCATTCCGTGCCATTCACATTAGGAAACCGAGGCTCGGATAGGCAAAGGCACAGGCCCGGGGCGCCCAGGCAGCAGGAGGCACTCAGGTAGCAGGGTTCAGGGTAGGAGCTATGGGGCCAAATTATGGTGGTTTAGTCATTAAGCCGTGTCCAACTCTTTGCAACTCCATGGACTGAAGCCCACCAGGCTCCTCTGTCCATGGGATTCTCCAGGGCAGAACTCTGGAGTGGGTTGCCATTTCCTTCTCCAGGGGATCTTCCCAACCCAGGGATGGAACCCAGGTTTCCTGCACTGCAGGCGGGTTCTTTACCAACTGAGCCAGGGAGAGAAGCCCAGATTCGGTTCAGTTCAGTCGCTCAGTCGTGTCCGACCATTTGCAACCCCATGAATCGCAGCACGCCAGGCCACCCTGTCCATCACCAACTCCTGGAGTTCACCCAAACGCATGTCCATCCAGCCATCTCATCCTCTCTTGTCCCCTTCTCCTGACCCCAATCCCTCTCAGCATCAGAGTCTTTTCCAATGAGTCAACTCTTCGCATAAGGTGGCCAAAGTATTGGAGTTTCAGCTTTAGCATCAGTCCTTCCAAAGAACACCGAAGCCCAGATTGCTCAGGTTCAAATGGCCTTAGGCAAGGGACTTCTCTGGGCCTCGGTTTCCTTATCTCTACAAGGGGGATAACAGCAGTCCGCACTCCCCAGGGCTTGTCTTAGGGTTACATGAGCTGATACACTTGGGAGGCCCTGCGAACAGGCCCAGCGGCAAGAAAACAGCTGCAAGGGTTCTTTTCGCTCTCGGTCCAGTGTCCTCCCCTGGCCGACTCACGGACGGGCCTGACCGTGCAGTGGAAGCCTGCCTGCTGTAGTTCCGCGGTTCACCCGGGGAGGGCGCCTGCGGACTCACACCGGCTCTCTCCACCCCTGGCCGCCGCAGGGGGTGTAGTTCCGGGTCCCTCTGGGCCCCTTGCTGCCGGCTGGGCCCAGTCTGAGCACGTGAGGGCCGTAGGCCTTGCGAGGCCCTTGGGCTCCAGAGAAGAGTGTGCACGACCGGGCTGCGGCCGTGACCCCCGCTGCGAGGCTCCGGTCGCCCCGGGCTGGCACCCACTCTTCTCCAGCTTCCACAGCCCCACCCCACCCCCGCAGGCTATTTCCAGCTTCTGCCAATTCAGCGCTTGGTGAGGACAGAACACGGATGGGACTGTTGGAGGGCAGTGAACCAAGGGCAGCGACCTGAGTGCCCAGTGAAATAACGGTGCAAGGGACAGGGCATGACTGCTGGGGCTAGGACAGCCAAAGTTTTAGCCCTTCCACCCAATGGGGTCCAGCTGCCAGGCTGCACGGTCCCTCACCCAGCCCCGTGGAGAGACGCCCCACACAGACAGGGCCCAGCTCCTGCCACGGGAGGGCTCCCCTTGGAAGAGAAGCCTCCCACCCTGGGCCAGTTCTGCCTACTGATTCCAGCCCCTGCCAATGTATTGAGAAACCCCTGAGCTAGAACGACCTGGTCAAGCCACTGCCGAAGTGGCTCCCCAGTCCACAAAAAACAGGAGAGACAGTTGACGCTCACTGTGGATTTAGGCCACTAGGTTTGGGGGTGATTGGTTATGTGGCATTAGGAACTAGTAATAAAGCACTGAATTCCACAAGTTAACCAGGAAACAAAACCTCGCAGTAGGCAATGAAGGTGACTCTGGACTTAAGAAACCTGGTTATAGAAAACATACAAAATCGTGGACAGAAGGGAAGTCACAGTCACGATAAAATCCTCCTTGGAAAAACAAAGAGCCTTTGGGGTCCCCCCCCCCAACGCCCTCGAGCAAATCCCATTCTTTTGCGGGCTCAGCATCCTCATCACCAAACTTTCCCTCTCGGCAGTCTGGAATATGCAGCCCTCACTGATTCCATAACCGCCCCCCCTCCCCGGGGTCCCCCCAAAGACCTGAGAACTCTGGAGCAGACTTTTGGTAAAATCAACTTTCACAAGTCTGGAGGAAGGAAGGCTTTAAAATGAGTCAACCCCTGCAGGAGGCAGGTTGCTGGGAATGAAAAGGCATGGGCCCGATGATGGCCCCGGAGGTCCCCCCAGCACCGTGGGGGCCGCCCAAGACTTCAGTCGGGCAAAATGTAAGCCCTGAGGCCCCCAAAGAAGCCAGTGCTCTGCAGGTGGGGTGGCTGAACCTAGGGCCCTGAGACTTCTAATTAATCCTACATATCATGGGGACTGTGCCCTGCAGACACCTGAATCTCTCCAGCACTGCTTCTAGATCTTCTGAAAGCAGGAGCATGGCAACAAGGCTTAGAAGGAATTCTAATCTCTTGGTGCCCTCCCCACCTATCCCATAGAGACATCACCCATCAGCTGGGAAGGGCCGATTCGCCTAAGAAGCAGAGCCTTCAGGGTAGAACTACCCCCGTCCCCCACATCCATTCCCCTCAGCTCTGCCCACAGAGACAAAGTTGGACACAGTTTGAGATTTATGTTCTTCTGGGGTTTTCTTTTTCTGGAGCATTGCATATGGTTTTTAGAAGAAGAAGAAAAAAAAACAAACTGGAGTCTTTGAAAGTAGCTGGAAACTAATCGCCCCGACTAATTAAGAGGCAGGTTAGATTAAGCTCTGATGCAGAGTAACTTCTCTATGGGGCATTTAATACACTTGCTCAACCCCTGTGGGCCTGGGTTTAACCACCTACGGAGGGGATATGAGTAATAATTATCTCCTTTGGAGAGGTGCTGGGAGGGTTAATTAACTCGTGGCTGGGAATGCTTTGAGCTGCTCCATGGCCAGCTTGGGGGGGTGAGTGTCATCCCTAGTGCTGTTCCAGAAAGAAGCCATCACTGGCCTTCTGTCAAGAATTCATGACCCAGCTACATCTCCAGGCCCCGGAGGTCCCCCCTCAAGGTCCAGCATCGACCCTCACAGCTCTAAAGCTCAGGGTGCTTGGGTGGGAAGAGAGGCTGCCTGCTGCTTCACTTTGTCCTGGATCTGTCCTTAAGGAACTTTAGGGCAGGGAGGCCCATTTTCCCCAAACTTCCCCATGGCAACCAGAGCCACGAGCACAGCAAGGGCACCAAGCCCGGCTTTTCCACCTGGTTTGGCCCTTCCCAGGTAAGCGCTCACCTGGCCGGCTGCCGGAGCTCACCCAGCCAGGGTGGGCTGGGCGGAAGGCCCTAGGAACTGGCGCTGGTTCCGCCTTGGGATGTCAACCTCGGCCACACCAGCTCGGCTGTGGGACAGCGCCTTGTCTCAGGCTTTCTGCCTCTCTCTGCCTTGTTTTTCTAAGAAACCATATATGATAACACAAAACAGTGTCCTCAGAGGGCTTTGAAAAAGGAAAGGCATTTATGCAAATACACAGAAGGTAGAGTGATGTTTTGCAAAATGATAATAGTTTGCAGGAATGATGTGGGGCAGAGGCCCCCAAATAAAAGAGGCTGGGAGATGACCACCATGGGTGGAATCAGAGACTATGGTGCTGGGAGGCGCCTTGGGCATAGAATTCACATCCAGGACCAGTGAGGGACTTTGTCAAGATCCCTGGCAGAAAGAAGCAAGACCTAGGGGCGTGCTCCCCACACCCGCCTCACTCCTGGCCCCAGCTCCCCACCCTACACACCTCAGGCTCCACCTGCAGAGGAGCTGGGTCCCCAAGGGCCAGCCCGTCTGCTCCCAAATGACACAAGCTCTAGAATGAGGGCTGCAGGCCTTCTAGTTCTGGGAAACTGCCAACTAAAGTGCTGACTTCAGCAGGCCTCGGTGAAAGGGAACACTTTCTGGGGCCCCAAGTGGGGTTCAATTCCCTCCCTCAGCTCTGGGGGTGCAAAAAATTAAGTATCCCATCGGGAATTCCTGGAGTCATTCACTTTAACTCAATGAACGGCTGTCTCCCTGGCTAGTGATGCACCATATTAAAGGCCCCTGTATGCTCTGAGATGACGTTCCTTCCACTGAGAGATGGGCTTCTCCCAAAATTCCGACCCTAACTCTGGGGAGAGTCAGCATCTCAGGGATTTGAGTGAGGACAAGAGACACTGGGGTTTGGAATCTGCAGCCCTGGCCCAGCTCCTGGGGGACTCACAGGTGCTCAGATACGGGGGCCCATCTGCTCCCCACCAACCCCAAGGAGCAGGCAGGGAGAGGGCTGTGACGCCGGTTACGGGGAGGAGCCGGAGGCACCAAGGTTGGGAGCTTCCTCCTGAGGGATTCATGGCAGGCTTGGCAGACAAGTTCATGCCTGGGAACAGGAAAACATGGGTACCGCTCGCCCCAGGGCCTCAGATCTGGAGCTTCCTCCCTCCCGGCTTGTCTCTCATTCTCCCAGCGTGAGCCAGGACGCTCCACACCTGAGCTGGAGGAACAAACCAGACCCCCAAAGCCTCTCTTCCACACCACAGAACCTCATCTCATTTGCACTTTAAAAAGCTGGGCGTAAACATATATGCCCAAAACATTTGAGGTGAAAAGACAACAAGAGGCTTCCCTGGTGGTCCAGTGGTCAGGAAGCCACCTTCCGAGGCAGGGGCACAAATTCGATCTCTAGTCCAGGAACTAAGATCCCACATAGCCTGGGGGCAACTAAACCCATGTGCCACAATGACTGAGCCCGGCTCGCTCCAGAGCCCAAGAGACACAGCTAGAGGGAAGCCCATGCGCCGTCACCAAAGGTCCCTCGTGACGCAACCAAGACCCGGTGTGCATGACCAAGATCTGATGCAGCCAGACAGACAAACATTGAAACAGAACGAGCAACCTCCAGGGATGCATGCTCACAGGGGAAGCACAGGTCAGCCCAGGATCAAATGAGCTTGTTTTTTTTTAAATGAATCTGCATTTTTAAGCATCACAATCACCTTTTGCAAAAAACAACAACAAAAAACCTAATGAGAAACAAGCAAATAAAAACAGAAAAGGTGCTGCTGGGTAACTGGCACAGAGCCCCTGCCTCAGGCAGCGGGTGCCCCCGCAGTCTCGGGTCCCCGGCTCCACGGCCAGGAGACAGGGTCTCAGGCTGAGACCTGCAGCGCCTGGGTCAGGGAGGGGGTCCCCTGCCTCCACGAGGGGAGGGTGAGTCCAAGGGAGCCCCTCACCCGCTTGGGATCAAATCCTGCACTTTGGCCCAGAGAATTGGGCACCTCTCTCCTCAGTTTTGTCATCTGTAAAATGGGACTTACTGAGGACTTTCTTTGTGGAGCAGCTGTACGGTTTAAACAGGACCACATAGGGCAAGAGTGGCCACCACTCTGCCTCCCGGGAGTGGAGCCAGGAAAGCCCCCAGGGCCTGTCTTACTGCCCACAGCCCCTGCCCGCAGAGATGGCACAGATCTGAGGTTCCCCGGGCAGGAGGGAGCCCTGCAGTAGCGGCTCAAGGAAACCACACACCACCCGAGTCGAGGGCCTGGCGTCCATGTCCCGGGGTCACTCGGGGTCTCCTCTAGGCACCTGTGGCTCAGGGGAGCTGTTAGAAATGCAGAGGGTCAGGCCCTGCCCTGGACTCACCAGATCCCTGGTGGCTCATCTGAACAGCCTGAGCCTGGGGCCGGGCCTAGGTGGGGCCCAAGAATGCATTCCTGAGGCTGCTGGGTGATGCCTGCGCTGCTGCCTGGCCGCCCCCCCGCCGCCGCCCTGGACCACACCTGCAGGAAGGCCACTCCCCACCGCTCCTCTGCACCTCCTGGGCCAACTGCCTCTGGTCGCCATGCTCCAGAGGCCTCTTGGATCCGACCAGCCTTTCTGGATCAAACATCTTTAACGCTGCCCCAAGGCACTGGGCAGTCAGTCTCCTCCCCAGTCCTGCTGGGGCTGTAACTGCTCAGTGACTGGCAGCTGATTTCATTCACATCTGTCTTCTCAAGCAGACTGCAGGGGCACACAGGAGGTGCTGAGAGAACTGTGGGTAACTGGATGATTCTGACCTGGCCAAGGTCTGAGCTGGACTTCCTGGGCCGCCGAAGACCAGCTCTGAGGCCCCTGGCCCACTTCCGTAGGTCCCCTGCCTCAGCTTCCTCCTCTGGATTAAGTGAGACGATCTGTGTAAAGTGCTCCCGCAGCGCATAAAGCAAGCACTTGGCTACAGCAGAAGGGTCTTTCCAGCTTCCCTGTAAGGTGCACACAACTGGCTGGTCGAGTCCTGCCAGCTGTGTGACCTTGGGCAAGTAATGCACCGCACCCTCTCTGGTCCTCAGTTTTCTCATCTCCAAAGCAGGATGAGAACCCTGCCAACCCGACCTAAGGCTTGAGCCCTCCTCCTCCGTGGCTCTGGCTGCCGGGCTAGCACGTGGCTAAATAATCTCCGGGCTCCCCACCCTCCGAGGCAGGAAACACACCCACTGTTTGTTTGGGGACTCTGGGTGCTGGCTTTGCCCACAACCCTGCGAGAGCTAAGACTGGGCCTGTGTGTGGCCCGGTACCCACATGTGCAGAAACACACCGGGTCAGAGGGCAGCATGCAGGCCTGCAGCTCAGCCATCTGCCTCTTCCCTTCCTGGGCCAAGGGCGCCATCTGCTGGGAGCATGGGGCTCGGCACCCTGGTGCACCTCTGCTGGGCTCCCCGGGGCCCAGGCTGGTGGGGTCATGACCTTAACATAGCCACGCTGGGCCCCTACAGTCTCTGCACCCCAACTGCTCTCCACCCCAGGACAGACCCTCAGCATTGGGCCTTGACGCCCACAGACCTAGGGGTGGAATCCTGGGTGCTGGCTCCAGAACCTTCCCTCCTTTTGTTGGCGTGGTTCAAATTCAGTAGCTCTTTATGAGGCTGGAGGGGCAGCTGAGACCCACACCAAGGCCTGAGTGTGTGAGATGCAGGCCCCTCCATCAAGACGCTCCTGCTGGTCTGAGGGCCCAGGCCCCTCCCCAGGCCCCTGGGCCCCAGTTTCCTCTCTGTCCCCCTGAGCCCGCAGGGCTTTCATGTCCCATGCTGAGGGCTGGGGCTCTGGCTGTTCTGGCAAGAACTGCCCAACCTCCTCCCAACTCCTGGTTCTCTGGCTCTGGAACCCTCCTGTGCCTGTGGGGGTCAAGAGGGCACCTCAGGTCCCCCCGCCACCATGCCATGCCGCGCTCTGCAGGCAGCCCCAGTAGAACCCCACGTGGACTCTCAGTCCTGACAACCTTCCAGCACTGGACACGGGCTGCCAGAGAACTATAATTAGGGACACTTTGATCCTCAAGTCTGCTGACAGATAAACCACAGAATATGACTCGTCTTCCCCACAAACTGCAGGAGCAGGGCTGGTCCCCCAGGGAGCCCACAGGGCTTGGCTTCCTGCACTGAGGAGCTGGCGGGTGACCCGCTCCAGGGGGCAGGAGCCAGGGACTCCATCAGCCCAGACCTTGACTCTGGGTTCTGCCCCTCCCACTAGGAAGAAGGGAAAGGGTACTCGGGCCCCATCAGCACTGCAGAGACCAAGCCGCCCATCCCCCTGCTCGCAGAGCATTCTGAAATGCCCCAGGGAGCAGAGCACATAGCCGCTGAGACCCATTCCAAGCCATCACTGACGGGTGTCCCCCAAAACACCCCGACCCCTCCCCTCCTTCTGTCATGGTGGCAAAACACACACACGATACCCTTGAACATGTTAGCCACTTTTAGAACAGACAACTCAGTGGCATTTCACACCATCACTCCAGTGTGCAGCCATGGCCTCTGCCTGAAGCCAGGACATTCTCATCGCCCCACACAGAGATGCTGTGCCCACTGGCAGTCACTCCCCTGGCAACAGCTCCTCCGCTTTCTCCCCACCTCCAGGGGCAAGCTAGCTCTGCACACTTCACACCCGTGGAGTCATCCACACGCAGCCTTCTGGCCTCCTTCATTCTGCAGGCTGTCACCAAGGTTCACCACATCATAGCCTTTGTCTGTGCTTCATTCCTCTTTATGGCTGAGGAATACTCCACTGCATGGATGGACCCTGTTTGTTTGTTTTTTAAACCATCTGTTGATAGACTTTTTGACCATCTCTACCTTTCGGCTGTTGTGAATCACACTACGGGGAATACACCTGTATAAACTCCGTTAAGGCATTTCAAGGTCGGGCACGGGGAGGTGGAACTAAAAGCAGAGAAGTCCACCCTCCTCAAGTAGACGTTTCGCTGAGCTTTCATGGCCGCGTGTCTCCCCTTCCAACCCTCACACCCCCCGGGGCAGCGGGGGACGTTCACCCCACAAGGGAGATGAGGACACTGGGGCCTGAAGAGGCTGCTCCTGGGGTCCCCCGGCTTCAGGGAGCAGGTCCATGTGGCCCCAGGGCTGGCGCCACCTGCCTCAGGCTGTCATCGTGTCATCTCCCAGCCAGCCCTGGCTTCCGTTCCTGCCTGAGAAGACGCGGAGCGCTTGGCACAGGCAGCCCTGCAGGCTTCTCTTCCGCTCTGCCTGTCCCTACATCAGGCCCCCGAGTGTGGCCACAGGGCCTTACCTCCCTGGTGCCCAGCTCGCCGGCTACAGTGTGAGGCCAGCGGGTGGCTTCTCAGAGGGGCTGGGAGTGCCGACCCATCGGGCAGCTGCTCCGAGGGGTGAAGGAATGCCGCGTGCAGCTGAACGGTGCACGTGGGAAAATCGCACCAAACCCGAACAGTTTTCCAGGAGAATAGAAACTGCCAAAATTCATCCGAGAGGCAGCAGCAGAAACATGAACAGACCTCAAACCCGGGGAGAAACAGCAAAAGTTGTCAAAGGATTAACTCCAAGGATGGTGAAGGCCAGACACGCTGCCTTGGAGCGTGGAAGGATGGATCGTTCTCTAGCGGGAAGCTGGCGGGGACACAGCGCTGCTCCCAGACGGACGTGCGGCTGAGGGTGCGGGAGGAGCCACCACGTCAGAACCCAGAGCCGTGCGGGAGAGAAGGGCGGGGGCCCGCCTGCCCCGCAGCTCCCGGAGCAGACGGTGGTGACGACAGGAGCGCAGGATGTGCCTGGGGACCCCAGGGCATTTGGCACCCACAGGGCCAACACGCCTGTGCCCCCCGGGGGGGGTCCCCCACCTGTGGTGGGTGCAGGGTGCCAAGTGCCGAGGAAGGAGGGTGCTTGGAAGGAGCATCCATAAGAGAAAGTGCCCTGCAGACCCTGGCCTGGCCCCAAGGCCCTTGCAGGTTCCGCCAGGCGCCCCGACCCCAGCCCTGGGGCCTCCAGCTGCTCCCCCAGAACCAGGCACATCTCAGCCAGAATGTGACCCAGAGGCTGCCGCCTTCCCTCCCCTCCCTGAGCTGATCTGCTCTCCTCGCTCAGCACCCAGTATGGTAGGGAAGGGGAGCATGGGGCCAGAAGGCCCCTGCAGGCCTGTGACCCCAGAGACACCTCAGCCCCTCTGGCCTGGTTTGAGGGTCCCAGCGGCCCCGACCGCCTCTTGGGACGGGGCAACATCTTGACGCTGTTCATAACAGGCGAGCCAGTCTGTAAACCTTAAAGGCTCAGTGTGGCTGCCCTCCCTGACCTAGAGGGGCTTCTCAGGCTTTGGGGTGCCTCTCCAACGCACCCCTCAGAGACTGCTGACACCAATAACCACAGGTCGCCACCGCCGCCAGGCCTTGTGTCCCTGAGATGCTCTGCACCTCACCCAGCCCCAGGTGAGCAGACGAAGACCCAGGCACATGCCTCCGCGTGAGGTTGCGTGGGCAGGAGGGGAGGGAGAAGGGAAGGGAAGCACTCTGCTGGGCAGGTCACCCAGCCCTTAACCCCACCGATCCTGCCTGGAACTCAGGGGTCCCCCTGACGACGACGGGAGGGCACCCGGCTGTTGATTCACCAGTTCCCACAGGCAACAGGAAGGGTGTGGCTCCTAACACCTGTCTGGTCACAGGCCAGGGGTACACCTGGGGCCCCAGAAGCACCTGGAAATGAAAGCCACTTAAGGGCAGGTGGTTGGAAGCCAGGCCCGCAAGATGAAAGGGGTGGGCGGCACGGGCCGGCCTGACAGCCTCTGCTTTGCCCCCAGACAAGCGATGAAAATGGGGACACTGGCCGCAGTCACGAAGTGGAGAACCGCACGCCTTCGTGAGAACAGGCAGACCCCTGAAGCCAGGTGCGTCTGCCCCAAGGCCACCTGCCTCCCACTCCTCCTGCTCCGTCTAGCTGGGGATGGATGGGCTGTCGGAAGCTGCAGACAGGAGCATTTAGAAACCGCTCTTTCCTAGGTGGATGGCAGGACCTCACACAGAACTGCTCCCACCCCGGAAACACCCAGGGCGACGTCCTCTGCGGCTCTAGAGAGCTGGGGCTGCAAAGGATGACTAAATGGATTTTTCCTCCCTCTGGTGTGTGTTCCCTTCAAGGCCGCACGCAGGACGGAACCTTAACAAAGCAGCCAGCCCAGGGCAGCATCAATCCAACAAGCACAACAGCCTGTGAGTTTTGATTTAATAAAAGTGGCCCCCACTGGGCCACTTTAATTGTTTCCAGATTCTGAAAATACTTGAAAAGAGGCGCAAATGGAAAACTCCACCTCTGGCTACCGTGGCTTCCTGAGCTCACTGTGCTGGACATCCACGTGGGCTGTGTCCTCGGAGAGTCACCTGGGCAGAGGGAGCGAGCCCCTGATGTCACCCAGGCAGATGGCCCAAGCGGGGAAAGACATGGCAAGGGGAGGACCTCTTCACCCGGCCAGACAAGGGTGGATGTGGCTGGGAGAGCAGCCGGTCAGCACGTCAGCCCTGGAGGGACAGGGCTCGGGCAGTGTTCCATCACCTGGAGACCGGGGGCAGTGCTGCAGCGGGCAGGACGCAGGGCTGGAGCCCCGGAGAGTCTGCGCGGGCAGCTGGCAGCCCAGGTAGGTCGCTCGAAGGCCAGAGTGATGCCAAAGGAGCAAAGCTGCCCAGGCCCTCCCTGGGCAGAGCAGCAGCGCCGCAGGGAGGACACGGGGTGGAGTCCAGGGAGCTGGAGCTCAGCTGTGCAGTCTCAGGAAAGTCACCGGCCTCCTCTGGGCCTCAGTTTTCAAGCCTGCAAAATGGTCTGGCTGTGCAAACTCCAAAGTGCTCCATAGAGTCCACTGGTGGCTCAGTGGCACAGCACGTGCGTGGACCACAGGTGCCCTACCTACAGGCCCATCTGTTATCTGCAGGCCCTGGGCAGACCTGTGGCCAAAGGCTGGGGTGCAGGGGCCACTCTGGCTACCTTCCAGGGGCTCTGGAGCCCCTTCCCACGACTAGGGTTTGAGGGGGGCCAGGGAGGCTGGAGAGAGGTTCTCTGGGGCCAGGAAAGGGGCTGGGCAGGCAGGGCTGGGAGGACGGTGTGGGAGTCTGGCCTGTCTGTGTCTCCAGCCCTGCTCGCCACCTGCCCTGTGCTTGTAAAGATCTCTCTAATCAGGAAAGATGGTTTGTTATCTCCATAAAACACGAGGCGAGAACACACAGCACACGCGCGCGCACACACACACACACACACTGACAGGTGCTCTCCCACCCCGAGCCTGACACAGATGACAGCCTGTCACGGTCTGAATGTTACAAGTCAATTACGCCCACCTCCCTGCCAGCCTTAGATGCCGCCAGGGGCAACCATCGCCCCGTATCAGGGCACCAAGGAAGGACGTGGGATGCTCCCCCGGGAGAGGCCCGCCCGCCCTCGGGAGGCCGCCGCCTGTCAATCAGGAGGAAAATAAGAGGCGGGGGTGCCTCCTTTATTCTCATCCCTCAACTCTGTATTAAACGCCAGGGCAATGAGAGAGGGAAACACAGTGTGGTTCCAGCGTGGCCTCGGGCAGTCTTCTGAACACTCCTGCCCTCAGTGTCCTCGATGTCGGGGCAAGTCTCTTCCTCTCCTTGAGCTTTCCGTGGCCTCCCCTCCCATCCCCACCTACACTATCTGGACCTTGGTCTTATGTTAGAGTTTGCTGGGGGCTGGGAGAAAGTGGGCCCAGACACTGGGGACAGAAATGGAGCTCCTGCTTCAGACCCCAGACAGGGTTCTGTCTGGGCAGCTCTGAGCACGGAGAGACCACCCCACCGAACGGTGAGACCCACTGCCCACGCTGCTCCCCACTGAGGACCACGTGGAGGGAGGTGAGGGGGGTCCTGCGTGGAGGGGAGCGGGGCTCGCCGTGCAGAGCCTGTCTGGCGGCTGGCACCGGTACTTTATGATCACGTCAACACCGGGAAGAGGACCCAGGGCCCCCGACAGCCCAGGCCTGTGCAGCCCCCTCCCCCAGCCCAGGGAGCACGGCTGCTCCTGGGTCCAGGCACAGGCAACACACTGGGGAAGCAAGGAGGGATAGCGCTGTGGGGACGCGGAGGCAGGGGAGACGGTGCTGTGGGGTGGGGAGGGGGACGGAGGGGTGCTGAGAAAACTGCCCCTCCTCACCACCAGCGACAAACCCTGACGTGCCAGCCCCCAGGCTGTGACAGGCGGGGACTCCAGCTCAGCACACAGACGGCTCACTGAACCTTGATGTCCGCACGATTATCCCCACTTCACAGATGACGAAACCGAGGCTCAGAGAAGCAACCTGGCCAAGGTTGCCGGTAGAGCAACCTTTGTGGTAGAGTAGGCTTTGAAGCAGGCCTCTGGTTCACAACCATCCCTGTTTTTAACCAGCACTGCTCTGCCCCCTCGTGTATTGGCAACCACGCGGTGTGTAGCTGCCTGAGGAGGGGCAGCCCACAGAGGGTTCTGCAGGTGAATAGGAGTTGGCTGGCGGCAGAAACAACTCACGGGTTGGGGAAAACGTGGATGTGTGCACTAGAATGGAGAGGAGTGAGCACGTGGAGGACAGAAAACGGGCGCATGCCTGACACACAGCCGGTGCTCAGAAAGTAAATATGGCACAAGGTGCTGGCGGGGACAGCGTGAGACGCAGGCTGGGAGGCGCAGGCTGAGGCACACACTCCTGCGTGCACACAGGCACCACCCCTTCCCCCCGACACATTCTCTGCTCTGACTTCCTTCCTGCCAACCCCCAGTAGTGCCCCTGCATCGCCCAGGGCTGCCCCCAATGCTGAGCATCCTTGGGGAGCTGCTGGGGGGTGGCTGAGAAGAGAGGACAGGGTGACAGGGAAGCGGCGGGGACTGGGCGGCTGGTCCACCAAGCTCTGGATTTTTAAGGGTCGGGCACTCCACTACCAGGAAGCTGCCACCCCCGCTTCCGGGGGCCTTAGCTCTGCGTGGGGAGGGGGCCTCAGATGCGCTCTGCCTCCAGCAGGGGCCAGCGTCTCAGGGGAGGCTGGCGGAGCAGCCACACCGCTACTGCTCTGATAACCTTCAGCCCTGACCTCATTTCCCACTGAGGCTCGTGCAATTTCTTCCAATTTTCCACATAATTAGCTGAGCAGGAGACACATCCTTTCCTCTGAGGCAAGAAGGAGCTGGCTGCTCCAGGGCCCCAGAGCTGTGGCCGAGGGCAGAGCCGGCCCGGCAAGTGCTGGACGGTGGGCAGTGCCGGGGACAAGCTGAGGACAGGGCGACGGTTCCAATCTCTGCTCCCCGACCTGCTGGCTGTGCAACTTTGGGTGAGATGTCAGGCCTCTGAAAGATGCGGGCCACACAAGTCTCTCCCGGGATGCAACTGCATGGTGCTCAGAGTGGCCACTAGATCCTTGTCTCTAGGACCCACCCCTCTTGGCCCCCGAAACACCCCCAGAAAACATTCCCCTCCTTTTTTCTCACTCTTTCTTCCAGGTCTCAAAGCACCCCTCCAGTTAGGAGGGTACGTCTGCACGACTGCACTATGGATCCACTGGCCTGGGTCTTGCCCTCTGTGAAGCAGGCACAACAGAAGACACCTTGAAGATGAGACAAAAACAGGTCCACATATGGGGGCCCTGGGCACAGGCCGCCCAGTCCTTCAGAGCCACTCAGGGGCTGTGACCGAGTTGGGGACAGTGGCTGCTGGGCTGGGACCACGGGGTTCCTTTCCAGGGATGCTGTCGTCCACGCCCAGTTCCAGGGGGGCTCCGGGCAGCTCTGTAGTGCTGTCAGTAACCCCCAATTAGGCTGAAGTGAAGGGGTAAAGGCCTTCCTGGTGGGCCCTGACAAGCACCAACTTGCTCCTTGGGCCTCGGTTTCCCTAACTGGGCAATAAGCAAGGCCTCGATTTCCTTAAATTGGGCGATAATCAAGGCCACTCCTTCCCGACTGCAGAAGGCACACCAGAGAGAGAAGACGCACCTCCCGGCAGCCTTGCCCTGGGGCAGGAAGGGGTCCCCACGGCCCCCAAGGCGCCCTACAGCCTAGGAGGAGGCTGGCGGTGGTGGGGTGCCCAAGCTCTGTGGGAGGAGGCTGGCTGGGATGAGGTGCCCCCGCCTCCTCGAGAAGCTCAGGCTCCTTGGAACGGCCTTCCCCTGACAGCATGAGCGATTCCCTTCCTCCCTCTGGAGCCGGCGCCAAGGCCTGGAATCCATCACTCCGTGGCGTCTGTCTAGGGTGCTGCCGGCCGCCGGGCCATGCTCACAGGGAGCGCGGCGAATGTCTCCAGGCAGCACAGGGTCTGGAGCATGTCAAGGCTGAGTACAGACACCTGCCCCGACACCTGCCCCATGACCGTGGGCGTGTGGCCTCAACTCCTGACCCAGGGATGCTCACTGGAGAAATGCCCTCACCAAGGGCCCATGAGCCCTGAACACCTGGGGTGCAGGCAGGAACCGTGCACCCCCGTTTCTTGTGCCTATCAGCAAGGCCTCGATGGCTTAATCGAGAAAGCGTCTCCCTCAGGAAAAGCAGCGGTGGCGACCAGGGGAGTGGGGGCCTGGAGCCAGGCTGCATGCCCAGGGCACGAGGCTGCAGCAGCTCCCTCGCTACGGGGTCCTCGTATCACCAGGCCACTTTCCATACTCTTGGGACAAGGGGCTTGAGGATGGGGTCTGTGGCTACGTATGGGCTGTGAACCCTCAAAGGGCCTTTGGGGACTTACAGCACAGGACCAAGGGAAGGCCACCAAGGGAAGGCGCAGGGCTGAGAAATAAAGGAGAAGT
Organism: Oryx dammah; assembly: GCF_014754425.2. Lineage (NCBI taxonomy): Eukaryota > Metazoa > Chordata > Mammalia > Artiodactyla > Bovidae > Oryx > Oryx dammah. The sequence goes on from NW_024070197.1 coordinate 53,260,196, forward strand.
CGGGGAGGCCTTCCTGGGGTGGGGAGAGCGGGTGGTGAGGCTGACCTTGGAAAAGGATAGACATCGAGAGAAGGTGGCCCCAGGCAAGGGAGCCGAGGTGTGATGGCGTCTGTGATCTAGAATTCTCCGTACAGAGATGGGTTCGGGCAGGTCTGGGTTGGGCCTGGTGGCGATGCCCCCCACCTCAGGGATCTGCAGAAGGCCTTGCACCCTGTCTCTGAACGGACTCCCGCCCCGCAAGGGAGCTCCTGGTAGGGCAACGACTGTGTTCCAGTGCTCAGGCCAGCCTGGGGTCCTGGCCTAGTGGGGGTTGTGCCAGAGGAGACGAGAGCAATCTACAGTGAGGGATGCAACGATGCCTTGCTGGGGTCCACGTGTCCCAAGAGGACCTGGGGCACAGAATAACATCATTCGTTCATTCATCAAACGTAAGGCCCCTGGCCCTCTTGGTGCTGACCACGAGGAAGAAACCAGAGACACAGGCCTTGACCCGAGGAGCTCATGTTTCAAGGGGGAGACGCGTGAAACCAGTTCCCAGGAAGCTGATTTGGAGGGGCCTATCATAGAAGGCTTCCTGGAGGAGGGGACACTGGGAGATGAGTTTTCCCTTAGGAGAAAGGCGGGGTGGGGGATCCCAGTTACAAGAGACAGTCCAAGCATACTCAGGTGGAGGCCAGAAGGGGCCCTGAGCTGGGAGGTGGTGTGGAGAAGGATTCTGGAGAGCAGAGACGGGGTCCCAGGAGGTCAGACTCGGCGGGGAAAGCAGCATTCTGAGCAGTCAGCTCCCATTAGCAGCAGAGTCGTGACTTGCCTCCACCCACTGGAGGGTGGCCGCAAGCTCCCTTCTCTGTTGTTGAAAGCAGCGTGCCAGGCGGCCAAAATCAGTGATAAGCTTTTCTTGCTGCAAATAAACTGGTTTCAGCCCCGTTTACACTCCCTGCATCTGCCCGCAGGACCCTGCTCCTGTAACTCCGTTGCTCGTTTCCTCGTAAGAATAACAGAATATTTCTCCTCCCTCCCCATCACTCCCAATTTGGTGACACAGGGAAGGGGCCCCCCACCTGGAAATTCACCATGCACTTACAGCACGCCACCCACCACTCCAAGCACTCACTCCAGAGGCTCCTGTCCGCTCCTCACCACGACCGCACGTGGCCACTGTGCTTTACCGTCCCATTTCTCAGAGGCAAAAGCAGAGGCTCAGAGAGGCCAGGTAACCAGACCGGCATCACACAGCAACTCAAGTCAGGATGCAGAATGTCTGATCTTGAAATGCAAGGACTTGACCCCATTGCCCTGGCCTTCCCAGCCCCAGGTGCCTGCATGCTGCCCACACATCCGGCAGCCCAGGTTCTCAGGAGAGGGAGGGTCTGGCTGGAACAGCTGCTGCTGGGGAGCTGGCAGGGAGAGCGAGGGCTCCAGTCCCCCGGAGCACTGCGCACAGAGTGAAGGCCCCCAGGGCACCCGTGCCCATCCCGCCCTGGCCCGCCTCCTGCCCTGGGATGCTCTGAAGGAGGTTCTCAGGTCCCCGAGAGGGCTTGGGAGTCAAGGATAGAAAGTGGAAGGTACTCTGAGCATCACTAAATCAGAAATAAAAAATAAGGAGATGGTGAAGACGGAGCGACCAAAGTAAAATAAAGATGCCCTGGACACCCAGCGTGCCGTGTGTGACACCCCAGCAAGGGCCAGCTTGGGGTGCGGCCAAGGCCCCCGCTCCACCTGGACCAGCTCCTGGCCAGCAGCGCCAGGTTCCCCCCTAGGGGGTGGGGGCCGGGTCCACAGGACTGCATGGGGCGTCTGAGATGCCCGCCACCAGGGCTTCCCTGGGCTCCAGAAAAGACCTGCGGCAGGGGTGGGCGGGGGGGGGGGGGGAGCAGAATCATACTCTGCATCTAGAACGTGTGTCCACACAACGGTGTCACGCCTCAACCATCGGGGGCTCCTCTGCCTTCAGGAAGGAACTCCAGGGTGAGCTGTCCCTGACAGACAACATCTGAAGCCCTTGGAGAGGGTCCTCGGTCCCTAACCTCACTGCCCCCGCCCTCCCCCAGCAGGCTGCATCCCAAGGTCACTCACTCCTAACCTCTGAGCAAGAGGTCCTCTCCACTCGGAGTACCCCCCACCCCGCCTTCACTGCCAGGGCCACTGAGAGTCTATGGAAGTGTCTCTTGGGCAGCACCTCCTCCTGGAAGCCCTCCCTGATGCCCCAGTGGGCTGGGAACTGGGCTGAGCTGTGCACCCTCACACGGCGTCCATGTTTGTCCTCCCTGCTAGTCAGCAGCTATGGGAGGCCGGGACAGCTCTTCAGACGCAGCATACACGAAGCCAAACAAAATGCAACGCAAAAGGTGGCAGCTTCATGCAGTTGGATCCGATCCTCGGGGCCTTAGAAATATCTATCACAGAATCAGTGGCTCTCGGCCACATCCACTGACAGAAGAAATTCAAGCTTTCACACATGAACCAAGTTTATTCCGGGCCCAGGACCGCGCCGCCCCCGCCCACCCCCGCTCCGCCCCCCGCCACCGCCTGAGCCAGCAGCATCAGCGTCACCTGGGACCCGTCAGAAATGTATATTCTGCACGAGGAGCTCAGGCGGCTGGGCGACGAGTTTAACAAACCCCTCAGAGGATCCCAATGCCGCTCAAATGGGAGAACACTGCCCTAAAACATTTATAAAGGGACACTGTTTTTCTAACAAGCCAAAAAGGAAAAGGAGTGGTGGTGGGAAGTGACCTTTGTTATTCATCCTCATAAATACACACGATAGCAGTAATCATCTGTGATGTCACCGTGGCCTTTCCTGACCACGCTGTTTGAAATTGCACCCTTCTGCCCTCCCCGCCTCTCCGCCCGCCCCAGCTTCCCTCTCCTCCCTGCCTCTAATCACCTCTAATTAGCTGTCAGGAGGATGCAAGCTAGCCCGGCCCCCTCCCTGACAACAGCAGGGATTACATATGTGATCTCTCCGTTTTTTATTTTCTCCTTCCCTTTTGGAAGGAAGGTCGGCAGCCTTTCTGTTCACTGCTCAGCACCCAGCGCCCAGTCTGGTATACAGTAGGTGCCCAATACATGTTGGATCCATGGAACCTAGATGTGTGTTACTGCTTTCAGCTCACTACAACACATGCCCCTACTGGATGCTTTGCAGCATGTCTAAGGCAGCTAGGATAAGTATCATTTTATACCCAATTTGCAGATGAACAAACGGAGCCTCGGGTGGTGCAGACTTATTTGACAGCAAACGGAGCCTCAGACTCCCACTCAGGTCTGAGTCCTAACTCAGAGCCCTGGGCCTGTAGGCACATTCGGGCCCAGGGACCCTCCATCCTGGCTCTGCCCTCCTACCGCTGCCAACAAGCAGGCCCGGAGGGACCGCGGTCCAAGGGCGCTGCCAAAACACAAACCACTGGTCTGGGCATCTCGGGTCCAGGGTTGGAGGGAGGGAGGCCATGGTGGGCCTCCTCTGAAGCCTCGGAGTATAGCTTCAGGGCCGCGGTGATGACGCCTGCCATATGAGGTCCCCCGGTGTAAAGACACACAGCTAATTAGCTGTCAGGAGCGATGCAAACTCTAGCCTGGCCCCTCCCCGCAGCCTCTCCCGGAATCACCCTCTGCCACTGCGTGTCACCACATGATAAAAGGAAATATGTTCAAAGCTGAGCCACTAACAAGAGACAAGGAGGCTCACAGAGGCAGAGAGAAGCAGATTGTCTCTGACACTCTCTGAGGAAAGGGGGATAAATTAAAACCATTAAAAAAATAATTTGTCATCGTCAGGTTTCCCAAAGAAGTTCTTCATGAAGGGCTGACTTCCTGTTCCGGGTCTTCTGAGCATCAGCTGGGAGGGGTCCATGAAGTGGTGGAGGGCCTGGGCTCCGGGCTCTAAACAGGCTCTGCCCCTCCCACCTGGTGTGAGTGGGCCTCATGGGGTGGGGGTGCTCAGAGGCCCCGTATAAGCAGGTTTAAGGGAAATGCTAGGAGACAAATGCATGTAAGTGCTCCTATGTCCGTGCTGCTCGCCAGCCCCACTGAGCTAGGGAAACAGGCTCGAACCCATGACTGCTCTCTACAACAGCAGGGACAACAGCTTGGACCTCAGAGTTCTCAGGAAAACTCAATGAATGCATAAGTGCCTGGAACACACCTGGGTAGACGGTTGCTGCTCTAGTCATAGTTCAGGGGCATTTGCTGGGCTCTGTGGACCTTTGAAGGTATAAAGGGAGACCAATAAATGCCATGCCCCCTCCTACCAGCAGCCAGGACTCCAGCAGATGGGGCTTGGCCTACCCCTCACCCTGAGCTTGCCCTTGCCTCTCCCGCATGGCCCCCATGGAACCTGCTAGAAGTGCTGCCCAGGGGTCAGAACCAGCTGTGCCCCCCTCTCAGGGAGATGCACACGAATTGCTGACCCTCCTTGAGCCCTGACCAGAAGTCAGGCACAGTTCTAAACAGTCCATCCATGAATTCACCCTCAAGAGTTTTGGCAACAGTCCATTGTACAGAAGGGAACACTGAGGCACCAGAAGGCAAATTGGTTTCCCCAAAGTCACACACTTAGTGAGTGGTGACACCTTGAGTCCTGTCTCCCAGGGGCCCTCGTGGGCTGTTGAAAAGATTAAGTCAAGCACCTGGCAAGCACTCAGTAAACGCTGGTTGGTCATGGGACCACAGAGGAGGTGCCATCAGCAGGAATACGTGGGCTCCGGGCCTGGGCTGCAGAAACACAAGCAAAGGAGGGCTTTTCCAGAACAGATGGGCAGCACCCAGATCACAGGGTGGCCTTGGCCCTCCAGGCCCTGAGGGATGGGAGGGGAGATGAGGGCTGGGAGCTGGCAAGTCAGGCAAAGCACTCAACTTCCAGGTGGCCTGAGCTCCTGTGACAGGGAACACAGCCTGGCTGAAACTGGGCATCTTGGTGGAATTCCTGCCAACAGGCGGAGTCCACACCCCTGCCCCTTTCTCTGCAGCTGGGGTGGGTCAGCAGATGTCTTCACGGAAAAACAAGAGCTGTGTCAACAGAAGACCGAGGTCACACATGGACTCCCTGTGCCCTTCTGTGCGAGGACCCACATGCTCATGTTACAAGACATGGATGTGGGGGTAGGGGCCCTGCTAGACACAGTCCTGATCTTCGCACAGCAGTCTGGGGAGCAATGGGCGAGCCCACAGCAGTGACCCCCCCGGGGGGGTGGGGCATCTCCTGTGGGTCAGCCCCCATTGCCATGGAAACCCGCTCCTGCTGGATGAATCCACTGAGTTGAAATATTTGACCTGACAAGCGTCAAGGTCACTGAAATTAAAGCCACGGTGTAACCCCCTGAGACCAGAGCTGACCTCAGGGCTAGGAGGCTGGGAGGGCTTGCTGGAGAGGGCGGGGCTGGAGCTCCCCGCTCCCCCACAGGTCCCCCTCTGTGGGCCACTCAAGTCTGGGACCACTCTCCAGGGTCCTTTCAGGAGCTTGGGCCGGGAGGGGTGTGGCTCTGCCCACTGCCTCACTAAACTCTCACATCCACCAGGCCCCCCACCCTGCCTGTCTATTCCTTCAGCTCCAGCCAGACTAACCCCGTTTGGTGGGGGGTTGGACTCCATCTGCAGGAAGCCAAGTCAGGGCCCCACTGCCTCTGAGCTGCTGCACTGCTCCCACCGTGAGAGTCCTCCCTTCTCCCAGGGGCCCCCTGCCTTCTGTACGGATGCTTCTGTACCTACAGCCTTGTGTTGCTCTGGGCTGGTGGCTCACCCTCTCTGTCCCTCTGGGAGGGCTGCCCATCTCCCCCACCTGAGGACGGCCGGCACTGCGTCTCTGTCACACAGGGAGGCATCTCCTGAGGCCTGGCACCCAGTAGAGTGGGCCGGAGCACACAGTGGGGGCACACACAGTGGGGGCAGCACGTGGGGGTGGGGTCACTCAGTGGGGCTGGGGCGGGCCTCCCAGTGCGGGTGACGGGCTGGGAGGTGTCAGCCGGGCCCTTGGGGACCCGGGGCACCTGCCCCCACCTGGGGCTGTTTTATTTCTGTCCTCGCGATACACCCCTGCCCCCCGCCAGGTTCCCACCGTCTCCCTGGCCACCCAGGGATGCCCTTGTCATCCTTTGCCCTCTGCTGGCAGGGGTCAAGACCCGGCCTAGGCCCAGGACCCTGAGGGGCCTCTGGGGAATCTCCCTTCTGCCTGGCAGCCCCTGGGGCCTCCCTGAAGTGGCTCTGGCCCCTAAGAGAGACGAAGAAGGAGCAGCAGGCCCTGCTGACACGCGGCAGGATTGCCATGGCAACCGTGCAGGGCGGGCCAGCTGGCAGGAGTGGAGTCTGGCAGAGCAGCGGGTCTGGCCTCCCACCAGGGCGAGGTCCGGCTGCGCGGAGCGGGGGACCAACATGACAGGGCTGTGGCCTCCCAGAGGAGGGCGTGGGAACCCCCCGCACCGTCACAGGCCAGGACTGATGTCGAGGGAAGCCCACTTCCTCTCTGGTCACACACAGGGTGCGGGTTCTTGCTGGAACTCCCTGATGCCTTCTGAGGCAATGGGCACCCCCGCCTCCTCACCCCTCTAACTCAGCAGGGAAGGGCCACGAGGCTCTGCGGTCCAGGAGGTGGCACTCCACTGGCTGTGGTCCTCATTTCTGCAGCATGTCGTAGGGACCCAGTGCAATGGGCTGAATGGAAGGATGAACAGGCAGGCATGTTCACAACCGCTCAGGCTGAGGGGCAGAGGGGAGGCTGCTGAGGGTGGAGAGGGACAAAAGACCCACTGAGATCAACCCCGCCCGTCGGGCCCCTCTGTCCCCCGCCCTGTGGACAAGGGCAGCGGCACTCACCCCTGCTGGGCTCTTCCTGCTCTCACCTGCACCCTGGAAGAACTCAGAGCCCTGCTCCCGGGACAGGAGGCCAGGACGATGCCAGTCCCCAGGGAACTCCAGGCCCCTTTCCCTCCCTCCATCACAGGACAGGGGAGCCAGGCTCTTCCCGGATGTGCGATGGGCCTGCAGGAAAACAGCCTCACTCGGGCCAGGTCTGGGTGGCACTGGGTGCCAAGTGAGTGGCCTCTGTGCCCAGCTCTGACTATTCTGCCCCTTCCCCTGCTCCCACCAGGCCTCCCTCAAGTGCTGAACATGCACTCCCAACACCTGTCGAGATCTCCACTTCAGCCAGGGCTCTTCTGCCCATTCTAGGGGTAAAGGAACCCAGGCCCCCAAAGCAGGCCAAGCTCGCTGGGCAAAGCAGGGCTCTGAGTCCAGGCCCTGTGTGCCCCACCATTTCCCATGCCAGCTTCCTGGGACCTCCGAGCCAGGGCCCGGGAGATCACCCCTCATGCAGATGCGTAAACTGAGGCTGGGAGGAAGGATGATCAACATCCCAGACGTTCAGAGACTCAACATTACTTTCCTCTTCTTTTCAGCGAAGGCAATCTGTAAAATGCTTACCTAGACATGGTTCCATTTTCCATGTCTTTTAAGACTTCTACAAACCAATTTACAAATATATATAAGAACGATCCTTGCCCGGCCCATGTGCTTGAGGTTTGGTGAAACAGAACAGACTGGGCTCCTGGGGAAACGTGGCATAAGATGCAAAGAGCGGTTCCAACACGTCCCACCTGTCTCTCAGACGAGGACTGCCAGTGCAGCCCACCCTGCGTCTCTCCCGCCTCCCCAAGCCTCCCCAGGAGGCATCAGCGGAATGTTCTAGATCTGTGCTGCCCAAGGTGGTAGCCGCCAGGCAGCCATGTATGTTTTTTGAGCACTTGGAAGTCGGTCAGTGAGACTAGGATTGGGATTTCTGTGTGTCGCTGAGTGGCTGCCCATCCCATGCAGGACATGCCCCCCTCTGTTTAGGGCTAGTGCAGCGGAGGCTAGGCTGTAGGCAGGGGAGGGGACGGATCCCAAGGCTGATGGCGTGGCAGGACCAGAGCCACCCCGGGCACTGGAACAGACCGCGGGTGGCTGGCTGAGTGGCGGGCGGGAGCGGGGAGGGGTGACAGGACCTGGGACCCCGGCCGCAAGTGCGGCATCTGCAGGTGCTGAGAGGCAGGTGGAGCAGAGGAGGGCGTGCAGAGGGAAACACAGCAGTGACTCTAAGCAGCGCCCTCGCTGCGCGGGCCTGGGCCTGTCTGTAACTGAACCAGTAACGGTGCCAAAGCCAAGGACGCCGTGAGGTTCAGCGAGCTCCGTGTGGGAAGCCCTCGGGCACACCAGCGTGCAGGCGACGGCCGCTCTTGCATGTCTGGCTGTGCTTCTTCTCTCGACCTAAGGCCTCTGCTTGGTGCCATCTGAATCTCCCTGCTGAGGGCAGAGCCCGTGGCTCCTGGCATCCCTTGGCCCCTTCAGGCTTTTCCCAGAGTGAACCCTTTCAGTCCACGACACTACACATCAGGTATTATCGCTTTCCCCATTTTACAGATGGGAAAGCCAAGGCACAGAGAGGTTAGGGAACCTTCCCAAGGTCACACAGCTCCATGCAGTCAAGTCAGGATTCAAAAGTAGACACTGAGATCACCCCATTGTACAGATGGGGAAACTGAGGCTGGGAGGGGTGTCTTCATGGCCCTGGGTCACAGAACCAGGAAGAGACTGAGCTGGGCTGGCTGGAAGCTGGGACTTCCACCTCTTCAGACCAGGCTCTGACACCTGGGCTCTCAGGCCTCCCGGGCGGGCTCCAGGCAGGGTATTTGGGGAGAAGCCTCTTGAAGGGCTGAGGAAGGCTGGGGGGCCGGGGGAGGTGGCGACAGCAGGCTGGGCTTCTGCCACTCGCTCCCATTGCCGCCTCTCACACCCGCCACCGCGGGGGAGCCGGAAGCTGCCGGCACCAACTGTTGCCGCCTCCGCCCCTCTCCCTGGCCATCTGCTCTCACAGGATCGCAGTGGGCGCCAGGTCCTCGCCGAGACCATCCTCTGCCATCTCGGGGGGCTGTGCCCAAGCCTCCCCTTCTCCGGGGGGGCTGTGAGGGGCACGGTGGGCTGGGTGCACCCTCACCTCCCCGCAGCCCGCTGTCACGGGCACAGCACACACCATCGTGTGGCTTGGAGCCCTGAACGCACTCCCACCCGTGAGCGGGACCCCTGCCTGCGTCCCTCCGCTGGGGGTTCTCTGGCCACAGGACCCCTCCCCGCAAAAGTTTGCTGCTGCCCCAGGAACACCGTCATCCCTGTCTCCTGGGGTGACCCGACTCAGAGCAAGCAAGGGGGAGGAGCCCCTGTGGGTGGAGACCGCGACAGCTTCCCAGTGGGTGGCGGAGGCCCCTAGAGCTGAGAGCTCAGAGCCATCTGTCTCAAGCTGTGACCCCTTTGCCAGAGCTCCTGGGGGCTCAGCGGACCCCTCCCCTCAGTACAGCCACACCAAGGGGCCACCGAACAAGAGCAGAGCATGTACTGGATGCCTGCTGTGCAAAGGGCACCAAGGGAGAGGTCAAAGGATAACCCGGAAGGTTCACCACGTGTCCCAGCCTAGGCAGCCCAGAGGACAAGGCCTTCAGGGCACATGGGCCAAAAGGGACACAGGAGGAACCCAGGGAAGCCTCCACAGGCAGAAAAGTTCGACCCTGAGGGCCAGGGAGGGCTTAGTGGGCACACAGGACCTTCCCCTTTGCTCTCCTCACCTCTGACACCACCCTGTGAAAGGACTCCATATTGGTTCTGCCACTTCCTGGCTGTGTAACAGCAGGCCAGTGACTTGGCCTCTCTGAGTACCAAGGGGAAGTTGCAAGGGCCGTCTCCCTGAGAGGGACCCCACCCTATTTCCAGGTCCGGGTAGGCTGTGGGTCCACTGGATGTTGCAGAGGACAGCGACATCTAGTGGACTGAAGGCACACTGCCCATCACCCCAGGAGGTCCCCCATGGTACCCCAAGTTTCCAGGGCACGGAGGCTCACCCTCCAGGGAGGGCCAGGGCGCAAGCAGGTGCCACGGATTACTGGCACCAGTGCCTGCTCAGCTCCACCTCCCCAGAACTCCTGCACCCCCTCCCGCGGGCAGCCGCGCTCCCACGTGGCATATGCCCGCCATATGCTGTCCCTGTCACAGCATCCTCACGGGTCTGCGAGCAGCCTGCTGGCGGGGGCGGGGTGCCTCCAAGCTGGAACTCGCCCCAACTGCTATGTGGAGCAAGCTGCACAGGGAGCTGCTCTGCGGAGGGCCAGCTCTGCTGTGGGCAAGGGAGGCCTATGATCCCATATCACAGGCCACTCAACTGAGGCTCAGAGAGGCTGAATGCTTTGCTCGAGGCCACCCCGCTTGCAAGGGCAGACCTGTCCTGGGCCCCACAGCCTCTGGCTGTGCATCTGCAACTTGAGGGGGGCTGGATCGGACACAGCCCTGTGGGATTCTCTGGTTGCCAGAGGCTTAGCTTGCTCAAGCTCTGCTCCTGTGAGTCCCCCATGTCCTCCTCCCCATGGGGACATCAGGGTCCCCTCGGAGACCTTGGCCTTGCTGAACTCCTGTTCTTACAGCCCAGAAGCAGAGTCTCCAGGGCGCTCTGCGCTAGAAGCTTGAACCTGACCCGTGCTTCTCAAACTGGGTTCCCGGAGCTCTGCTGTCCTGTAGGTGGGCTTGGGGTCTGCCTGAGGAGCTGGGGGAAATCGAGAGGTTGGGGAGCAGTCCCCTTAAACCACGGTGTCAAGAGGGGATTTCCATCGAAAGCACAGGGGAGCACAGTCTGAAGAGAGAGGCAGAAAGTTCCAGAGCCTGGCACAGTTCAGGAGGCATTGCTGGGCATATGAGGACAGGCCCAGCATCCACAGGCACCAAGCCCCCTGCAGGAGCCCAGCCGAGGCAGCTCCACGGGGCAGTGTCCGCAGCACTCAGAGCGCCTCCTGAGGGCCAGGCAGGGTCCTGAGCCCCACATACAGGGGTGGCCTTGGGGGCTCAAGGATCAGAATCCCAGGGCTCCCAGGTCCAGCCTCTGTCATCTAGGTGAGGGACCCCATCTGGGTGCCTCAGTCTCTTCATCTCTGAGATGGAGCCAGGAACAGTTCCTACCTATGACGATGGATTAGACAAGTTCATGGACCGAACAGCACAGAAATGTGTCCTCCCACAGCTCTAGAGGTCAGCAGTCCGGGGTCAAGGGGTGGGGCCCTCCTGCCTCCTTCTGCTTCTGAGATGGCCAGCGATCCTCAGCTCGGCCTGTGGCAGCGTACCTTCCATCTTGGCCCTGGTCCTCATGTGGCTGTCCCCCGTGTCTCTGTCCCCACATGCCACTGTGTCCAGACTCCCCTCTTCTCATAAGGACACCAGTCATTGGACTTAGGGCCCTAATCCAATGTGATGCCACTTTAACAAACCCTACCTGTGAGGACCCTCCTTCCTAATAAGGTCACATTCTGAGGCTCTGGGTGGACAGGCATTTGGGGGGACACTGTCCAATCAATGACCTCTGCCTCCCAGTTAAGAAAAATGACTGGCACACACATGGGTTTACTGATCCTCACTGAATACCCAGAGGGTGACTCAGGCCCACTCTTAGGCACCAGGAAACCAAGGCTGAGAATGGTGAACCGTCTGCCTGGACTCAGCCCCACAGTGTGGGGCTCGGATCTGATCTGTCTTTGCACCTCCACAGCCTGGGCACTTTCTGGCCCGATGCCCCCGAGCCACCTGTCTGGCAGCACAGCTATCATCCCCATGGGCACTGCTCACTGTCCTGGAGGAGGGCCCATCTGCGCAGGCTTGCTGCTCACCTGGCTACCACACCAGCTTCTCTAATCTTCTGGGTCCCTGCTGTAAATGGGGAGATGACCCCAACCTCAGAGTGGGAGGGCGGGGCCCCACGGGGTGGAGGGGAGGGTGTGTGTGTGGGGGGGGGTGTGTCCGGGAGGGCGTGGCCTCGCGGGAGGGCGCAGTTCACGGGAGTCAGCATGGCTGTTATTTCCATTCACTTTGATGCACACAGTAGCATCATCTGGGTACAGAACAAATGCTGGATAAACGCTGGCTCTGATGGAGGAAGGAAAGGGCAGGAAGCTCAACCTGACTGCTAGGTTCCCATCTGGCAAATTACCATGGAGCCCTCTCTGCGCCAGGCAGGTGACTGTGCCAATCACAGAGCAGGCGGTACCCCTGCCAGGGAGATGCAAATGGGGAGCCCTGAGCATCTCAGAGTCTGAGTACCTGGTGGGGCCTGGTCACCCAGAGGACCAGTGGGGTGAGAGAAAGCCCCTAATGCAGACACACAGCCGTGAATGAGCTGCCTCTGGGGGCAGACGGGCAGGGCTGAGGAGAAAGCCGGATGCCAGGCCGCTGGGCAGCTGCTGCATTATGGGGGCCTCTGCACACAGAATTACTGAGGAAAGAAGAAAAGCCTTCTGGGGTTAGAAAGAGCCTTGTCTGCAACCTGGGAAGCTGGGGGTCTGGCCACAGTAGGCAAGGTCAGATAGCCCAGGAATGCCCAGTAGGCATCTCATGAGCAGGCAGACAAGCCGCAGGCCTACTCCAGGGCTACCCTTGACTCTGGCCTTGTCTGGCTTCCAAGTGACACTGAGCAGGGCTCAATGACCTTGGGCCCTGTCACCTCTGCTAAGCCCAGTGAAACAGGGAGTTCAGAAGTGTCTGCTCTACTGACCGCTGACACGTCCTGAGCAAGGCACCGAAGGGAAGTTGCTGCCCCCTGGGCAGAGGGGTGACCAGGCTGGCAGAAGCTCCAGGTCTCATGGTTCAGTCTCCCGTCCTGAATTAGCTGAACACCTACTTTGTGCCTGCTGGGCTCAGGACTAGCACACAGTGGCAGACAAGACCTAAGTCATTCCTGTGAGGAACAGGTGATGCTGCCCTCAGGACGTCTGTGAGAGGACCAGACCGAGTAACACCGGGGTAGGACCCTGAAGAGCTGGGGGAGGTGGTACTGTGCAAGGGGGCCCGAGCCTGCAGTCACCCAGCAACTCCACTCCCGGGAGTGTGAACCCAAGACCAACACGTCCACACACAACCTGTCCACAGGCATTCACAGCAGCATCACTCACAGCAGCCCAGACACCTATCAGTGGTGAAAGGATGGACAAAATGTGGCATGTCCGTCCCGTGGAATGTTACTCAGCCACACAAAGGAGTGATGCACTGACACGCTACCACGTGGGTGAACCTTGAGGACATTCATCCAAGTGAAAGAAGTTAGACTCACAAGGACACCTACCAAATGATTTCATCTACATGAAATCTCCAGAAGAGGTAAATCCACAGAGACTGAAAGTAAAATAAATTTGTGGTTGCTAAGGCAAGGGCAGGGAAGAACGGACAGTGAATGCTAAGCGTTAAGGGATTTTTTTGAGGTGTGAGGCAGGTCAGGTGGTCTAGTATTCCCATCTCTTGAGGAATTTGCCACGGTTTATTGTGATCCACACAGTCAAAGGCTTTGGCATAGTCAATAAAGCAAAAAATAGATGTTTCTCTGGAACTCTCTTGCTTTTTCGATGATCCAGCAGATGTTGGCAATTTGATCTCTGGTTCCTCTGCCTTTTCTAAAACCAGTTTGAACATCTGGAAGTTCACGGTTCACATATTGCTGAAGCCTGGCTTCGAGAATTTTGAGCACTATTTTACTAGTGTGTGAGATGAGTGCAACTGTGCGGTAGTTTGAGCATTCTTTGGCATTGCCTTTCTTTGGGACTGGAATGAAAACTGACCTTTTCCAGTCCTGTGGCCACTCGTGAATTTTCCCAAATTTGCTGGCATATTGACTGCAGCGCTTTCACAGCATCATCTTCCAGGATTTGAAATAGCTCAACTAGAATTTCATCACTTCCACTGGCTTTGTTCATAGTGATGCTTTCTAAGGCCCACTTGACTTCGCATTCCAGGATGTCTGGCTTTAGGTGAGTGATCACACCATCGTGATTATCTTGGTTGTGAAGATCTTTTTTGTACAGTTCTTCTGTGTATTCTTGCCACCTCTTCTTAATATCTTCTGCTTCTGTTAGGTCCATACCATTTCTGTCCTTTATCAAGCCCATCTTTGCATGAAATGTTCCCTTGGTATCTCTAATTTTCTTGGAGAGATCTCTAGTCTTTCCCATTCTGTTGTTTTCCTCTATTTCTTTGCATTGATTGCTGAGAAAGGCTTAGTATCTCTCCCTGCTATTCTTTGGAACTCTGCATTCAAATGGGAATATCTTTCCTTTTCTCCTTTGCTTTTCGCGTCTCTTCTTTTCACAGCTATTTGTAAGGCTTTCTCAGACAGCTATTTTGCTTTTTTGCATTTCTTTTCCATGGGGATGGTCTTGATCCCCGTCTCCTGTACAATATGAACCTCAGTCCATAGTTCATCAGGCACTCTCTCCATCAGATTTAGTCCCTTAAATCTATTTCTCATTTCTATTTCCATATAATCATAAGGGATTTGATTTAGGTCATACCTGAATGGTCTAGTGGTTTTCCCTACTTTCTTCAATTTAAGTCTGAATTTGGCAATAAGGAGAATTCCGAAAGAGATGGGAATACCAGACCACCTGACCTGCCTCTTAAGAAACCTATAGGCAGATCAGGAAGCAACAGTCAGAACTGAACATGGAACAACAGACTGGTTCCAAATAGGAAAAGGAGTACATCAAGGCTGTATATTGTCACCCTGCTTATTTAACTTCTATGCAGAGTACATCACGAGAAACGCTGGGCTGGAAGAAGCACAAGCTGGAATCAAGATTGCCGGGAGAAATATCAGTAACCTCAGATATGCAGATGACACCACCCTTATGGCAGAAAGTAAAGAGGAACTGAAAAGCCTCTTGATCAAAGTGAAACAGGAGAGTGAAAAAAGTTGGCTTAAAGCTCAACATTCAGAAAACGAAGATCATGGCATCTGGTCCCATCACTTCATGAGAAATAGATGGAGAAACAGTAGAGACAGTGTCAGACTCTATTTTGGGGGACTCCAAAATCACTGCAGATGGTGACTGCAGCCATGAAATTAAAAGACGCTTACTCCTCGGAAGGAAAGTTATGACCAACCTAGATAGCATATTCAAAAGCAGAGACATTACTTTGCCAACAAAGGTCCGTCTAGTCAAGGCTATGGTTTTTCCAGTGGTCATGTATGGATGTGAGAGTTGGACTGTGAAGAAAGCTGAGCGCTGAAGAGTTGATGCTTTTGAACTGTGGTATTGGAGAAGACTCTTGAGAGTCCCTTGGACTGCAAGGAGATCCAACCAGTCCATCCTAAAGGAGATCAGTCCTGGGTGTTCGTTGGAAGGACTGATGCTGAGGCTGAAACTCCAATACTTTGGCCACCTCATGCGAAGAGTTGACTCATTGGAAAAGACCCTGATGCTGGGAGGGATTGGGGGCAGGAGGAGAAGGGGATGACAGAGGATGAGATTGCTGGATGGCATCACCGACTCGATGCACATGAGTCTGGGTGAACTCCAGGAGTTGGTGATGGACAGGGAGGCCTGGCGTGCTGCAATTCATGGGGTCGCAGAGTCAGACACGACTGAGTGACTGAACTGAACTGAACTGATGCGATATTCCAGAATTCGATGCTGGTGATGGCTGCACACATCTATGACTACTCTAAAATTCATTAAACTCTACATTTAAATGGGTGAACCATTACAAAACTCTTACTTTAAAAACCAGTGTTAATACTTATCAAATGTCACTTTTCATAAGGTGGGGTGTTCTCAAAATTATAAAAATTAAAAGGAATGAGCCCCATATTATTCTGTGGTCAGAGATATAACAGGCACTTGCAAGGGCTTCTGTGACAAAGGGTTTTTCGGGCACGGCCGTGGTGGTTCAGGGAGGGGAGGCTTCGTCAGGGTTCCCGGGAGGCGGCCGCCCTGTCTCTGAAAGCCCAGCTCACCCTGGAGGGAGCTCAGTCTGTAAACTGTCAGTGGATGCTCGAGGGCCTAGCCTTGAGGGCACACGCCTGGAGCTGGCAGGGATTTTTGCCAGAGACCAAGTGGTGTATGCGTGACCACCGGCCACCCTGAACAGGGACCTGCGGCAAGGGGTCCAAGCACCTTCAGAAAGCAAGGCCACCGTCTTCTCTCTCTGCCGTGGGGAGGGAGAGAGGATCTCTCCAGGGACAGCCAAGGGCCCGGCCTGGCGCAGGGTAGTGGACGGAACTAGAGAGGGCTGGCAAGGAGCTGCCCAAGGTCACGGCCAACATGATAAGCACAGAGCACACAGTATAGGACTCACGGGTGCTGTTCTTCAGGCAACCCGCAACAGCCAGAGAAACGGACCCAGCATCCTGCCTGCTGCAAAGACATGAGAACGAGGTGCTGGGCGGCCCTGTCACACCGCTCTCGGCCCCAGGACATCGCGGCCGCTGCGATGACAGCGGAGACGCTAGCTGAACTCCGGGGGTATCTGGGCGCTGGGCCCCTGCCTCCCGCCTCATTGCAGGGTGAGCCTGGCACTCACTTCTTGAGCTCCACTCAGAGCCAGGCCCTCAGGCTCCCAGAAGAACATGCCTCCCGACAATGACCATCCATTTCTACCCACAGAACTAGAGCTCCTACAGTTTAACTCAAGTCTTAATGCTAATCAGCAGAGTTAAGCAGGGCGCGCCGGTGAGCAACAGCTGAGCCCATGAGGCCCGCCCCCTCTGTCACTGGCGTCCATGCCCACTGCCAGCCCGGGGCGCCTTCGCCTTTAGCTGAGCAGCTCTAAACTGGGGGAACTACCACAAACCCCTCCTCGGGTTTGATGATTTGCTGGAAAGGCTCATACAACTCAGGGAAACACAACTTATAAGAAGGGGTTTACTATAGAGGCCACAGCCCTGGAACAGCCCCGTGGAAGGCCTGCAGCATCCTGCTGGGCAGACAGCTGGGGAGCGGGAGCCCCAGCCAGCCCCCTGGCCCCAAGGCCTGGCCTGGATACCCGCCTGTCCCGTGTGGTGGCACAGAGCCCAGAGCTCTGCTCCGAGGAGCTGTCATTTCCGCTGAGTAACTTCCAATGTGTGAGGCCCCCACACCCCAGGCCAGCGGCGACCTTAGCCGGAGACGCTCTCCCCGGCTCCAGAACTGAGGGTCCTGGCTCACCTCCCGGCTGTGCCATGCGCTTGCCAAGCTGACACTGTCCTCCCAGGGGTTGCTAGCGCCATGAGGCGCTCCTCGGAACTGCCCCTTCCTGGGCCCCACTCCTGCTGGGAAGCCAGGGGAGGGGTCTGCCACCAGCGTCCCCAACTGTGCCCTGGGACCAACAGAAAGAGTCAGGCGGGGGGTGGGCTCTGGCCCAGTCTTGTTCCTCCTGACTGGGTATAGTGGGCTACTGGGTACAATAAAATCTGAACAAACACCACTGCTGCTTAAAAAACCTTTCGTGCCTGGGTAAGGCAGGATTTCTCTCAGCTGTGCCTCAAAAGCAAATCGAGCAAAAGATGGACCTGACTTGGTAAGGTGAACAGTCCAGGGCAGAAGGACTTCAGGCACAGCTGGATCCAGAGTTTCACACACATCGCCTGGAAGCTGCCACCTGTCTGTCTCTGCCCCGCCTGTCTGTCCCTCCCCCTCCACCTCCCCACCCCCAGCCCTCTCCCACCTTGGCCTCACTTTAAGGGGACTCCTTCCTGGAGAACCAACTGGAGGAGGTGCTGAGTGCTCAGCATCCACCCATGCTGCTCCAATCAGACCACCCCCGCAACTGAGCCCGCACGTCCCAGGACCCTCAGCCCAGGCCCTGGCATCCTCACCCAAGGGGAGCAGGTCCCACCGACCAAAGACCTTCTAAGTAGGTGCGGACGGGGGAGATAGTACCAGCCAGAACCACCTCTCCCAGCTTGGCTCCAGCCAAGATAAGGCTCCCAAAGGACTAATGCTGGTGTGTAAATATTAGATACTTCTGTCTCCGTCGAGACCAATTACACAGATCATGGCGGCTCCCGCAGGACTCTGCCTTCCACTTACTGTATCATCATTAACAGCCTATTAGGTAACAGCTGCTCAGAGAGCACGCAGGCAGGGGGAGAGGGGCCCGCGGGGAAGAGGAGGGAGAGGAAAAGAGAGGTGAAGGAGAGGAGAGACAGAAAAGGGGGAAGAGACAAACGGAGAGAAAGAGACAAAGGTGGCGAGGATGACAGAGACAGTCACAGAGAGTCAAGAAGCGGGGAGAGACGGGTAGACAGACAGAGTCAGGCACAAAGATACACAGGAGAGAGCCAAGGGAGAGGGGGCTGTGAGCTCTGCGAGGGGGCGTGATGCTCCTGAGGCCCCAGGCCCACCTGCCAATCAGGGTCCTCTGCAACCCCAACAGCCAGAGGCCTACCAGCCCCACAGGTAGACAGGCATGGCTGCAAGGCCCCAAGAGAGCCCTTCTAAGGCCAGGGCTGCCCGCAGCAGGCCCTAACCACATGCCACTGGCTGATTTATCCCCCAGGGATTCCTACGGCCAAAAGATGAGAGTCACCACCACGGCACGGACCCCAGACCCTTCTACAGAAAGGCCCTCGAGTTCAAGTGCATGTCCAGCCTGGCTGCACACCACACTCTGGGGTTCTGACACTGTTTGGAAAAGAAAGGCAGGAATCAGCCATCTCCTGCGCCATTACAGACCAGCCCCTCCTTGCCTCCCCTCTTCAGGCCCCTGGGACAGGGACAGTCCACGCACCAACCTGCAGCGGTGTGAAGGGACACACAGAGGCTGAGTGACCGGCCTGCCCAAAGCCACCAGGGAGCCCCTGGTGCTCAAGGCCAGGGACCCCAGGTCAGAGCTGAGCTCCTCAGTCCTGGTGCACCTCCTCTGGGAGCGGCAAATTCTCTGCTGGAGGCTTAGGGACAAAACACAGCTCCCTGGGCCAAGGGCTTGAGCCGGGCTCCCAGAGGAGGAGGGACACAGGACCTCTGTGTCCAGCTGAGACCAGCACCCCTCCGAGGATGAGGCCTCTTCAGACCCTGAGCAGTCTCCAAGGCCACTCCCCGCCCCACCCACGGGGCCCCATCGCTTCTGAGCCCTGAGATCCTCTGCCCCGAGCCTGGGCCTCTCGGCAAGGCTGCAAGCTTACCATCTGTCTGTCCTCCACCAAACTACAAATATTTATTGAGCACTCCCCACCCACGAGCACGGGTCCAGGCACCAGGGACGGCGTGACAAGGGGATGTAGACCCTGCCCATGTGATGCCAAGGGTCCCTGTGCTCAGAGATGAACACCAAAGGACAGTGGCCAAGGAAGGCTGCGATGACAGCATGAAGGGGCAGCAGCCCTGAGGGGACACGAAAGCTGCGGGAGAACAGACTTACACATCTGAGAAGGGGGAGGAGGCTGTGGTGCAGGGGATGTGGGGGTAGCCACAAGATGAAGTCAGACGGGAAGTGGGGCTCAGATCTGGAGGCACCTCTCAGGCCCTAAGGCAAGGGCTGGAACCTCCTTCTAAGAGCACCGGGATGCTGCCTCAGGGCACGCAGTCTGGCCCTTCTACTAGGCTACTGGGGCCAAGGGCAGGGGATGCACCACTGTGGGCCCGCATCCCCCCTTCAGCACTCAGAAGAGATGACAGACGTCCCCCACCCAGGCCTGCTCTCTACAGAGCCCCCCTTTCATCACTTCCAGGCACAGTACCCTTGGCTGTCCCCCCACAGCCCCCTCTCCAGGCTGCCGGAGGTCTGGGGCCTTTAAGGGTGGGGGTGGGGTGGGCCTGGCGTCCTGGAGCCCCCGCTGGGATTTCGGGTTCCCAGCCCTGCAAAGCATTTTATTTCTCTTCCTTCAGGGCTGGGAATAATTAGGCGACCGGGAACATAAATCATGGCCTGGCCCTGTACATCTGCTAATCACATCTCCTGAGGATGGGCCAGGCAGGAGCAGACAGGGGCCCTGCAGCTGGGGCCTCGGGCAGGGGGGTCCAGCACCCCACATCCACCATGCAAGGGTGTGGAGCGCCGGTGGAGAGGGTGTTCCAGGTTCCCTCAAACACAACCACACACACAACAGATACACAAAGGCACACATGCCACATATACACACACCCTGACCCACTACTGACAGCACATCCAGAGACAAAATTCACACACACACATTCCCATATACAGACGTGACCCCCACCCCCACCCCCTCCCCCTACACAGGCTCCGCACTCAGGATCCCTGATGAGGAACTCCTGGAGAGGGATACTGCACTTTGGGGTTCTGGCGCCACCTAGGGTCCATCACTGGAAGTGCCAGCCTGCACAAGGCTGACACCAAGGCAGGGCCCCGGGGCCACCTTCTCCCTCCAGCCAGAGGAGGAAACTTCTTTCTATTAAAGGCCCCTAATCTAGACCAATTCTGGTATATATGCATATAAAAAACCCCAATTAACTGGCAATGGGTGTGTGGGGTAAGGACTATTTTAAGAATTAGATACATAACAAATTTAAGGTAACTTGCTTAAAACACTAAGGAATATAACTTTATCTCAACAATCCAACCAAAAGGGGCCCAAAAGGAGTTTTTAACACAGTCAGCAAGCTCCTTCTCCAAAAACAACAATAACATTAGCATCCAGCCAGGGCCACAGCTGCCTACCACAGTTTTGATGAAAAGACCCTGATGCTGGGAAACAAAGATTGAAGGCAGGAGGAGAAGGGGATGACAGAGGATGAGATGGTTGGATGGGCATCACCAACTCGATGGACATGAGTCTGAGCAAACTCCAGGAGTTAGTGATGGACAGGGCAGCCTGGAATGCTGCAGTCCATGGGGTCACAAACAGTCGGACACAACTGACTGAACTGATTCTTTTAAAACAAATTTACTTAAGGGAAAAGGGGTCTTATTTAAATAAAATAATGATACGAGTACTGGTGTAAGTGTCACGTGAGGTGAACATGTCCAGCTGGAGACTTCCTCATGAAGGGGTCGCCTTTGGCATCCATCCTTCAGGAAGAAACGGCAGCCAGGGAAGGTTCATCGACCATCCAGGTCACTCAGCACTGTGGTAGAGCTGGACATCTGGACCAGAGCAGTGTTCCGGACACAAAGTGGTCCCTTGGTCTTCATCTCATCCCCTCCTGCTTCCAGGCAGTGTGATGAGTCTGGAAGGTGCATCCACCAGGATGACCATCCCCAGGTGCACGTCTCAGGGTCAGCGGCCCAATGTGGCGGGGGGAGGGTCCTCTTGAGTCAGTGTGCCTGCGATTCAGTTTCCCCTTTAATCCACACTTCAGCCTTTCACACGGTTCCAGGTGTGCAGCACTATTCTTACTAGCTAACACACGGAAACAACCTCAATGTCCATCAACAGATGGGGGATAAGGAACATGTGGTATATACACGCAATGGAGTATTACTCGACCATGATAAACAATGAAATCATGCAACTAAAGATGATCATTCTCAGTACAGGAAGTCAGAAAAACAAATTCCACATGATATGACCTACATGTTGAAGAAGGAATTCATGGGGCCTGGACTCCCTCTTAGGCCTGCTCATGCTGATCATACTCAGCCACCTTTCCAATGGACTCTGAACTCTGTGTCTGCTGCTGCTGCTAAGTCGCTTCAGTCATGTCCGACTCTGTGCGACCCCATAGATGGAAGCCCACCAGGCTCTGCCATCCCTGGGATTCTCCAGGCAAGAACACTGGAGTGGGTTGCCATTCCCCTCTCCAATGCATGAAAGTGAAAAGTGAAAGTGAAGTCGCTCAGTCGTGTCCAACTCTTAGCGACCCCATGGACTGCAGCCTACCAGGCTCCTCCAGCCATGGGATTTTCCAGGCAAGAGTACTGGAGTGGGGTGCCATTGCCTTCTCCAGCTCTGTGTTTAGTGCCTATGAAAACAACAACAGAAGGATAAGACCCCCTCCAGACAGGGGAACCTTGAAGATCGTATCTAGGTTACTCATTGCCTAAGAGAAAACATACACTAATCACCCCTTCCTTCAGACAGGCCATAAATTTTTCTGTATTTATTGGAGTGTAACCTCAGGTTTATTGATTATTGGCTAACTGTTTGACTATTTGAGCACATGAGCACAAAGCACGTGAATCATGGGGTTATTGGGATTGTATTTTCTTTGGTTTATGTAAGTCTCAAGGAATTTGGAGTGGTGGGTTCAGACACGTACACATGGGGTATAAAAGATTTTCACAAATGCTGGTCGGGGTCCTTGGCTAAGAGGAGACTCTGCCTTGGGCCGCCGGTGTAATAAACAGCACTCCACTATCTGCACTGTCCTTCTGAGTGAGTTTGTTTCGCAGACTGCGTGGCTACAACAATGTGGACTCTAAAATACGACCCGAACGGACCCATCGATGAAACAGAAACAGATTCACAGACAGAGCAAATTTGTGGTTGCTGAGGGGGAGTGATGGAGAGGGAGCTGGGAGTTAGCAGATGCAAACTATCACACATAGAAGGAGTAACGACAAAGCCCCGTTGTACAGCACAGGGAACTCTATTCAGTACCCTGTGATAGATAAACCATCACGGAAAAGAATACAGATGGATAACTGAGTCACTCTGCTGGACAGCAGAAATTAACACAACATTGTACATCAACTATACTCAAGAAAAAAAAAGATTTTAAGGCACCTAAACAACTTAAAAAAACAATCACAGACCCTGGTGACACCCCCCTCACCCCCGTGTTCAGGCGATGGAGTGATGGACTGACCCAGCAGGGGCCCTTCCAGCTACGCCCCTTCCCCCTCTCCCAGCCCCAATGCGCTGGAGAGATGCAGCCAGAGTTCAAGGGCAAGACATGTGGCCCTGAAGGAGCCCAGAGCCGCTGAGAGGCTTCAGGAGAGGGGAGGCTCAGTGGGAATTCTCAGCTAGCAGTGCGTGCATCCACGCCCCGCCTCATGGCTCTCCCTGCCCCCTCCAAACCCCTACCCAAATTCCCAGGGGAATGGCAGGGGGCACTGACGCCCACCCTGCTCACACCTCGCTCAATATTCATCTGTCCTCATGTAGGCAGATCAGACACCTCGCCCCCTTCTCCACGCGAGTAACGGTGGTCTGTCACAAGCCCACTCTGGTCCCGGCACTCTCCGACGGCCCTACTTCTGTAGGTCTTGCCAGCCATCACACAGTAAGTTTTCATTAGGGGTCCGATGAACTGACTAAAAGAAAGTAACAAATGGGAAGAAGGGGTGGAGCCAGCATGGGGGAGAGCAGCAGGCGCCAGCAGGCTGCAGTGACTGCTCCAAACAGGCCCGGGTCGGGGGCCACCTTGAGAAGCCGGTAGAGCCCTGCCCCACCCCCCCCCGCGCCGAGCCCTCCCCCCACCGGGTCTCCGCCCAAACCCTGCCGGTGGAGGGGCGAAGGGGGGCAGGCAGAGGGGCCAAGACAAGCAGAGGGCCTTCCAGAGCCCCCTTCCAGGACGCGCGCCCGGGATTCCACCGACAGAACTGGGAGCCAAGGCTGACGAAATCCCGGCATCTGAGGATGCTGCCTGCCCGCCTGGGGTCCAGCTTCCCACAACATCCCCTCCAGGGCTGTGAGGCATGGCGGGGCTGTGCAGGGCAGAGGGACAGAACAGCACCTCCCCTGGATGACTGCCTCCGTGGGAGGCGATAGTTCTGGAAGAAAAACAAACACGCTCTGGGGGAGGGAGGAAGCAGGCAGCAGATGTTGGCGGGAGAGCCACGGTGTCTGGGGGAGGTCAGGGCAGACTGGCGGGTGACTGGGCTGGGGGTGGCCCCCCAGGTGCCCTCTGGCGCCAGGCCAGGGTCGGGCCCCTAGGCTCTTCCGGCTGGGCCTCTCAGGGAACTCAGGCAGAGAAAGTGTCCCTGGCAGGATGCCACCCCCGGGGGTCCCTACGCGCGTGGCCAATGCTCCCCTATCGTGGGTCTGACAGCACAGCTGGCTGGGTGGCCCAGCCAGAAGCCCAGGCCTGAGCACTGCACTGTCCACTGCTACCCACCACCCTGTCTTCAGCCAAGCCCTTGGCTTTGCTCCCCAAGTACCCCTTCTTCATTCACTCGAGCAGTGACTAGGGGGTCCTAGGATGTATCTTGCCCACTCAAAACGATGGGGGTCAGTGCAGCAGACAAGCTCATCCTGCCCCAAGGAGCTTCACTCACCCACCTTCAATGGCTCCCCATGACTTCCAGGATAAGGCAAACCCCGAAGGGTGGAGCCCATTGTCAACTTCAAATCTGGACTCCCCTCTCAGGATTCCAGTCACTGGGACAGGGCCCCAGAGTAGGCAGCTACTCAAGCTCACCGCTTTTCCAAGCCTCTGTCCATGCTAGGCCCTCAGCCTATGGCCCCTGTCCACCAGTCTTTCCAGAAGTCCCCCTCACCCCATCCATGAGTGTCTAGTTCTACGCTGGAGACCCCTGGTGTGAAGGTGAGGTGACAAACACACTCAGAGTACACAGGACGCACAGGAGGCCTTGCAGGAGGAGAAGGGTGTGGGGCCTGGTGAAGCGCTGGCAGGGGCAGCTGGGCAGAGGTCCTGGGGTACCTGGTAGGCGCCAGAAAGTCAGTGTGAAGCAGAGTGTGCCCCTAATTTCTGGGATGCTCCACCCAAAGTGGAGAGGGGACTGCTGCTGCAGGGTCCAGCTCACTCTCCTGCTCATGAACCTTCAAGGGCTCCCACTGCCTGGCCACAGAGTTCAAGAGATGCAGCCGAGAGTGGGCATTTCTAGCCTTCACACTGGCTGCAAGCTGCCCACCCACCTTTTCTCTGGCTTCAGACACACGTGCCTGCTGCTCTCTTTCGTACATCTGACTGTGCGTGTTTCATGGAAGCCCTCAGCTCCATCCCGCCCCCCACTGTTCTCAGGCTGTCACCCACAGTGTCACACTCCTGAACGAGGTACCACCACCAGCCCATTCTACAGCCAAGGCTGAGGCACAGAGAGGTGAAGTCACACACCCAGATCACACAGCTTGAAAATGATGAGGCTGGGCGAGGAACCAGAGAGGCATTACAGGGCTCTGTCTGCCCGCAGCCATAGCCTTGGGCTGCCTGCTTCGCCTTTCAGTGGTTACTATACCTCCAGCCGGGTCCCAGGCCCTGGAGCTTCCACCCAGCCAGCCAGAGGTGAACACCCGGCCAGGACGGTCACACAGCAGGTTGATAATGAACCTATCACACCTGTATGGTGTCAGGTTAACACCGAAATCAGCAACCACCCTACGACCAGGCACCACACGGAAGCCACGGGGCCCCGCACGAGGCCTCGGACTCCTCCAGACCTCAGTTTCCCCTCTCGGCAAGTGGGGGCCGAGCAGCTGGTCCTTAGGTCTCGCACTCCTCCCAGGAAGAAAGCCACATCACATCCGCTGCCCTTTCCGTCGCGGGCCCAGTGGCGGGCCTACCCTGGGAGCCACACCGGCAGCGGAGGAGGGAGGAGCCAGGAAATCCGGGCGGGGCGGCGCCCACCCCCAGCCCGGGGCCCGGCGCCGGAGGGGGCGCCGGCTGCCCCAGAAACGCGCTCCAGATGCGAGAGGCGCTGCCAGCATTCCTGGAAGGTAACGCCAGGCTGGGGCAGTG
Source organism: Oryx dammah (assembly GCF_014754425.2). Classification (NCBI taxonomy): domain Eukaryota; kingdom Metazoa; phylum Chordata; class Mammalia; order Artiodactyla; family Bovidae; genus Oryx; species Oryx dammah. The sequence continues at coordinate 53,285,539 of NW_024070197.1, forward strand.
GGGCGGGGCGGGGGCGGGGGCGGGGACGAGGGGGGGGCGCAGTCCGCGGGATACAGCCGCAGCCCGCTGCCAGATGTGCTTCACGAACAGCTGCCCCCGGCTAATAAGGTCAGCTCCTGGCTCCGGCGAGCCGCGCACCCACCGGCCACCTCCGCCAGCCTGGCACCCGCGCCGTCCTGCTTCCCGAGGTGGGCAGGCGGTGCACACCCCCGCCCCCAGCCCTGGGGCCATGGGGGGAGGAGCCAGGCCCAACACCACCCCTGAGGCGGTGAGGGGGAGCTCAAGCCCCCGCCCCTAAGGTGACGGGAGGCGTCAGAACACCTCCACACCCGTGAGCAGTCGGTGGGGGGAGAGCTAAGAACCCACCCCTCCGGGGGCCAGAACCCCCTTGGGGTCAGGGAGGCATAAATAACCAGCACACCCCCCCAAGCCAACACTTCCCTGCTGCTGGAAGAGGGGTGCGGTTCCGGGCTCGTCCTGATTTTCTGTTTTATTGGCTGTTTCCCTTCTACGACTGAAAGGGGAGACCTAGTGCTAAGTTTGGGGCCACAGCCTGAGGGGGAAGTGTTCACATTCCACGTGCCCCTAGGGTGGGGACCCCCACTGCAGGCTGGGCAGGCTGCCTGGGAAGGGCAGCTGCAGGGACCCGGGGCTCCGAGGACTCCCTGCCCCCCCTACCCGGCAGCCTGCCCCCTCTACTTCACCCCAGGAACACTCTGTCCTTCATACAGAGAAGTGAGGTCACCTCCCTGCGAGTCACAGGGCGGGTAGGGGAGCTAGTGTCGGGATCAGGGCCCAGATTCCGCTCCTCCCTTCCACCCAGGTCCCCCACAGGGCTGAGGGCAGCCCCCCTTCCCAACCCTCCCTACCAGATAAAGGCGCCGGCAGCCGCCTTTGTTTCTCTGGTGTAAACCGAGCCAGATGCGGTCTAATCCCCCAGCTGGGCTGGATTTGCTGGCGGCTGTGGCTCCAGCGCCTCCCAACCCCTCCAGCCCCGCCCGCCCGCCCCGCTGTGCCCGCGGCCCGGCGTTCCCAGGGTTGCTGGGGGAGGGGAGGGGGTTAATGACTTGGCAGCCTCAACCTCCCCCACCTCCCCCACCTCCCCCACCTGAAGGCCAAGGGCAGAAATAAGATCCCAAGGGTCTGGGGATCAAGCCCTCCTGGGCCGACTCACCTCGGGTGAGTCCTGTGATTTCTCTGAGCCTCAGTTTTCTTGTCTGTAAACTGGGGGTAAGGAGGTCGCAAGCCACAGGTGGTAGGAAGCTCAGTAAGCTCAGATGCTATTACTAGGATTTAGAAAGATATTCACTTCCCTGAAAACCTGAAAACCCACTATGCACCACACGGCCCTGTCTAACCACACACCCCAGCTCCAGGGCATGGAACAGCAGCGACAGCCACTTCGATGCCCACGGGAATGACTCATTCACTCCTCCCAAGAACCTGAGAACCGAAGGAGGCTCGGGCTAGTATACCCAGACTGCGCAGATGAAGAAGCTGAGGCCCAGAAAGATCCCCAAATGAGTGAGAGGCAGGATTATTATTAAAAAATGAGGAAGTGGCCTAGAGAGGTAAAGTGACTTGCCTAGGGTCACAGAGCAAACGAAAGGGAGGCAGAATGGATGCACAAGGGACAAATACAGAAGGGGGAGGGCACCTTCCCTTGTAGCACTAGGTGGGTTCTTCAAAGTGTGGTCTGCAGCCCTCCAGAATCAGAACCCTATGACACTAATTAAAAATGCAGATTCCTGGGTCCCGGTCTGATCCTGCTGAACAATAGTCCCTGGGGGGTGGGTGCCCTAGGGGTGGGGGTTAGAGCAGCATTCCGTGTTGCTGACCGGGTGGTCCACACTGTGCATGGGGGCAAGGGCAGAAAGGCCCTGGGGCAGGCCAAGCTGAAAGCAAGCGGTCCTGGGCCACCGGCTGGGAACACAGCCTCACCTGGGCTAGTTCAGCCAGGAGGCAGGCGGGGAGCCGAGCTCAGAACCTGCCAGGAGCGTCTGACAGCCGCAGCGCCTCCTTCCAAAGGCCATTAATCATCCAGAGAAACTCCTTGTCAGCCTGTGTGTTCCCCCTGCCTCCACCCATGCACACTGCACACACACACCACATGCACAGACACACACACAAGAACACACACTATGCACCCAGGCTCTGTGTGTACACATGTCACATACCCCCTACATAGCACACACACAAGCACACACTATGCACACAGGCTGTGTGTAGACACGTCACACACCCACACCCCCCACATACCACACACACAAGCACACACACTACGCACACAGGCTGTGTGTGTACACATGTCACACACCCACACCCCCCACATACCACACACACAAGCACACACACTACGCACACAGGCTGTGTGTGTACACACGTCACATACCCACGTCTCCCAGATGCACCACATAACACACTACACCCTCACCCCACACGCATGCACGCAGGAATACAAACATGCAAACATACAGACGTGTGCACACAGGCTGTCAGAGCAGTTCCCCCTGATGAGAGGAGACAAGCAGGGCCCCTGGAGCTGTTCTAAATGCCCCCAAAGGTGGAGCAGCCCCCACTGGAGGGCCCCAGCAGAGCTCCAGCTCCCCGATCCCTTGGTTGGGGTGGCAATTCTGTCAACCCGGTGCCTCCCCAGTGCTTTTCATCCCCATCTGAAGCTCTGGCTGGTGGGCAGTGATTAATAAAAAATGAGGAAATGAATTAATGATTGGATGATAAATGTGGCTTGGCAGACGCCTCATCTTTGCAAGCAGCTTTGCAAGGGAGGGAGGTAACTCCTCGGATTCTTGGGGCGAGAAGGCTGGTACACTATTTCCCCATGCATTGCACTAATGAGGACAAGGCCAGGCATCAGCCCTCAAGAGACCCCTGGGACCAGAGCACAAGTCCCCTGCCTCTGCCTGCCCACCACCCGCTCTGACCACATGCGCGGAAGCCCAGCCGTGGGAGTCCTGCTCAAGTGCGTCACACACTGGAACCCAGAGTCACTCATACATACATCCACATCAGAAAGGACACAGACACAGGGCTGATATCCTGAAGAGGCAACCAGGGTGTATAGAAGCTTTCAACTGGAGTAGTTATAGAGGCCTCCTGGAGGAGTTGACACTAGCGTGTTTGATGAAAAGCAGCAGATATTCTGGGCAGAAGGGCAGGTACCTGAGAACAGGGCACTGCTGTTTCTGCGGGGCCTAAGAAGGAAAGCCCAGGACATGGGGAGAGGGCCACCTTCTCCCTGCCTTGAGCCTCACACAGGAACACAGCCAGACCTTGTGAGGGCCTGAGCGGCAGCAGACCCAGCTGAGAACCCATGTACTCTGCTCCCAAGCCCACACCCTAAGCAGCACCGGGGAGCAACCCTGTCTCTCTTTGCTCTGGACACTGAGAGCCCATCCACCGCCTGAGACCCCATCTGCCTGCCCCTCTGAGGGTGTCTGACAGGGTGGTCTGAGCTGCCTGCCCGAGGGGAACAGGCTGGTATGAAAATGGGCAGAACATTCACGTTCAGGTGAGAGCTGGCCGTTCAGTGTGTCCCCAAGGAAGCAACTCATGGCTTCCTGCGATTTGCATGTTCTGAGTTGAGAAGGCAGCTCCCAAGGAAGAAGCTGTAAAAACACCTGCCTCCCTGTGGCCTTGTAGCAACAAACACACCTCAAAAGAGATGTAGGAACAGTCCACACCTTGGTTCTGGTTCACCTGCCAAAAAGGTCACCACTGTTCATCTCCCCATTGGGAAGAAGCAAGTCTGGCTGGGACCAGGCCCCATGAGGTTGGCGCTCCCTAAACCAAGGCACAGGGGCCGCCAAGCACTGGCAGCGGCAGCTGTCAGAGAAGAGCCACAGACAGACACCTACCAGCTGCAGAGTCAAGGGGTCTGCAGGCCAGGACCGTGAGGACTCCCATGTGCTTTTGCAAGCTGTTCTAAATCTTTCAAGTTTTCTAAGGCATCATTTTGTGCTGTGGGAAGAGCAAGTGTTATTAAAGACACTCATAGGGGGAAGGAGCAGAAATGACCTTGCTACAAAAATGAAACTGAAGGTTTAGACGGGCTTTGGGGGCTAAGCAGTTAGCTGCCTGAGTGGAAGACCCAATGGAGCCTTCATTATCACTCGCACAGGCAGCTCTGCCCAGGGCGCTTCTAGAGAAGGAGGGGGAGCTACAGCCAGCCAGCCGTCTCCCATTCCAACCACGCATCCAGCTATTGGTCCATCTATCTGTCCATCTAAGCACCTATCTGTTTAACCATCAGCACATTCATGCCTCCATTCATCGGTTCATCTATCTATCCTTCACCTTTCCATCACTCACTCATCTGGAGTAAGCAACTTTTTCACTCTATCTAACCAGCATCTGTCCCTCCCTGACCCAGTGGCTCTGTCTACCAACAGACTCCTTTCTCCTCTACAAGGGTGGGCCAGTCAGAATCTTCCTTGGGACATTTCCCAGGAATTCCTCTCCTTGCCTTCTTTGGAGTCAACTAGATGTTAGCCTAGAACTGACCTTAGCCATCTCTGACCCGTGAGGAGAACATGCCCCAGGATGCATTCCACACAGGGGAAAGCAAAGCTGAGGATGGAGACAGGTGCAAGGACCGATAGTCTGGATCCAAGGGTGCCTGGGGTCAGCTTCACCCTTCACTGGTTACAGGAGTCCACAAACACCCTTTTGGAATTGGGTCTGTGGCATTTGCAAACAGAAAGGAGTGTGGGTAACACAAGCTCTTCCAGTACAGTACAGGGTGATTTAGAACCTTCTAGATGTTCATTCCTGAGTATACAAGGATGCCCAAAAGACAAACACGCCCTGTTGCAGCCTGCCAGAGGCTGACCCCCAGCTGGAGGTGCAGTTCTAAAACAAACGTGGAGGAAGCACTCCGCCCAGATGCTCGATGCCAGCACGGGGTCCACAGACCCAGGCCAGGCTCCTGCCACTGAGCCTCATTCCTCATCTGTAAAATGGAGGTGGCAGCCCCTGCTTGAAGATGAGGCCAACTGGGCTGCTCCCCACCAGCCATTCCTATCTGCTTTTTCTGATGGCAGAACCTGCCGCGCATGAAGTCTGGAAAGGTCAGATATTTGTATTCCCAGCACCTTTCAATTACAGACGGGCATGTGACCCAACTTGGACAGATGGACCCAAATTTGCTAAGATCTTCTGGAAAACACCCTTGCCCCAAAGAGAAAATGGCAAAGGAGACCCCATGCCTTCCCATGCTGCTTTTGGATGCTATCCTCCTATAAGAATGTGATGCTTGGAGCTGTGGCAACCAGCTTGTGACCAAGAGGAAAGGGCTAAGAATATTATACTTGGATTTACTTTGATTTAAGGGAAAGGTTATCTCTTGTACACCTGGGGCTATGGGCTGCAGTTGGCACTGTCATTATTGGTTGTAGGAGGTGGTCTCATGAAGAAGTTAAAAGCATGGATTCTGGAATCAGCTCTATCTACTACTTGCTGGCTGTGTGACCTTTGGTAATTTACTTAACTCCTCTGTGCCATCACCTTCTCCATAAAATGCGAACAGTATTTTGCGAGTGTTAAAAAACTTAGTATACATGAAAACATTTTGCACAGTGCTTGGCACATAGAAAGTGCCCCCAGAAGACATCAGCTCTAATTAGCCATCACTGTCAGAGAATGTGGGGGTGCAGGAGGGCCAGGCCCAGGGGGAAGCCAGGTGGGCACAAAGCCCCCCCCCATAGAAGTGGAACGGGAGCCGCAAGCCTGCTCCCAGCCTTGGCACTGCGGAGGCTGTGCTGACTTGCTCTGTGTTCGCCCTGCCAAGGCCAGAGCAGCTGGCTCCAGCCTGCCGATGCCTGCAGGGAGAGACAACCCTCCACGCAGCTGCCCGCCTCCCTCCACCCCTGCCAACCCAGAGCCAGCCTGGCAGCCCCGAGGTGGGCACCCTGTCGGCGTGGGGCAGACCTCAGCCCAGGTCCAGAGAGACCCCCACCCCCACTCTGCAAGCTGCACTCCTGACTCCAGCCAAGCAGCCTCCCCTTTAAGGAGGAGGTGGTGTCCCTCCAGCCCTCCCGCCAGGGCCGACCACGGAAGCAGCTCCATTTGGCCGCCATACTGCAGTGACTCAAAACAGTTGTTTGGCTTGTTGGACGCCCAGGCCCTGCATAGCTCGGAACAGACTGCGGGGCTGGGGGCCGTGTAACTTGGGTGTGTCCTCTCCCCAGGGAGGGCGGGAGGCCCCAGGCCCCTTTGCAGCCTGGTGCACTGAGACACATCTCTGCATCTTCTTTTCATCAGACACGACAGAGCTGCCCTCCAGCCGGACTGCATCCATCCATGACACACGTGGTTCTCACCGGCCTGGGAAGCTGCCAGAATCAATGTGAGCAAGGTTCCTACTCAGCTGGCTCAGTGGTGAAGAATCCACCTGCAATGCAGGAGACGTAGGTTCGATCCCTGGGTCAAGAAGATCCCCTGGAGGAAGAAATGGCAACCCGCCCCAGTATTCTTGCCCAGAGAATCCCAAGGACAGAGGAGCCTGGTGGGTTGCAGTCCATGGGGTTGCAGAGTTGGACACAACTGAGCAGGCACAAGGTTCCTACGCAGTCAGGGGAGGGGCTGCTCACACCGGACATCTGGCATCTCCATGACAACCCCAGACACAGGCACCGTGGTTAGGCTTGTTCTGTACGTGAGGACACAGAGGCTCAGAGGCAGGAGTACCTCGCCTGGGTCACAGCGCTGGTTTGCAGCAGGGGAGGACTTGGTCCCAGGCTCAGGTGACCTTAAAGCCTGGGCATTAACTGCACTGACTCAGCACCCCCAGAAGCTTCCGGCCCGAGAGCTTCACCCTCCCCATCCTAGCCATCCTGCATGTTGCTGCCCAAGAATGATGCTCACAAGCCTCCCCTGCTCAGCCACCTTCAGAGGCTCCCCAGCAACCACAGAAAAAAAACACAAACCCTCTGTACAGGCCTCTCCATCTCCGATTTCCGACATCACGCCTGCAATTCATTCACTCCTCACAAGCTGAGTGCTGGGGTCCGTAGAGACTGGATTACACATCTGCCCCAGCAGGCCAGCTGCACCCACCGCAGGGCCTCTGTGAGCTGCCCCTCTGTCTGGAAGCTGTTCTCCTCCCAAGCCCCGTGGCGTGCGTGCCCCCCATCCTGGGAGAGGCCAGCTGTCTGTCCCAGGCAGTGCTCCCCACCCCCACCCCACCCAGTGTCTTCTCTACTACACACTTCTCACTGCTGGCAGGGCATCCTGTGGCATCGATGTATGTTCAGTGTTTGAGGCCTCCATTCAGATGGTGGGGCAGGACCTGGCCGGACTTGTTTCCTGCTGCACCCCCTGTGCCCGCACACGGCCAGCATGCAGGACACGCTGAGTGAATCAGTGAATGAGTTCCCTTCTCCCAGGGCTCCTCACAGAGCCAGCATGTATCTGGAGTCCTGACTGGCCTGAAATAAGCCCCCTGCTATGTTCTCTGCCTACTCTTATCCTCTGCAACTCCCAGAGTTTCCTTCAAGTTGGCCCAACAACCCCCGACTCTGGCCCCAACCTGCAAGTTCTCCTCCAGGACAGGATGCCGTCCAGAGGCTCCTCAGTCATGAAGACATCCCCAAACTTGCCTGTGTGGTTCCTGCCACCTCAATCACCCTTTCCAGCCACCTCCTGTACATCCCGCAAGAGCCCTTCAAGTATTCCCTCCCTTGCAAGGTAGAGCTGATCACATCCCCTTCTGACCCTTCTGCCCTGTGGACACACACCCACTGTGAGGGCCTCATGCATTTGCCTTCACTGATCCTGAGGCTGCATGCATACAGCAGGTGCTCACTACACCACTGGAGCATAACCCACCATCTCTTCTCACCCTTCACAACGTACAGGCCTCCCTGACTGGACAGGAGCGCTCTGATGGCAGGGGCTCTTTTGTTCATTGCTACATCCTCAGTACAAAATCCGATGCCTGTTAAATGGATGGATGGACCAACGCACTGACGGATGGACAGGTGGAGGCACAGAAGGACGAAAGGAAGGGGATGGATGGATGGACTGGTGGGTGGACGCCCCGAAGGAAAACAAGATACATGGACGGGTGGATGCCATGAGGAGCCAGGCAAGACAGAGCTATGAAGGGACGGGGGAGGACAGGCAGGTGCATGGATGGACAGACGGGTGATGGACACACGTGCGGACACTGCAAAGGAAATCAGTGGATGGATGGGTGGATGGAAGGACGGACGGAAGGCAGGCAGGCCAGACGCATATACACATGGGATGGATGAGAGGACAGAGAAGACACATACACGGAGGATGGCTGGGCAGGCAGACAAGCGGATGAGGAGGACAACTGCTAGTCGGGTCCCTGATTTCTTATGGGTAACCTCAGTGTTCTGACCAGATGAAGAGCCCCCCAAAGGAGCCTTCCCCCCTCACCAACAGGTGCTACCTGCTCTGAGTGAACAGAGGTGGGGGGTGTCTCCTCAGTTCTCCAGCTACACACATACACACACACACAACACCCCCCCACCCCAGGAGCATCTCAAGGAGCCCACAGACTGTGGAGAGGCTGCTATCCTAGCAGTGGACACTCGTGGGCCCTAACTCCCTACCCAGCCCTGTGCCAAGCCCTTCCCTGGATACCCCACCGCCCTGGGCCCCACAACGCCCAGGCAGCAGGCAGCTCACTAACTTTATCAACAGGGAAACAGGTCCAAAGAGGCTAGATTACCACCCACAGTCACACAGTTGCAGGAGGCTGAGCCAGGGGTCAAACCCGGAGCCTGAACTCTCAGCTACTCTGCTGCCAGCAGGCCCCAGCCGTGGCCATCACGTTCCACCTCCTACTTTATGCCATTTTCACTCTCTCGGTCCTTCCTTTGAAATCTACTTAGTATTTCTTACTTCATAATCTCCCTTAAGTCAACTCATTTAAGCTTAAATATATTTATAATGTACATGACTACCCTAAAAGGAAAATCAGTATTAAGCAACATAAGTGGAAAATAACCCTAAAAATACATACTGTGAAAACGATGCAATGCTATTCAATTTTAGCCAAATAAGATTCCCAGTGAAGGCTCAGGACCCAAGACCTATTCTCTCTATTAAAAATGGAGATCAGCAAGTGTGGTGGTTTAAAAACATATCCATGGATGCTCTGACATGCCTCCCCCTGAAGAGGCAGAGGCCTTGAGTGTGGGCCAGACTTAGGGATTTGCGTCCTGTGAAGAGAACAGGGTGGAAGTGACCATGCGTGGCTTCCGAGACCAGGTCATTTGAGGCACTGAGGCTCCCCACTGGTTCTTTCTTGGGTCACTGACTCTGGGCAAAGCCAGCTGCTCTAGGGAGACAACCACAAGGCAAGGAGCTGAGGCTCCAGTCAAGAGCTGTGTGAGGTGCCATCTTGGAGCTGACCGCCCAGCTTGTTTTAAGCTACAACATTTGGGGGCATTCTGTTACACGGCAGTAGGTAAGTTGTACAGCAAGCAGTAGGGGGCACTGAAGAGAGCCCACGACTCTCCACGAAGCAGCCAGAATGATCAAAGGCCAAGTGAAAGGGGGGCTGGTGGACCCTGATGGGACTCAGCGTATTCTCTGATGCCACATCCATGGCTGCCCTCTCCACTCTGCTCCCCACCCAGCAGCCAGAGGGATGGGGGTTCCATCCATCAGGTTATATCTCCCCGGAGAACCACCCCAACAAATCCCCTTCCACTGGAACTCTCAGGGCTCAACATCCTCCAGCCCCCCTGGGCTCGCCTTCCTCCCTATTCACCCACTGGCCAAGCCAACCACCTGCTTTACCTACACTATCCCAAGCACATCCCCACCAGGACTTTCGCAGTGATCGCTCCTCTTCCCTTCTGCCAGGACCACTCTTCACCTGACTGGCCCCTCCTGCCAGGCAAAGCTGTACCTCCCACCTGCCCCCAAGCATGCCAGTCAATTCCCATACAGCCCCTGCTCACCAGCTCCCTCCAGGCTTCCCCGATACCTGGCTGCAGATTTATCTGACAGCACAGTGCGTACTTGTTCCCTCCTTTCTTCTTGGTCAGGTCGGCCTGCAGAAGATAAACTGGATGGGGGAGGGTGTGGGGAGTGGAGGGAGGTCTGTCCTGTTCAGAGCTGGGTCTCCTGTACTCGGAACATGCTCAGCAGACCTCCACGGAATGAATGATAGAGCTTCTGGATCCCGCCAAGGACTGGGCATCCAGGAAACCAGGGAGTCTGACTCAAACTAAGCCATAAACTGGAACTGGAAGAGCTCTCGCTAATCTGCAGAGCCTCCAGCTCCACTCAAATATAACAATGTTCTGCAGCTGCCAACAGCTGGGGAGCAGAGTGGAGAGGGCAGGCATGGACCAGGGTGCCTTTTTTTAAAGTTTGGCTTCAGGAACCTCTCCTCTGCTCCTCAACTCCCCTCTTCCTTTGCTTCTCCCCTGGTTCCTCTCTGTGTCCACTCCTGTCATCGACATACAATTTTCTTTTTCTTTTTTTATTTTACTTTACAATTCTGTATTGGTTTTGCCATACATTGACATGAATCCACCACGGGTGTACACGCGTTCCCAAACATGAACCCCCCTCCCACCCCGACATACAATTTTCTGCTACAGTTTTCTGCTCCTTGGTCCTGTTCTCTCCACCGCATCCAGGGACTTTGGCCCCTACACAGGAAACCTGTGTGTGTGCTCTGTGCTGCCCAGGCAGAGTCTCTGCCTCCATAACATCTTGAAAATAGTACTGGAAGTGGATGTGGAGTTTCAGTTTTGGGTGATAAGAAAGTTCTGGAACTAGATGGTGGTGATGGTCACACCATAGCACACACATACTTAACGCCACTAGGCCAGGCCCTTTAAGATGGGTGTAATGGTAAATTTTACACGATGTTTATTTTTTTATACAGTAAAGAACGATAAGAAAAATGGTGCTGGCCCCATTTGGCCATCATCAAGCTTAGCAGTTTGAAGACTTTATAATTTGTAACACTGGTAAGTCTAAAGGCATTTTTCTGTGTTTTCCTGAGGTAGAATACACAGGTGTGATTGCTTTGAGGCCTGCCTGCCCATAAACCATCTTCTCCCTCATACAACTAATCAGTAAACGAACAAAATCATCAATCTGGTAAAACCACCTAGAAAATGAAATTTCAAAAAGTTTCACAGCTTTGGGGATACGCAGCTTTTAAATTTTTGTTTTCCTCTTTCTTACACAAAAATTACACTAGAAAGAGAAGAGAAGTCACAGTATTAATGCAGCTCTGTGGTGGATCCAGGCCTCTGTGCAGTGAAGGCAGCCCAGGCAGGTGACCAGACAGAAAATAAATCAACAAAAACTCCCCCACCTCCCAGGGTGCATTTTCAACAGGAATGACCCCCACCCATCCGATCCATGAAGCGGACTGGGATGCATTTTTTAACTGGGCCATGCTTTCAGCTTCCTGAGCTATTCTAGGAGGTACCAAAATCATTACAATTTTCAAATTATTTGATCTGACAGAGATGCTGGTGCATGGCCATGGGAGACGGAAATGGGCGGTTTTGAAAAACAGATACAAAGATTTTTAAAGCTGTGGGCAGGCTGGTTTCCACCATCCACGGTGCCCTGGAGAACTAATGCAACTGTGCTGGGATGTGAAACTATTCCCCCCGGGGATGTGTAGAGGCCATGGCCCTGCACCCAAGGGTGCTGCCTCTAGCATATGCTGTGGTCCGGTGATCACCTGACCAACTGGCCCTCGGGCAAGGGGTGCAGGAACTCTGCTCTGGACCCAGCTGAGGGCTGGGCTCCGCCCGCTGCCATTCTGGACAAGTCTGTCCCTGAGGTCTCCTTGGATCCATTCAGGGAAGAGTCTGATGGAGAAAGCTGGAGCCTCTACCCTAAAGCATGTCATTCCACTGAGGACCCTGGGGAGGGGCAGAGGGGCACTGAGGGCCAGGCTAGGTCCTGCCAGCGTGGACGCGGCTGAAAGGAAGAGAGGTGCGGAGCCAGCGTCCTGCCCCGCCCTCTCCCCAGCACCCCTGCTGGACCCTCAGCTGTCCTGTGGCCAGGCTAGTGCAGGCCTCTCCCACCCTCCCTGAGGTGGGTCACTGAGTTGGGGTGACTCTGGGGGCTGGGGTAGGCAGCTGAGTCAGATCCCACCACATCAACCACAGAGCTGGCCATCCCGTCCAGAGACAGAAAAACACCCTGGACCCAACCAGGGCTGCCGCGGGGCCTGAGTGCCATCAGCCCTCCACCCACCTCCTTGGTGCAGGGTTGCTGGAGGCCGTGTCCCACCCGTCTAAAGAGTGCCCCTCATGGATCTGGGGTTATTTACAGAGCTGGCAGCTATTTAAAGCCTTGGTTTGTTTAGAAGTGGCAGCGGGTGCTGTGTCCCTTAGGGGATAGGTCTGGGGTTGCAGAACCTGCTGCCGTTTGAACAGGGGACCAGTCAATTCTTCTGGGGGCCTGGCGGATATGACCTGGTCTGTCCACCAGCAGTGTTGGGGGAGGTGTGAGTGTCTGTGCATGAGCACGTGGGGGCACGTGAACCCCGCTGGCAGCCCCCGGCCGGCCTCCCCAGACACATAGCCAGCTCCTCGTGGGTGCCCAAGCTACCCGCTCCAACCCCAGCAGGGACAGCTGCAGGCCGCCCGGCCTCCCTGCCCTGGGCAGGAGCCGAGCCACTTGCCCTCAGAGGGCTGGTCTACTCCAGGATTTTACGGTCAAGCCCTAGTTTTCCCAGCCACAGTGTCTAGGAGAGGGGACAGCCCAGGGGACGCTGCGTGGCCACAAAGCTTGGCTGTTCTCCCACGCGCCGATGGCTGGAGTGGTGCTGCTGGGGGTGGGTGAGGGCAGGGCAGAGGGGTGCAGAGGAAGCCAGGGAGCCCAGGGGAGAGCTGGGAAGTTTTCCTGGGAAAGGGAGTAGTGAGGAGACCCAGAAACCAGGAGACACACAGACTCAGAGACAGAGGCACAGACAGAAAGATACGGGAGGACAAAGAGGTGGACGCGGCAAGACAAAGTGGGGACCGGAGAGCTGGGCGCAGCCGGGCCGTGTGGAGATGGCGCGAGCAGCCGACATGTGTGTGGTGAGGCTCAAGTTCAAAAGGGAGGGAAGAGGTGGTTAGACGACCAAAGTCATTGAAAAATTTTTGGCGCAGCTGCCCCGAGGCTCCTGGCCGTGGGCCCGGCTCGGAGCTGAACTTAAACAAACCCCTGCAGCAGCCATCTGCTTGATTTTAAAATAAATCAAACAGTCTGCTGAGCCGGGATCGAGTTTCCATCTGCGCCGCCGCCCGCTCGCCGGCTTGGAGCCACGCTTGCCTCTCCCAGCCAAGGCTCCTGGCAACATGTGGGCCGGTAATTCCTCCAGGAGCAGGGAAACCGGACCCCCGCGGCCCCCAGCTCCTAACTGAAAGCAAGTGCTATTTTTATAGCCACCCACTGGAAAGGGGGCCCCAACAGGGCGAGGGAAACCCAGGCATGGGGTTACACTGAGTTGCCTCCAGCACAGAGGGGTGGGGGATACGTCACAGAATGCTCCCCGCCCCTTGCCTCCAGGAAAGGGGCAAGGGACTGAGTGTGGGGTGCCGGCCCCCAGGGCCAGGAGGATGCTCCGACATCACGTGAGGCCCATGAGCCCTCCTGGGCAGCGGAGGACCCCTGTGGGTAGCAGCAGCCCAGGGCTCCCTGGAGCAGCTGAAAGCTGCAGCAGAGACCCCCCTCCCTCAGGCTGGGGCCACCCTGGGAAGTGCCACCCACCTACTCCTGCAGAGCTGGGTGACCAGGGGAGCCCGCCTTCCCTGACCCAGGCCAGAAACAGAAATCCCGGCCTGGAAGGGCTCAGTGAGCCCCATCTGTGCAGTGGACATCACAGCACTTTGGTGGTCTTGGGGGAACAAAGATGGGGTCCTATGATCTTGGGGCTGTAGCTGGCATAGAGGGGCTTTTATGCCATCCTGGAAAACACAGGAAGGAAAGAACTGATGACAAGAAAAGATGCCTTCCTGGGGAGCTGCCCATTCCCAGCCCAAGGGGTCCATGGTGACGAGCCAGGCCTCCGTGCCCAGGACACCAAGCCTCTGCAGTGCAGGCTGCCTGCTGACCCCTGCCAGATGCTTCCTGCTGCATGAGCCGGGTCCCGGGGCAGGGAGAGGCATGGGTGCGGGACCCCAGTTTTATGCAAAGTTCTCAGTGTACAAACCAGAGTGGGCCAGGAGCAGAGCGAGCGGGTCTGAACAGCACCACTTCCACATGTCAGGGTCCCTCTGAGCATGGGTCCCCCCAACTCAAAAGCACAGAGGGGAGGAGTGGACGGCTCAGGGACCTTTAGATGCCCACTGTGTCACATTCTCCACTGCTCTTTCAAGGGATGACCAACCTTCAGATGCAAAGGCTTCTGCACCTAGAAGCTTCCTTTGGTTTGACCAGCCAGCACTTTGCTCCTCAGCCCCAAACACAGCCCAGAAATGAAGACAAGCCGACTCCACAGGCACAGCAAGTCTCGTATGCGTCAGGCTCCATCTCCTACCCTCTTATATGTCACTGGAGGTACAGGCTTTGAGAGTCCACGGGAGGCTCCTTGTGGGGCTGGTGCACTTACCTCGCCCATTTCCCATGTGGAGACACTGAGGTGGAGTCAGTTACCCCAGGACAGAACTGGTACAGCTGGGGCTCCACATGGGACCTGCCCCCCCCCAGTAGCACACCCTCAGCCACTGTGCCCTCCTCCTCCTCTGTGGGCATCCTCCACCCCACCGCTCTCCCTCGGCAGGCCCAGCTGCTCCCCAACCAAGTCAGGCTTTGTCAGTTCAGTTCAGTTCAGTCACTCAGACGTGTCCAACTCTTTGCGACCCCATGAATCGCAGCACGCCAGGCCTCCCTGTCCATCACCAACTCTCGGAATTCACTCAGACTCATGTCCATCGAGTCAGTGATGCCATCCAGCCATCTCATCCTCTGTCGTCCCCTTCTCCTGCCCCCAATCCCTCCCAGCATCAGAGTCTTCTCCAATGAGGTGGCTAAAGTACTGGAGTTTCAGCTTTAGCATCATTCCTTCCAAAGAACACCCAGGGCTGATCTCCTTCAGAATGGACTGGTTGGATCTCCTTGCAGTCCAAGGGACTCTCAAGAGTCTTCTCCAACGCCACAGTTCAAAAGCATCAATTCTTCAGTGCTCAGCCTTCTTCACAGTCCAACTCTCACATCCATACATGACCACAGGAAAAACCATAGCCTTGATTAGACGGACCTTAGTCGGCAAAGTAATGTCTCTGCTTTTGAATATGCTATCTAGGTTGGTCATAACTTTTCTTCCAAGGAGTAAGCGTCTTTTAATTTCATGGCTGCAGTCACCATCTGCAGTGATTTGGGAGCCCCCCAAAATAAAGTCTAACACTGTTTCCACTGTTTCCCCATCTATTTCCCATGAAGTGATGGGACCGGATGCCATGATCTTCGTTTTCTGAATGTTGAGCTTTAAGCCAACTTTTTTCACTCTCCTGTTTCACTTTGATCAAGAGGCTTTTTAGTTCCTCTTCACTTTCACGCAAATGTTGAGCACACTGCCTTCCATGGGCCAGTTTGCTTGTTTCCCCAAGAGGGCCTAAAAAAAGGGTACTACGAACCCATCTTACAGTGAGGGAAACTGAGGCCTGAGAGGGACAGGTGCACTGGGCACTCTGGATGGCCCTGGGCCTGGCACAGCACCACTCCTCACTCACCCCAGAAGCCGAGACTGGACAAAGAGGCCAGGGCAAGTGCAGGAGTGGGGACACCCCTCTGCCCAAAAGGTCAGCTCTGAGAGTCACCCCTTCCCTTCCCCTCCTGCTCTGGCCCCTGCCCCTCTATTCTGCAAAACTTTACTGCATACCTGCAGAGCCCCATCCCACTGCCAGCCCTACCCAGGGGACAAGGCATGTAATGGCCACTATTGTGGCTTTGTAAGAGGGCGCATGCAGGGCCAGAGGGAGGAAAAGGAAGGCCCACTGGTGGGGGCGGGGGTGTGTGTGCGCGTGCATGCAGGTGTCCCAGGGCTGCCGTAATTAGTCACCACAAACCAGGCGCTTGAACGACAGAAACTCGTTTGCTCAGTCTGCAGAAGTTTGAAACCAAGGTGTGGGTAGGGCCACAGGCCTCCTGAAGGGATCGGGGAGGAGCCCTCCGGCCTTCTCCAGCC
The DNA here is from genome assembly GCF_014754425.2 of Oryx dammah. NCBI lineage: Eukaryota > Metazoa > Chordata > Mammalia > Artiodactyla > Bovidae > Oryx > Oryx dammah. Next base: position 53,301,692 of record NW_024070197.1, read on the forward strand.
TCTGGCAGCTGCCAGCCACGCGGCGTCCCTTGGCTGTAGCTGCGCTCCCATCCCTGCCTCCCTCTTCACGTGGCCTCTGTGTGCGTGTCCGTCTCCGCCCACCACTCTCTCTGCCAGGGTCCAAATTCCCCTCTTCTTATAAGGACACCAGGCAGTGGATTCAGGGCCACCCTTATCCAGCCTGACCTCATCGTCACTGGATCACATCTGCAAAGACCTTATTTCCAAATAAGGGCACATTCACAGGTTCAGGTGGACATGAACCCGGGGGACACTGGGCCCCAGCACCGGCCCCGAGGTGCCAGCCCCCGAGCAGACCTCTCCAGGTGGACAGAAGCCACTAACATGGCAGTGTGGCCAGGGGGACTCCATTCACTGAACCCAGTACTTGCATGATGTCAGTCTCTTCTGTCTCTGGACTCCTAACAGCCAGAGCCTATTACGGGATATTTTGTACCCGGAGGGAGGGAGGAAGGGAGGGCGCCAGGGCCGGCTCCCAGCCTGGCAGAGATGCCTGGTGACACTCCACCTACTCGCAGCTTGCTCTCTCCCTCTCTCTGTCACAGAACCAGCCACAGAAAATCTCTGTGAGGATGACCAGGGCCTCCGTTCCCACACGACTGACGCGGCGCAGCTGCCAATAGCCCGCTGACCTCCGCCCCGGGAGCCTGTGAGCCTGAGCTGCATGTGGACACCGGTCTTTCCATTCCCAGCCAAGGGGCTCCTCTGATGTTCCCTGCTCCTGTGAGAACCTCAGCTCAGACTCAGAGCCCAGAAGATGACCTTCAAGGTCGTGTGGCCCCCTGGAGGGCGCTCCGCATGGCTAAGGGCCCAGGCCCTGGGCTCCCCAGGCCAGAGGGGTGTCTTCCTCACATGGCAGGACTCGCCGCGCTGCCCAATGCACTCGGGGTGGGTGGAGAGCCACGCGCAGCAGCTGCAGCCCCAGGACCCTTCTGGAAATGCACTCTATAGGCATAAGAGCAGTGAACACGCAGGAAGCCATTATCTCTGACAGTGGGGGAAACAGTGTAAATGTCCCAGGTGCACCCTTCACACACTGCTGAGCACCCTCCGCCACCACCCGTGGGTGCTGCATGCCTCTCATGGACAGCGGTGGGGCAATGTGTAACCAGGGACCAGGCATGGACCCCAGCAGCAGACGCCTTTTTTCTCGGTTCTGGAGGCTAGAAGCTGGAGACCACGGTGGTCAGCTGGTGTGGCTCCTTCCGAGGCCTCTCTCCTCGGCGTGTAGACAGCCGTTCTCTTCCCGCGTCTGCTCGTGGTCTTCCTTCTGTGTGTGTCTGTGTCCTGATTCCCTCTTCGTACAAGGACACCAGACCTACTGGATCAGGCCCCACCCCAATGACCTCATTCTGCCTTAATTGCCTCTCTAAAGACTGTCTGCAAGCATGGCCACCGTCTAAGGCGCCAGGGTTAGCACGGCAATGTAGAAACTGGAGGTGTGTGTGCGCGTGTGTGTATGTACACAATTCAGCCCATGACAGGCATCCTCGCCAAATGAAAGCCGTTAGAGAGGCCATGTTTCAAGTGACACCAGCACCACGGTGACACAGAAACCTTCAGCCCCTGTTGCATGAGATTCAAGAGTTCCAAGATCTCACTGGCTCCCAGGATGGAAGCCCTGACTGAAACATACCCCATGTGATGGCATGAAAGCAAAGAAAAAGGGCCTGGGACAGCACCCAGCTCCAAGTCTCCGTAGCTGACTGCCCTGGACAGGCCGCCCACACCCGCCTCGCAGGCGGCTCAGCGTCAGAGGCTGAGCTCCTCGGAAAAGCCGGCAGGCGGGCCTGGTCTACACCCCTCCACCCTCACAACCATCCTCAGGCTAGATGGTAACAATCCCGCTTCACACTGGATAACGAGTTATCACCCGTACAGGCCTTGTAAGGCAGGCCCCTCCAGGTCCCACAGTCTCAGGGAACTGTGGAGGTTTCACAGATGGTGGAAATGAGGCTCAGATACAACCAGTGGCCTGTCCAAGGTCACACAACACGGAAGTGGCAAAAGCGTCTGCCTGACATTTAGCACTGAGACAAAACGGAGACAGCATCAAAGTGTGCTTCCGTTGGAGGGGGTCCTATCACCCCGTGAACAGTCGCACCAGTGATCCAAGGCCTCTTCCAGTCTGGACTTACATGGACATATTTCTTTAAGGCTGTAATCAAGACATGTTTACAATTCTGTGTTCTGCTTATTTTGACTCAGCATTAGGTCATCAGCTTCTCTGTGCTCAAATGGGCTCCATGGACCTCATTTTAAAGCCACAGAATATTCCACCCCCAGGGATACGTAACAGTGTACCTAACTGTATCTTGCTGTTGGATGTTCAGAATTCCCCCATTATAAATAACAGTGCAAAGAACATCTTTGTGTGTCTTATCATTTTCCTTCTTCCAAGTGCATTCCTTAGGATACATTTCTAGCAATGTGATTACTGGGCAGCAGCATGGAGCCTTTTTAAAACTCTGGATACAGACAGACAAATGGTTTGGGGAACAGACAATATGATACAGATTTGTGCTGCCAGCAGCCATACGAATCAGCCGAATTTCTGCAACTTTACCAGCACCGAGTCTTATTAATTTTTCCTGGTATTTTAATAGCTTGCATGTAACTATATCCCCATATATTTACTTGTCTTCTCTCCCATTTGAACCACCTGTCCAAAACTCCCTGTCTTTTTAACAGCAACCAGGGAGGCCAGAAAGTTCAAAACCAGTCTCTCTGGTGGCCCATAGCTTCAGGACACCAAGGGATCACGTTCTGTGCCTGGCTGATGGCAGAGGACAGTCTCTCCCAGTGACCCTTCAGCCACAGCTGCCCCTACCACCAGGTTAAGTCCAGCAGGCAATGTTGGGTTGACCACTTGGGGCTTCTACTCCCCGCCTTGGTCATGTGCTGTGGCCAAGCCCATGTGGCTTAGATATTAAGTTGCAGAATGTGGGCCGAGTGGCTAAAGGGACACTGCTTTGCCTGGTGTGACCTGAGGGCTGGCCACGGAGGAGCAGGTGCTGTTGAAGCTCTTTCTGGAACTCTGAGTTGCTCCAGAGGGTGTCTCCCTAATGCGGGGCACACAAAGGTGATGGGGCAGGATGGGAGGAGGCAAATGTCAATAGGGACACAGGCCAGCTAGGGGCATGAGAACCAGAAAAGGCCAGGAATAGAATCCAGCTTCCTTTACATCCAAAATTATCAGGGAAGGGGCAGAAAGCAGAGAAGCCAGGTGCCAAAGCCATGTGGTGAGGCTCCATGGTTAAGACAGACACTACTGGTCTGGGTTCAAATCCCAGTGCTGCCCTGACCAACTGTGAGACCACAGGCTGGAACTCTCATCTCCTTGTGCCTCAGCTTCCTCATCTGTGAAGTGGGTTCACAGTGTCCCTCCCAGGGTTGTTGTCTGAGTTAATGGAGCCAACATGTATACAGCTCAGCAAGCTTGGGGCACAGCTGGTGCTTAGGAAACAAAAACTTCACGCGTGGGTGTCACAGCCAGCCCACACCCCACATGGCTGGTCCAGAGGAGGCTGCAGCAAACCGCAACCCCCCAGCCAGCCAAACTAAGCATGCTTTTAAGTTTTTAAAGAATTCTAAAGAGTAAGCAAATAACAGTGAAGAATATGCAGCAGACACCAGAGGCCAGCCCATAAAGCCTGAAATATCTAACACCTGGTCCTTTAAGAACAAGTTCGCCAAGCTAGGTCTAGAGACATGGAAATTTCTGGTGGAATAATGGAGAGGGGATGGGCAGTGGGGGCAAAGAGCCAGGAGAGGAAGTAGCAAGGATGTCAGTGTCCAAGTGGAGGGCTGCACGGAGGGACCTGCAGATCAGAAACAGTCCGCACCCAGGGGCGGGCCCTCACTCGTGTCCACTGGGGAACCCAATTGATTCTGCTGTCTCCGCGGGGTGGACAGAAGCAGCCACTGAGATGGGGCCCAGCCACATGGTGTGGCCCCTCCAACAGCTCAGAACCCAGATCTGCAAGGAATGCTGAGACATCACAAGGCCAGACCCCAGGGAAACAGACAAGCCAGCCTGGCTCCAAAGTCACCAGCCAATCAACACTCCACATCATACGCGCGCCCAGGCACCTAGGACCCTCCTGAACACCCTCTGTGCCCAAAGAGGCTACTTGAAACTTCTCTCATGGGGCTACCCTGGCCTGGCAAGGGTGCTCCTCAAGTGAGGCCCCAGGATGGGGACCCAGGGACACCAACCCCATCCCAAGATAGACAGAATCACATCTGTCCTTTCCTAGCCTGGTCCCTCAGGAAAGCAGCCCCTGAACTCCAGTCTTCATCTGCTACTGCATGCCTGGCAAGGCATCTGGGGACCCCGAGTGGATATGTGACTAAGTGATCAGCCCTGGAGGTCAGCTGTAAAGCGCCACCCTCTTCTTCCCATCTTACAGATGAGAGAGCAGAGGCTGCGAGAGGTGCGGGGACTCAGAGATGGGATCCAAGCCAGCATCAAAGTCCAGCTCCAAAGCCGGGCTTCCCCGCCACAGTGTCTCAGGGGCTGCCGGGGACGGCCAGGCGCTGTGGGTAGGAAGGGGCTTTGTGGTGGGGAGGAGAGGGCATCTCTGAAGAAGCCTAGTTCTCCCCGCCCACGGACGGTTAGTCCCGCCCTGCTGGGCCGCCAGTCCCCGGGCGGGGCCCCATCTGTCTTGGTCACTGCTGTCACCCAGGGCCTACCCCAGGCCAGGTGTCCTGCTGAGTGACTCGGTGACTGAGGCTGGCCTGGAGGGCAGGCAGAGGGGGCCCCATGACCTTCCCAGCACAGATCTGGACAGGGTCTCCCCTGGGAGCCCAAACGGGGAGCCAGGGTGAAGCTTCTGAAGGTGCTGTGGTGGGGACAGCGCCCTTGGGGAGGGCAGGGGGGCCCTTGAGCCTCAGCTCCACATCTCGCCTCTTAAATGTAAGACAGGAGGGAGTGAGAGAGCAGGCAGCACAGACACAAACAGCCCCCAGCCGCCAGCCTGTCCCCATCAGCAAGAGCCCTCCGCTCGGCCCTGCCAAGTGCCGGGGCCAGCAGTGGGCCTGGAGAATAAACATGTCACTGCAAGGCCAGCCCGCCGGACCGCTGGAGCCAAGAACCGCCGGAGGCTGTAAACAGTCTCTCTCTTGGCCGCAGACTCTGGCCCACCTCTCTGCACTGGGAATTAGCACTTTGACTGCCATAAAGAAAGGGCAGGCCAGGGTGGAGGAGTTTGGGGAGGGGGTGGTGGGTGGGGAAGCCGGGCTGGACCGCAGCCAGCACCTCCATCCTCGAGGCCTGGAAGCCCCTCCTTTCTCAAGGAGGCAGGGGGAGGCTGTGAATGAATGGGCCACGGGGAGGCTGCCCAGAGGCCCAGCCGGGCAGCGCCGGCCACAGGCTGGAGAGGGGACAGGGCAGGGCTGAGGCCTTTTCTAGGGGCCCTGGTGACAGCCAAGGGAGGCAGTTGCTTTTTACAGTACCCCAAACCCCACCCAGGGCTTCCAGCTGGGTCTTGGGGAGGCAGAGAGTCCCTGGGCAACAGAGGCCCAGGTTGCACGGAGGAGCCTCCCAGCCATCTTGCAAACCCTGCCTCACTAGCCCTGGGAAGCAGCCACCTTTCACTCTGCCCTGGACACATCCTCCCGTAAGTTCACACTAGGCTTAGGATCCGCTGCCTTCACTCTGGTTCTATCCCCCAGAGTCAAATATCTTCTCAAAAGGCAAGTTGAGGTGCGCCACCCCCAGGTGGGACCCTCCAATAGGGCCCCTGCCCTTCACATTGTGTGCTTCCAGCCCTGCCTGCCTCATCAGCCTCCCCACCATGCGCCTTTCTTCTGCCTCTGGGCCTTTGCACATGCTATCCCCTGTACCGTGAATGCCCTTCCCCCTCTCTTATGCCTTCTTCACTTCCTCTTATTGTTTGGACCTTAGACCAACAGTCATCTCCTCCAGAAGTCTCCGGTCACTGAGACACCACCACACTCCCACTGAGGCTGCTGGAATCAAAAAGACAAGAGGAAGTGTTGGTGAGGATGTCAGAAAACACTGCGGGCGGAAACGGAAAACAGTCCTGCAGTTGCCCACGTGACCCAGCAATTCCACTCCCAGGTATCTGCCCAAGAGAATGAAAGCATTAACGTCCACACAAAGCCTTGTCCATGGATGTTCACTATTCACAACAGCCAAAGGTGGAAACACAGAAATGTCCATCACTGATGAAGGGATACATAAATTGCTACATCCAGACGGTAAGAGTCACTCAGCCATAAAAAGGGAGTTTTGACACAGTCTCCAACATGGATGAACCTTGAACACATTTGCAAAGTGAAAGAAGTCAGATGGGAAAGATCACATAAGAGATGATTCTATTCATATGAAACGTCCAGAAGAGAAAAGTCCAGACAAACAGAAAGATCAGTGGTCACTCTAGGGCTTGGGGGTGGGGGTGGTGGAGATGGAGCAACTGCTCACAGGCACGGGGCTTCCTTTCAGCGTGATGAACATGCTCTAAAATGGACAGGGGTGACAGCCGCCTGATCCCGTGAAAATGCTCACCTCCACCAGGCTGCACACATTAGATGGCTGAACTGTGTGATGTGTGCATTCTATCTCAACGGAGCTGTTATAGGGACTTCCCTGGTGGTCCAGTAGCTAGGACTCTGCTCCCAAGGCAGGGGGCCCAGGTTTAATCCCTGGTCAGGGAACTAGATCCTACACACCACAGCCAAGAGCTGGCACAGACACATTTTAACCAAACAAATCACTATTTAAAGAAGAAGAAGCTGCCATAGAAACAGTTGGCCGGGTCCCTGGCCCCGGCTCATCTGTGGGCTGGGCGCCCCAGACCCCTGCTGCCCTCGCTCTGTCCTGCCAGGCAGATCTGGGTGGCATGTGTCCGGGACCCAGCCGCTGGCTTCCAATCGGAAGGGCGGCAGAGGAGAGGAGAGCAGGGCTAGGCTGTGTCCACCACCCGGGCCTCTCTGCAAGGCGGAGTGGACCAGCTGTGTCCCGTGCCCTCACTCACTGATGGCCCTCCTCCTGCTTGAGGACCATGGTGCTCCTCCTTCTGCTCTCACCAGCCCAGGGAACAGCCCCCTGCTCTCCCGACACCTGCCTACACCTGGGCACAGGGGCCCTGCGCTAAGCTCTTCTTGGCCATGCACACAAGCATGCCCATGGCTGCCAGGACCCACCCCGAGCAGGCCCGATGCTTACCCCTTGCAGAGGGGTTGCAGATATAGAAGGCTCACAGGTCAAGGCTGGCCCTGGAGAGACTATCTGGGCACCAAGAAAGACAGGGGTGGGGGAGGCAGTGGGGGCAGGTCCCTGGGGGAGAGGCCCAGAGCCAGGAGTGAATTCACAGCTCAGGTGCCCGGGTTCTGACTCCTGGAGGAAAAGATTGGGGCCAAGGGAGCCAGAGCATCCGGGGAGAACTGCACTGTAGGGCAGCTGGGGCTGGGAGCCTCTCTCCCCAACGAGCACAGATGTTCTGGAGGTGGGAAGAGGGAGGAGGGAGGCCGCGGGCTGGCCAGCCTCCCTGAGGGCCTGGGGAGCAGCCAGGAGGCCTGCAGCCTGTCGCCAGGGCGGCGGCAGGGCGAGCCCAGGCCCTTGGCTCCCTGTCCCGCCTGGAAGCCAGGCCTCACTCCACCCTGGGCCTGGGGAGACCACATCTGGGCTCTGAGGAGGGCGCTCAGGCAAGAGGAGACATAGGGAACTGGGTGTGATTTTTGCCCAGCTCCATATGGAGGTTTCTGGGACATGAGCAAAGTCATCTCCACATACACTGGGCCCCCAGGACCCCAGGGGCCTTCCCAAGGGGCATGTGGGTCCCAGGGAGGGCACCCCCGGCACCCTGAGAGACAGTTCTTTCTCCGGGTCCATCCTGAGGATCACAGGGCACCAGGAGTGCTGGCAGCCCTGTGACCGTGAGAACTGAAAACTCACATATTCACCCCTGCCGGGACCCCCGGGCTGGTCTGGGGCCTGGTGTGTTCTCCAGGGCCCACTCTGGAGTGGTGGCCAGCCTCCGCCATCAGAACCTGCTGCTGCCCCCTGGGGCTCTGCTCTGTGGACCTCCAGATTCCTAAGAGCCCAGGGAGCAACCTCCTGGCCTCGGTGAGACAGGCCAGGCCTCAGGCAGGCGCCTGGTGCCCATGCCCTGCACTGACGCTATGCAATCTTACCTGGCTTCATTGGGAACGGGGCTTGTGGGAAACTCCTTGAGACCCTGGCAATCACCTTCCTGGGAAGGTGCTAGATTCCCCAAGACAAGTGGGGACAGGGGAGGAGAGGGTCAGGGATGACAGCAGCCTGCCTTGGCCCTCACCACCCAACCTGACAACTGCTGGACAGGCGGGCGCAGCTCTAGACCCCAGTCCTTCCCCAGTTCTTCCATGCCTGTCTCCTCCCTGACGGGCATCCACGAGGCCTGGATAGGGTTGTCTTCCCACCCCACTTCCCTAAGTTTGGTTAAGGCCCTGGACCACCTACCAGGCTCTCATTTATCTGAAGTTTTCCTTTTCACTGCACTTTTCTAACCTTCGAAAGACTGAAGAAACCAGCATCATTCACCATCCACAGATGTTAATAAGGAAACTATACCCAGGAATTCTGTATGAAAGCACTGTTTTCCTCACCTTCAATTCTGAAATATACAAAGCTTTAAAAATGTTGAAAAATTTCACAAGTTTATGGCAAATTTTATGATATGTCCATGTGACTACACTAATGTAGATAGAGAAAGAGAAAGAGGTGGGGTGAGGGGAGGGGTTTGGTTAAGACGCCAGCCCTGAGGGTTTTCCTGCCACAAGATCAGAAGTGGAACCCAAAGGACAGCTTTTCACGTGTGATGCACACAGTTGGTTAAACCCAAAACTCTGGGCCCCTTACAAGATGTCAGCCTGTGTAAGAGCACCAACCACACCAGGAAATGCTGGCCCAGGGAGAGGGCGCAGGACCCAGAGTTCAGGCCTGACCTCTGCAATGCAGCTACGTGACATGGGGGAGGTCAAATTGCCTGAATGAAGTTTCCTTGTCTCCCTGCTCCTGAAGCAAACAGTCTGTACAGCCACTGAGACCAAAGCCCTCAGGAAACACTCCACAAATATTATCTTTATTATGACACACGGGCCATACCAATCAGTGATGCTGGTCTGGGCACCCAAGACTGGAGATAGGGACAACACCCAGGGATTCCTCCAAGAGGTCCCTGTCCAGAGGGAACTCAGAGCCTGGATAGAGAGATAAAATTGGCCCCAGAGGACAAGCACCGCAAGTGACAAAACTGAGACCCAAGTATATCTGAAGGCGGAAGGAAGCGGGAAGCAGAGAGTGACACAGTGTCAGGGAGCAGGTGAAGGAGAAGGCGGGGCCGTCCTCAGACAGCAGAGGGAAGGGTGACAGTCCTAGCTATTTTTATTCAGTGGAAAGCAGAGCAGGACAAAGTCAGGTAGACCTGGAGACCATGCTTTCCAGCCTAGAAGTCTGTCTGTGGGCCTGGCTTGACCCTTCCCGCAGTGGCCATCCACACTGCCCCTATCTGTGTTTGGACCACTGCATAGCCGCCTCCCCGCTCTCCCGGCCACCAGCCTTGGAACGCCACCTGGGCCTCCACGCAGGGGCTGCCCCTATCTGAGCTTGGACCATTGCACAGCTGCCTCCCCGCTCTCCCGGCCACCAGCCTTGGAATGCCACCTGGACCCTCACGCAGGGGCTGGCTCTGTCTCTGGGCACATCAGGCCCCTGCTCAAATTCTCCCCTACTGCCCCTGACTGAGGCCCTCTGCAGGGACAAAGTGTACCCTCTAGACAGAATGTCCCCATTTAATCCTTTTCAAATCCTGAACTCCCAAAGTTAGAATTCAGAGAAGGAAAAAAAAAAGGGCAGAGGTGCAAACTCTGAGTTCCCACCCAAAACACTTTTGACAGACAAGAAAAAACTGCATATTTACACAGAAATAAAGGAGGAGGGAATCTTGGTGAAGAAACTTGCCTCTTTTCTCAGTTAAAGCCAATACGCCTCTGACAAAATAAACACAGCAGGACCTCTGTTGTATATTCTTGGAGAGGGTGATTACACTTCAGAATAAATACATCTCCCTCCCTTGAGTCTGGTCAAAAGGACCGGTGTCCGTGCCTGGCTCCATGTGAGCCACACCGGGGGACAGAGGAGCCCCACGCCTCGCACACGTGCTGCCAGCACAGAGGAGGCCTGGCCCGAGGCAGCACTGGGACCCGAGCCCGGAGGCCAGGAGCCCAAGTGTGTGTGAGAGGTGGGGGTGTCTCCATGCTGCTCATCAAAATCAGATGGTGGCGTCTAGGCTTGTCTGCGGGCAGTTTGGAGCATCTCTGAAGCCACCTGGGCCTCCCCGGGGGGGGCGCAGCTTCCCTGCCCAGGCCCAGCCTCCAGCCTCCAGCCGGCAGGACTCCAGCCACCTCCTCCCACCCAGCACCGCCTCCCCTCTCCCCCCAGGCCACCGTCAGACAGGCCGCCTGCCCTGCTCATCCACTTCTTCACCACCCGTCTCCTCGGCGCAGGGTCAGCTCCGGGCGCGCAGGGACTCCGTGTTGTTCATGGCTTTGCGCCCCCCGGCCCAGCCTGGGACAGGGCTTGGCCAGCAGCTGGCACTTAGAAAATGTCTGCTCAGGGAATGCGCTGGGCTGGCCTCTCTCATGCATGCCTCCAGCCGACCAGCAGAGGAAGACTCCTTTCCCATTTACATCTAGGGATACCTGAGCTCTTTTCTCTGTGACCCCTGGCCCCATGGCTGGGGGCTGGGATGACCTGTGCCATGACCCTGAGGGCCCCAAAGGCTATGGGACAGCCCAGAGCTGGAGGGCAAGGCCCAGAGGCAGCCAGGGTTTCTATGTCCTCCCCTCCTCCCTTCTCCAAACAGGCTCAGGGAGTGAGGACCCTAAGGGTCACCATTCAGCGGCCCAGCATCCTCAACATGGGGGGATTTGCCCGACTACATGTACATGTGTCACAGAATCACTTTGCTGTACAGCAGAAATCTTCACAATGTACATCAATCATACTTAGATATTTTTTAAAAGGCATCCTTGGCCAGAAGAAAGAACTGTTGCCTCCTTGGACAGAAAACGCTTAGTTTGTCATTGACTCTAGAAATTGCCCTCTACACCCATCACACATTGAAGGTGGAGTGAGAACACACTTTAAGCCATCATGCTGACTTTGCTCCAATCAGACCAGCTCTGCTCCAGCTGCGAGGCTGAGGGTTGGCCCTGGGCCGGCCGCACTGCGTGGATACACCATCCTTTCTCTCTGGGGCTCAGCTTCCCGGCTATTACTGGAGGACACGAGACCGCCAGCCCAGGACCTCACAGAACTTTCCCATGTTGCCAACTGGGTAACAGAGGTCTTGGATTCAGGGGCTTTGCTCCAGGAGGACAGAGCAGGGACACCAGGCCCAAGTTCCCTGACCTGGGTGACACGTGGCCTTGATCTTGGGGGAGAAGGCTATGCGCCCAGGCCTGAGGAGGTGTCCCTGCTGAGGGGCCGCTGCCCTTGGGGGAAACATAGCTCCCATTATCTATCCTCTTGAACTGCGATTTAGTGAGCAGACTTCTTTGGGAAACTAAGACAGCAATTCAAGAGTTTAAAGCTGGAAGGGCCCTAGGGGTCATAAGCCGACCTGCCCTTCCCCAGGTGAGTGAGGGCTTCCCTGTGTTCCCTGTCTTCCCTCGGGGCTGACTCCAGCTTGCCCTACTTTCCTGGGATTGTCTGTCCACCAGCCCAGCTTCCCACCAGGCTCTGAGCTCCTTGGGATGGGTTCTCTCCACTATGTCTGGTACAGAGAAGGTGCTCACAGTAAACAGTAGATCAATAAATGAATAATATCTGGCCCCTCTTCTGACCCCAAGAAAACAGACGTTCAAACTGCTGGTCCAAGATGAACAGAGAGTTGACGGGTCCTGGCTAGGATCTGGAGACTCCCTGGGCAGAGCTTGGTCCCCCACACAGCAAGATCTCCCAGACATGCTGCCAGTCCCCAAATGCCATGGACACCTGGCCACTCCAGCATCTTCAGGAGAAACCCAAGCACAGAGTGACCTTCAAATTCAGTTAGAAATGGACTATGCTGACCTTAATAAAAGATCCATTTAGCTTCTGAATGAGGGACCACAAATTCCAGCAGGTCCCACCCTATCTAAATGTGCGGTGTCTGGGACTCCCCCCAGTGCCAAGGGAGCACTTGTGTAGGATGGTAACATGTTGCCGGAGGATTTATGGGGCTGCTCAGGGTCCCGGCTGGCCTAGCTGCCAGCAACGGGCAGAGAGCGGGCTGGGACCCCCTCATGGAGGAGACAAGCTGACTTTATGAAAGATCCTCGATGCCCCCAACACTAGGAGAGCACCAGGCACTCCAGGGGCCATTTCTCCCTTTTCTGCTAACATTGAAAATGTGACTCACACACACTGCACCAGTGAAACAGGGCAGGAGCGTGTGGGTAAAGAGTCAGCTGTCCCCCTCTCTACATGGTCAGATGGAGCTCCTTCCCCACCCTTCTCTATCTTCAAATGAACACAAAAGCTCAGAGAGGAAAGCGGCCTTCTCTCCTATCACCCAGACTCTCCTATACCCGGGACTCGGCATCACACGGCATCACTCCAGTGGAGGCAGTTGTAACACTGATCCCCAAATCCTTACCCACAAGCCCCAAATCCAAAAGTTCTGGAAACCAAAACACTTTCTGCACTCATTTGTCAGCAAAACCAGCCCTGCCTGGAGGCTATTTATAGTCTTGGGCTTTTCCCCCACGGGATATTCACATCTTACTGCAGGAAGAGGGTGGAGTTTGACTCCAGGGTGCTGCCCCCAGCCCCGCAGAGATGTTATGTAAAATATAGCATCACACTAAAGAATCTGACTAAGGGCCAGAAAAATTTGGAAATGTTTCTGGCCTGAAAGGCATCCAACAAGGGATGTGGACCAGCAGTGACACGAACGGCAGCTGTTAAGTTTCACAATGACAGGCTCTCCTTCTTTCTAACCTTCCCATGATATTCACAGTGGCGCAGTGCCTGGGACATCCTGAATCTTCTCCGTCACAGAGAAATTCACAGGGTTAATTTTTGCTACTGTATGCAGTGCTGCAGTGGACATCCTGATACACACACACACACACACACACACACACTCTCTGGGGTCCTGTTTTCTACAGGGTAAATCAGCAGTACGCACCCCAAATGGTAGTGAAAATACACTGCAGATGAAGACAGCTATGTGGCACATGGTAATGTTCCAAGACACTGAAATCCTGGGTCTGCAGACGGGCAGCTGTGTGACTTAGGGAAAGTGAATTAACCTCTCTGGGCCTCAGGAAAAATAGGAAGTTGTGAGACTGCGTCCAGCTCCGCCTTCTCAGCTCCTGTCCAGGCCTGGGTTACCACAGCTGCCTCCCGAGTGGTTTATACCTGTTTCCTTTTCTCCTTCTCCCAGCTTGCCTGCCTAACACCAGTCAGAAAAATCCTTCTTTTAAAACCACTTGTCTTACGTTGTTCTCAACCCTCACTCCAAACACACAATGGTTTTTTATTGACTCAGTGAATGGAACCAACCCAACCTTCTCTGTTGGTTTAAGGAAGGAAAAAAAAAAAAAAAAAAAACCCTATATTAAAAATCATAAATCACCTGAAATTCTGTCAGCCTGGCTGGCTTCATCTGTGCCTATTTCTCCCCCATTTACACATGTCCACACACACAAGGCATATGGTTCGATCGCAGTGGCTGGACAGTCCTGCTCCCAGTGTCTGCCCTTGACGTCATCTCCTCAGTGCCTCCTGTGCTGGGAAGGAGGCTTCATGTTGATCTGAGAGCTGGGGGTCCTACGTTCATTCAGGCCCAGCAGAGCTACAGCTGCCTTGAATGTTCAACTGTGGTCACCAGCCTCTTTAAAAAAAAAAAAAGTGTGCCCCCTGCTCCCTTCTGCCCACTCCAGCCCTGGCAGAACCGCCTCATCATACCCCACTGGGGAGTCTTGTTAAATGCTTCCTGAGTTATACCGTGTAGAACTGAGGTCCTTCCTCTGCCTGGAGGCTTACAGTACACATCAGCACATTAAAGGCACTGAGAAGTCCTGCAGCACACAACCCTGTTTAGCTTTCTCTAATCTACTGCTTCCCAAACAGTAGAAGCAAGAAAGAGCTTGTGAGCAAGGAAAAAAATCACCCCAACACCCTATCATTAGTGTTCCTTGGCACATACTTGGGGGCATGCTAAGTGCCTGAGGTCGCCTCGCACACTTCCGGAGTCATCTCCTGCTCAGACATCTTCCCGAAGGGCCCCACCGTCGCCCTGGTAACCGATCTGAATCCAGAGCCTGTTTGCATTCAACAATGTCCTCTGTCCTTTTACCTCTTGGAAAAAGCAGCTCATTGTGGTCATTGCCATGCGCAGACCTGGAAGAAACAGACCCAGACCAGCCCCTTATCAGCCAGGTGATGTTAGGCAAACCCGTTAAGATTTCTGAGCCTCAGTTTTCTCATCTGTGAAATGGAGGAGCCAGCAGCTCAGCACTAACGTCCTAGGATTCTAGTCTGCCGAGGTCTCAGTTCACAGCTCCAGCAAAGACCAGTGAGGCTACCAAGTCCAAGAACAGCATTAGAGAGGAAGGGTGATTTTCTTCCAAAAGTAACTCAGGAACGTGGAGCCAGGATGTCTGGCCGTGAGGCCCAGCTCTGCTGCGCCCTGGCTGCCTGGCCGTGTGTAAGGCCTTGACCCCTGAGCTTCACTTCCTCCCTGTAAACTGAAACAGGCCCCACAGACACAAATATACTCAGAGACACAGACACACACACAGGTACACGTAAAACTGGTGAAATCTGAATAAGATGGGCCGGTTGTGTCAAGGTCAACCTTGTGGCTCTGACGTTGCACTAGTTACTTAAGATGTTATCACTGAGGAAACTGGGTGATTTCTCACGACTATATGTAAAATCACTTTTATCTCAAAATGACAAATTTTTTTAGGCTAACACCTATACCATGGAGACATTGCAAGTGTTTAACAAGATGATATATTTATCATTTCCTCTGTGATGCCTAACCACATGGTGGGTGTTCAGTAAACAGGCACTGAAGAACTGAATGAGAGGAGGAATACGAGGAGCACGTGGTAGGTGCTCAGTATTTTCCCTTATTCTTCCAATAATGTCTTATCAGCCCAGCAAAGTGAACTCATCGGAAGCCTGCTTGCTGGGAACGCTGTCACCAGAGGCTCCTGTGGTCTCTCCACAGCAGAGGCTTTGTCAAGACCTGCCAGCTGCCAGGGGTTAGGGGGAGAGCAGGCACTGCCAGCAGAGCCAAGAACAGGGTTCATGCTTGTTTGGGAAAGCACGCATTCGAATCCTACCTCTCTCCCAAAAGGGCCGAGGTGGTTTCCAACAGAGGCCCAGGCCTGAGACAGGCTGCCCCACCCCCATGCCTCAGTCGCTTCCCACAGTGCATCCAAGGAAGCCACTCAGAGGCTGCCAAAGAAAACTTCCCCCTCCTGGCCTCCCAGCTCTCTGGCCACTTGTTGCATGGCTAGCAATGCGGCTGGGAGGCCCCAGGCTCCCCACCACCTGACAGACCAGGCCAGGGCAGCTCCTGAGGTCACCCAGTTAGAGCCAAGGGGAGGGAGTGAGGGGCAGGCCCAGCATGGGGGCAGCTGAGGTTCAAGAAGGCTTTACTGCAAAGCTGCTACATCTGCACAAACCCAGGAACAAGCTGGGTGTCCAGCAACAGGTGACCCGGGGTCACTACAGAGCCCATACAACTCCTATTCTCAAAGGATGCTAAGTGACGTGGGAACCAAGGATAACAGCCGGCCCTCTGCTCTCACCCATTCTAGCTCGTCCAAGCTGCAGAACAGCTTCACATAAAGATGGCTGTCACCCTGCTTTACAGCTGGGGAAACCACAGCACACAGCGGTTAAGGAACTGGTCCAAGAACACACAGCTAGTAAGGGAGGCAGCCCAGAGGAGAACCAGGCATCTTGGTCCACAGTCTACAGTTTGAGCCGCTCTGGAAACACCTGTGATGTCCAAGGTAGAAGAGACTGGAGAACATAGTGTAGGGTATGATTCCACCCACAGCAGTGTGTGTATACACATGTGTAGGGCAAATGGCTGGAAGCTCTGGGTCATGGGAATACGGGTCATTTTTATGACTTCCCTTGTATCTCTACTGTCTACACTGTCAACACAGAACATATCAGACTCCAGGAAAAGATCCAAAAATGTCAAGTCAGCTGCCCTTGGTCCCTCCTTTCTCTTTCCCAGTGCCCTCCCTCTGCATGTCCCCACCCAGGCCCAGGAGCTCTGGAAACTGTGCTCACAGCCTGAGTCCTTTTTGGCACCACACCATACCTGCCCTGAGGGCTGTCATGAGGTCAGGGAAATCTTCTCAAGCCAAAAAGCTTACACAGCTTTGCCTGAAATACATTTTACAGTGGCATAAACAGTTTTGAGCTCCCTAAATGCTCATTTTGGGACGGGGCAGTAGAGGTGGGTGATGGCCTTTTTACTTGGGAGCCTACCTCACTGACATGAAAACTGTGTTTACCACACACTGGGACATGTTTATGCTGGGACGCTAAGTAAGAGCAAGATGCACAACTGCACAGAAGAGTTTCATTTTAACTTTGAAAAAAGAACACACTGAAAATGCCCAGGAAGAAACACGGAACCATGTTAACAGTAGCTGCCTCTGAGCAAAGTGGGGAGCAGGTGCTGAGGCTGGGCTGGGGGCAGTGCTCCCTTATGCCTCATGTACTTTCCCAAATCCCTACAATAATAATGGAATCATAATAAAAATAATAGCTGGCACTTCTTTGGGGCTTTCTAACTGCCAGATACCAAGCACTTCATCTGCATTAACTCTTTTAATCCCTTCTTTGAAGCAGGTACAATCACAAATGCTTCACAGAAGAAGAAACCAAGGCACAGAGAGGTGAATTTACTTGCCCAAGACCACACAGCTGACATGTGTCACCTTTTTAAAAAATTAAATAATAAAACCCTCTTTTGATATGATGGCTCAAGGATAGAAAAGAGTTTTAATATTTTTTGAATGTATACTATTACTGATACATAAATAAACATAACCTGCCCACCTGCTTTGCTCCTCTTTTAAAAAGCAAATTGAACATGAGAATCCTCATTCATTGCTGGTGGGCATATAAACCAGTATAACCTCTGAAAACAATCCGACAACTTCCTCAAATAGTTAAACCTAGAGTTATGATACAACCAGCAATTCCACTCTATGCATACCACAGAGAGAGGGAAAAAAATACAATCACACAAAAACCAGCACACTAATGTTCAAAGCAGCACTATTCACAATAGTTGAGAGGTGAAAACAACTCAAACATCCATCAGTAAGTGAGTGGATAAACAAATGTAGCCTATACATACAAAGAGGACTATTATTCAGTCACGAAAAGGAGCAAAGTGCTGACACATGCTAAGTGTGGATGAACCCTGGCAACACTACGCTGAATGAGAGAGGACAGACACGAAAGACAACATATTGCAGGACTCCATTTCCATAAAACGCCTAGGAGAGGTGAATCCATGGAGACTGAAAGGTTAGCGGTTGCCAGGGGCTAGGGGGAGGGGAGAATAGTTCTTTTAGGGGTGATGAAAATGTTCTAAAATTAGACAGTGAGGATGGTCACACAATTTTGTGACTATAATAAAAACAACTGAATTCTACACTTTAAAAGGGTAAATTATCTCATAAAGCTATTGAAAAATT
The DNA here is from genome assembly GCF_014754425.2 of Oryx dammah. Lineage (NCBI taxonomy): Eukaryota > Metazoa > Chordata > Mammalia > Artiodactyla > Bovidae > Oryx > Oryx dammah. Next base: position 53,319,455 of record NW_024070197.1, read on the forward strand.
TTTTTCCAGTTATTTTTAAATTACACAATACATGAACACATTCATATTTTAAAACTCAGCAGTGCTTCACACAAACCCTCCTAGTTCCAGTCCCTGCCCAAAAGCAGTCGCTCTCAGCAGTTTGGAATATATCCTAGACTCTGTTCTTTGCACTTACATACATGTTAATACACAGCACACATATTCTAATTGATACAGTAGTCTACTTTTCACAAAGATGGTAGCAAGGCACACCTGCCAGCAATAAATGAGAGAGTCAAGCCTTCAGCAAGTCTGGAATCAATCTTTCTAAAGTTTTCCCCATCTGATAAGTAAAAATCACTTGATGTTTTAAGTCGGTACTTTCGTAATATACAGGATTCAAAGCTGTGAGTCTTTTCCTCAACAGTATTCCAGGCTCTAGGAGGCCTCCCTTTCCATATTGTGGCTGTTTAGTCACTCTGTAGTGTCTGACTCTTTGTGACCCCATGGACTATAGCCCGCCAGGGTCCTCCATCCATGGGATTTCCCAGGCAAGAATAGTGGAGTGGATTGCCGTTTCCTTCTCAGAAAAAAAGATTTTTTAAAGACTGCAACTCACCCAGAAATAATTGCCATGGTTCTGAGAGGACACCAGGTGGCTGTGGTGATGGAGGAGCAGTGGGTTCACAGAAGGATGCTTTGCACCATCCAGCCGCACCCTTGTGAGCCCCCCATTTGTGCCTTGGGTGGGGATTCCACATGGGCTCAGCAGCTGGCACTGGCCTCCCACAGCCCCTCAAACTGCTAATGCAAAAATATCAAGACATCTGTGACGGGAGGGAGAGCCTTGACTGATGCATTGGAAACGTCCCAGGGCACTGGCACTCTGCCTCAGCCTCTTACATGCTCTGTGTTCACGGACAAGTCCCTTCCCCTCTCCACGCCTCTTTGATGAAGTGAGTAAAGAGACATTCTGAGCTTTGTCATAAATGCAAAGATAAGAAAAGTTTCAATCAGGCTATAGATAAACTATACTTTGTAGCAAAAGCATCAATGAACATGCAACATTTTAAAGAGTGGATACTCTATAAAAACAGTGAAACATTACACTATTGAATAGTATATTCTAAATAACAGAGCCGCCAATATACAAAAGGACATCAATCCTTCACAATCTGTGGCTCTGAGATAGTCTTTTTTTCTCGTCTAGATTAAAAAAATTTATAATTCTTTCTTACCTATCTGAGGTTTGATAAAATCCCCTAAAGCAAAAGAACATCCCCTTTTGACATCACTTGTGGAGGTCTCAAGGGCAGGTTGACAGAAATCATTTTAACATCCAATGACTCAATACAGAGAGAGAAGATCAGGCTTGGAAAACATGCTCTTAAGCATAAAAAACTTGGAAAAGGCCTAGTGGTTTCAAAACATTTTGTCCACACTTGCAAAAATAGAGCAAGAGAGGATATAAGTGCAAAAGATGTTACATTTCAAGCCCAAAAGGACTGGTTCAAAACATTGGAGAGGCACCACCTCTACATAAAAACTTTTTGAAAGACTAATAAAATTGATAAAAACCTCTAGCCAGCTTGATCAACAGGGAAAAAAAAAAGGAGAGAGAAGATACCAACGATCTATATCAGGAATGCAGGAGGGTACATCATTACAGAACCTATAGACATTAAGAGGATAATAAGAAAACATTATGAAGGAGTTATGCCAATTAATTTTGACTACCTAGATGAAATGGATAAATTTCCTGAAAAACCATAAATTACCAAAACCGACTCAAGAAGAAATAAACCTTACAGAATTCTCCCTCAGCACCTCAAGATGACAGCAAAGTGAAGAAAGAAACGATCTAATGAAGAAAGAAACTCAGGAAAAGCCTACCTCGTAGAATAGGGTTTTAAAAATACACAAAGTTGGTGTGTTTTGACTTGCTGTCTCCTAGAAATTTTATTTACTATGATTTTTAAAAACAGATACTTAATCTTATCTTCACTGTTTTCTCCCTAACCTATTTTCTCTGAGACCTTGTTTTGCCAACTGTGGTTTTGCAAATTATGGAGCTCTTTAGGAATGCCATTCTCCCAGCTGGCAAGGATCTGCCGTGTACAATGCACAATAGAAAAACCAATGGAGAGTTCAAGGATAAAAATTCCAATTTTAGCTTTTCCATCTAGTTAGAGAGACAGGGCTTACAGATGTGAAGCAACTAGAAGACAACATGAAGCCGCACATAATGAAGTGATTAATTATTACCAAGTAGGGGAAAATTGCATACAGACAAGGGCCTAGGCCCTTAGGGGAGCAGGGGAAGACTTCAGCTGGTAGAAGTTAGCAAAGAAGGCTTCCGGGAGTGGGAAAATGGGCAGAAAAGTGAAAGAAAGAGCATATATCAAGGTACGATGGTGGGAACAAGTCAGATGGTTTCAGGGAGTAGTGAGGAGTCCGCCCACATGCATCATGCTTCGAGTATATGCAGATGCTAACAGTGGCTCTTTACCTTTGGGGGGGTCACATGCCCTTTTGAGAGTCTAACAAAAGCCACTGATGTCCTCTGCCCGGAAAAATGCATGTGTGCCCCAGATTCTGCTTTTGAGGTTAAGAAGTCTGTCTGTAGGAGTGGGGATGCAGCGTTAAGAACGAGGGGTCTTTGTGAGCTCCCCAAACTCCTGCCTCTAAAGTGTCCCTCTTCCTCATGGCATGATCCAAAAGTGCCCCTCTTGGTTCATTTCATCTCACTAATGGGCTTTAGATCTCTGTGTTTTTGAGATCTATGGGTCGGCTCTCCAGAATGATGAGAACTAGAGAGGAAAACTAAATGACAAACAACAAAAATATTGAGAACCTAGGCAAATATCCAGACAAAACTATTATATATATATATATATAGCAGCCTGATTCACAATGGACCAGACATGCAAACAACCTAAACGTCCACTGAGAGAGGAATGGGTAAAGAAGATGTGGTCCATACACACAGTGGAATGCTTCTCAGTCAGAAGAAGAGCTGAAATTCATTTGCAACAACACAGATACAACCAGAGATTCTCATTACTAAGCAAGTCAGAAAGAGAAAGGCAAAGGGCACATAATATCACTTACCTGCAGAATCTAAAATGCAGCACAAATGAACTTATCTATGAAACAGAAACAGACCCACAGAGAAAAGACTTGTGGGTGCCAAGGGGGAGAGGGGTAGGGGCAGGGTGGAGTGTGGGGTGAGTGGATGCAACTATCACACGCAGGATGGATCAACAAGGGTCCACTGCGCAGCACAGGGAGCTATGTTCAGCATCCTGTGACAGGGCTTCCCTGGCAGCGCAGCAGGTGAGATTCTGCCTCCAGCACGGGGCGGGAGGCGGGGTTCAACTGGTTCTCGGTTGGGGAGCTAAGATCCCACAAGCCTTATGGCCAAAAAAAAGCAGAATACAAACAACAGAAGCAGTGTTGTACCAAACTCAATAAAGACTTTAAAAATGGTACACAAACACACACACAAATCTTAAAAAACATATCTTTGATAAATCATAAGGAAAAGAATATGAAAAAAGAAAATATGTATAACCGAATCACTTTGCATATAGCAGAAATGAATATAACATTGCAAATCAACTATACTTCAACAGCATTTTTTAAAAACAATAAAAGCCAATATTTATTGAACACGTACTATGTACCGAGCTCTATGACAGACACACACTACAATAATTCCCATATACAGATGAGGAAACAGGCCCACAGACAAGCAGTCAGGTGACACACACCTGCTGACTGCACCAAGTACCAGCGTGGCTCTTCTCAGGGCCAGAGGTCACATGAGGGATAATCACCCAAATGCTCCCTTCACTTCTCAGATGAGTGCTGGGAGCCCAGGGAGGGGATGTCGGGAGCTCAGACCCCAGGTGCCTTGGGCTACTTCCAGGCTTTCCAACCCCCTCCAAGTGGAGTTTCAGATTCTTCAAACCCCCTTCTTTCCTCTGCCCCCAGTAACCACAGCAAACATTGCTGGGGTCTTGATGGCTTGCCAGGCTCTCACCAAGCGCTTCAACTGCCTCATGCCCCCATAAGGGAGCACAGAAGATTGTCCTGGTGTATGGATGAGAAGCCTGGGGCTCAGAGCCAGGAAGTGAGGCTGAGGACGACATGGGTGGCAGGGGTGGGTTGTGAGGTCTGACTTCAGAATACCCTTGGGCAAACCACACCATCTGCCCTTGGAGAGCAACCAACATGGCCTTGCCTAGAGCCACGATTCCATCCCCCCTTTTACGGACAGCTGGGAGAGCTAAGTGACACTGTGCAGAGGCGGGCATCCTAACAGGAAAAGTCTGGAACCAAGTTCCTAGTGTCTTGTATCTCTCCCCAGAGCAGAAAGGCTTCTATGCTTGCAGGGTCCGGACAGGGACCTTGAACCCTCCCTAGGACCTTGGTCTGGCCTGAAGCTGCCCCTAGTAGGGTGGTGGGGGTGTGGGGGGCGTCAGTGGCAGCCCTGTTCCTGCCGCTCCCACCAGTCGGGGCCCCTGAACACGCAGCTGCCGGTTTCTGCTGAGGCTGTTCCACCTAATTAAGGCCCCAGCGCCACTGCAGCCAGAATCACAGGGATCCCATCACTCTCCCTGGGGCACAGAGCCCCGGGCACCAGAATGTTGCAGGGCCAGCCTGCCAGCTGGGCCGCTCCCTGTTGCCTGGCCTGGACCTGGAGGTGACAGAGGTGAGGGGCCTTTCAAGGCTGACTGCTCCTCCGTGGTGCCCAATGTAGCCATTTCGCTGTGGCAACCCCAACCATGGCCCTATCTGGGCTCAGCAGGACCTTAAGCAGTCTCTGCAAAGTCACCCCAAGGGGCCCAGCCAGAAAGACAGGTGCCAACTTCCCTCATTCACCCCCAAGAGTCCTAGTCACTAGGGCCAGTAAGACAATGTCTTATGAGCATCTAACACATGGCAGCTGCCGCTGCTGTTTCCTTACCACCATCATCCTCATTCACTTCACTGCATCTCACCGATTTGAGGACTCAGACTATTTCACATTTTAAACTTCTGAAATCAGGATGAACCTTATAATGGATAGGGTGTCGGTTTCAAGAACAGCACTTTTCTCGCCCAGTGGTATGTAAAACAATCATGTGTTTTACAAGGACAGACCACGTCTAGCATTAGATAAATTACAGCGTTCACAGCCTCCCCCTGGCACAGTCATGGTCCTGAACTCCGAGCGTAGCATCTAGGGCCTTGTGGGGGCTCAGTGAAATGCTGCTGAGGGAATCAACCCAACACCTCACTTACAGTCCCTTATTTGCAGCTTTAAGGCAAACATGTCCCCATAATGCATCAATTCTCCCCACAAAATCTCCTAAGCAACACCCCTCCCAAGCCCCCTGCGGGTCCCAGGGTTTCCCAGGATGCCCGAGGGAGGTGGAGGCAGCTCTCCTCCAGGACACAGGAGCAGGCCTGGTTGGGCTGACTCGGCCCCTCTGGTGGGCAGCCTGAGTTTCACATGGAGAGCACAGAGCCCCCTGAGGAGCTCCAGACCGTGGGCCTAGCTGGGGTCAAGCCACCAGGAAGTGGATTTGGCACAAGCTCTGAAAGGCCTACACAGACCAGAGAAGCCAGCAAGGGGGGCATTCTCCTGCCACCTGGAAAAATTCTACATGTTGAGCCTGGGAAGGCCTGCCCAACCCGCTCAGAACAACTCACCAAACGGAGTAGGGAGGGTCAGGAGCTGCAGAGCAGAGTTTGGCCGGAAATTTCCAGAGGGTGTTCCAAGCATGCTCAGCTGAGCTCCGCAGGCTGCAAGCCAGATGCTCGGCTCCAGTGGAGGCCGACCTCCGGGGCTCCTGGGGGGTCCTCTACCGAGGGCGGGCGGGGACACAGTTCTGGCCACCTGACAATCATGACGCCAAAAGGCAGGCACCCAGAAGTTACCAGAAGGGGCTTCGTTCAGAGCCCTGCCTCAAAGCCGCTGCTGGGGTGGAGAAACCTTAGAAGCTGCGCAGAGAAGTGGATCCTGCCCTAACACCGGCAGCGATGTGGCCGTGCGCAAGGCCCTTTCGCTCTCTGGACTTCATAGGCCTTGATTTTCAGATGGAGATGATCCCAGACTTCAAGACACAGATCTTTCCAGAGACAGAGGGATACGTATCTTGACAAGAAGGCCAATTCATCAGAAAAACGAAAAAAAAAACATAAACGTGCAGGAGCCTCAAAATACGTGAAGCAAAATTTGACAAAACTAAAGGGGAAAAAAGACATTAAAAATTGCGACAGATATTAAGACCTCTCAGAGAATGTGATGTGGCAATGTGTATGTGTCATTCATACAAGACAGCATGCACTCGTGTGAGTGTATGTGTGCAAAAAGAGTGGGTGTGAGAGGTGAGTGTGTCAGGGTGTGCCCAGTCAGTGGGCGGGGGGCTGTGGGGAGAAAGGGTCTGTCCTCTTATGCCCCCACAACTGGCCATCCTCCAGTTCAGGGTCTCCAGGCTCCCTCCCGTGCCCACCCTCCTCAGGACCTGCCCCGAAGCCAGCTCTCACCTCAGAGAAAACCTGGTGCTTCCCCATCACCTGGTGAGTGACAGCTGAGTGAGGTCCAGGTTTTGCCTGCTAACCAGAAGGACTCTGGCCACTCCATGGCAGGAGTCACTAGAGCCAGAGCCCACTTTCCTCACAGTTTTGAAAAGCAAAGAAAGTGCAGCTTCACAAGAGGAAGAAAGTGAGGGGCAAGAGAAGCAGTCTTTTCCTTTGCAAGAGTGGGGCTGGGTGAGTGCAGTCAGACCAGGCTGTGCCCAGGCCAGGGTGGAGGGCTGCCCTACTCTGGACTGGGGTATGTTTGTGTGCCCAAGGAGCCTCAGCTCTGACACAAGACAGAAGCCTTGTTTCCAGTATGGCACCGCCCCCTCCCCACCAAGACCCAGGGGAGAGTGCACGGTGGGGCTGCCCAACCTCATCTTTCTTTCCTGGCACTGGGGCCCTCAGCATCCGAGGTGCTGGGTGTGGAGGGCTGGTGATGCAGAGACTGCTCAAAACATTTCAAGCCGCCTCATCCGACGGCCCCAGGGCATCGCACTGTCACACAAAAGAAAGAACAGCACACATCTGAGCAAGACACTCCAGAAGGAAAAGGGTCTGGGGAGAGATCCTGCCGTAAAAGGATTCAGGATTAAAAGAGCTGGCACCTACGCCCATGCAAGGCCACCCTCTCGGGCCATCTAAGCCTCACAGGCCTGAAAGGTTCCTGCAGGCCTCCAGTGTCTTGGACCGACGGCTGTGAACACAGGACCCCTGAGCCTCCTGACCCGGGGCTGCAGCGTCTGGGAGTCTGCAAAACTGTGCCTGCCTCCCACCTGTCTCCGTCCCTCCTGGTGGCAGAACCCACACAAACCTCTTAATCCCCATCTGTGAACCCTTGTCTGAAAGCCGGCTGAGGTTTACGGGTCTGGGAAGGCTTATAAAACACGGCTGCAGTGTGCCAATGCTCTGACGCCTCCCCCGCTGGGCCCCTCAGGGAGCTGGTGCAGGAGTCCAAAGGCAGCCTCTCCTGTGGCTCCATCAGGGTGGGCTCCTGCCAGCCCCACACCCTCTCCCACGAGTGCCACTCACGCCTGGGCATGGGGAGAGGCCGTTTGTCAGACCACCCATTCTCTCACATCCTGGCTCTGCCATGTAATCCAAAACTCTCAGGGTCAGGAGCCCTGGTCTCCCCATTTGAGAAAAGGAACTCATGCCACCTTTCCAGGGGGCAGTGCACGCCACCCTCTGTGGTCAGAGGAGGAACAGGCAGTCTGCAGAGGAGCGCAGTGGCTGGCACAGAGTGTGCGCCATCAGATCAGCGTCATCTGCTGTGGCATCATCGTCGCCATCATCATATCCTGAGACCTCACGATGTCTGTGTCAGGACCGGGGGTGGACAGAACCCCCTCAATGATCTTCCTTGGCACTGGCTCTGCCAACAACTGATACTAATAGGTGGGGAGGACAAAGTGACCTTGGGGGGCTCTGACCTTTGAGGGGTCCTCCTTGGACCCTGGACTGCCTCCTCTCCCCACTTCACTCATACTCTGCAGGTAGAAATAGCTTCAAGAGGTGGCTGCTCCTGCCCAGGGCCCCAGCATGCCTGCCTGGCTCAGCTGAGCCAAATACCAACTATGACCTTTGTGTCATCCATTCAAGGTTGCTGGTACCTCTGGAAGGAAATCCAATCCAGCAATCAATTTCATTCAAGGTTCCACACCAAACAGGTCGGGCAGCAAGTAGCTGGGGCAGCCAGTGAGGGGCAGAAAACTTCAGAGCCGCTGGACTCACAGGCCAAGCTAAAGCTCAGCCTCGAGGATGTCCTCTGCCCACTGCCCAGTGCCACTCCTGGCAATAGGTGCAGAGAGATGAGAGCCTGAGAGCTGCACAGGAGCCAAGGGGCTCAGCTTCTAGTCTTTACCATCTGCTCCCATTGCACAGAGGGGAAAACTGAGACCTAGATAGGTAGAGGGTCTGAGCCAAGGCCACTGAGTTCTGGGGCCAGAATCTGGGCTTCTAATTTCCAGGGGTATAGCTGCAGCGAGTAAAAAAACCCCACGAGCAAGTGCAACATGTTCTCAAGAAAACTCCTCTTATTCCAGGGAGAAGACCAATTCCCAGCTCCAAACAAACTCCATGGTGGAGACCACCTATGGAGGTGTGACGGTGGTCAGCGAGTTGACAGAACACGGCTTCAAGGAGTCACAAATGTGACTTTCTCAAGCCTAAGTCATATCATGCAATTTGGCTGCCTAAAACCCCAAAGGAAAAGAGAACTGAAAGAGTCAACGTGGAATTACCAGGAGAGCCAGCAATTCCACTCTGGGTTACCTGCCCATGAGAAAACAAGTCCACACAAAAGCCTGCACACAAACGTTCACAGTGTGCAGTCAAAAGGCAGAAACAGCCCAAATGTTCATCCACTGATAAACTAAATGTGCTTTATCCATGTGGTGGAATATTATTCAGCCATTAAAAGGGCTGCAGTACTGATTCATGCTACAACGTGGGTGAATCTTGAAAACATGCAAAATGACAGAAGCCAAGCACAGATGACCACATATCATGCGGTTCCATTTCTACAAAATGTAGAATATGTACGTCCACAGACAGACTTATGGCTGCCAGGGCCTGGGGGTGGGAGGTGACCACTAACAAGGAAGGGGTTTCTTTTGGGGGGTGGCAGGAATGTTCTGGACTAGACAGAGGAGACAGCTACACAACCCTGTAAAAACACTAAAAGCCACTGAACTGTATACTTTAAAAGAGTGAGTGTTGTAGTATGTGAATTAGATCTCAGTGTAAAAACAAAACAAAAACAAGAGTCAGCCCACAGTCTTGACTCCCCGGCGAAGCCCACCCGACTGGCCCCTGCTGTCCTCTGAGATGAACTCCACCTCACCATCAGGCACTGCAGCTTCCTCACTGGAAAAAATAAACCTGCGAAAGTGGCCTTAGGCTGTGGGCTTGTTGGTCCTCCTGATATAATGCTGCCTGAAAACTGATGACCCATGAGGGTTTTCTGACCCTAACACATTATCCTCCCCAGCACAGAACATCATGGTGTTTTGGGGCCACAGAATGACATACCAAATTTAAAACCTAGATCCCATGAATGGGGAAACACCGAACTTCCAGCCACAGGTTAACAAGTCTGGGGATCTAACCGAGGATTACAGCTACAACGCTGTATCACACACTCAAATGCTGTTAGAGAACAGATCTTCGATAGGTTCACTATGGGGTGGAAGGGAGGTCATTTTGCAATAGATACATGTATCTAATCAATACTCTGCATATATCTTAAAACTATATCATGCTGTATGTCATTTATAGCTTGATAAAGCTGGAGGAAAAAGAAAAAAACATTAATAGATACCACAGGTCAGATTCCACGTGTGGCAGGCAAACTACTCGTGACCCCTGAGGACCAGCCAGGGAAACGAGCACAGGTCACATGGTGTGCACAAGCTCCTTCCATCACGACCCTCGCGGGGCTCCCTCTGGGGCCGAGTGGCAAATGGAAGCCAAGCTCCTAAATGTTCTTTTCAGAGGGCAAAAGTACCATCCCTCTCCACAGTCCCTGCAGGGACACGGACCTGGGACAGAAGATGGACCTGAAATCCAGATGTGGGCTCTTCCTCAGCCAAGAAAATGTGCTAATGAGGCCAGAATCTTCAATTGCTCAGAAGATAGTCACAGCAGAGTTAACCTCCCAGGGGTCAGATCCAGAGAGATCTAAGCAGAGAAGGGGCCAAAAAGCTCTAGGCAAGCTACCCCTCCAGCCCTGCCCGGGCCCCTTCCCTGTCTCCAGGGAGGCTGAGTTTTGAAGACCTTTGGCCATCCCAGTTGTCTCCAATCACCTCCAGGGTTAAGATGAGGCGCATCTGGAAAGTTTACTCGACTGAGCAGATGGCTCCCAACTCGCCAAGAAAAGCAGAGACCTCCCCTCGGAGGAGGTGGTCAGAGCTTGGGAAAGGCCAAGCCCAGTCACTTAGCAGCAGCTGCCAGGGGCAGGGTGCCAGTGTCAGCCCAGCTGGCAGCCTCTCCTGGCACCTTCTGGAAGGCTCCTCCATCCAATCACCTTGTCCAGGTGCCCCTCAAGCCTGGACCTGGGAGGAGGGGCTGCCAGGCCCTCCCTGAAGAGCAAGGAGCCGAGTGGGCGCAGAGAGCAGGGAACACGGGAAACAGATGTGCGCGCGGTCCTGACAGGCGAGTGATGACAGACGCTCTCTGCAGGCCTCAGATGTCAGCACAGAGGAAAGAAAGGCAGCCCAGCGGCAACACCTGTTCCAGGCTGGGAGGCCGGGCTCGGGGGCTGGGCCGGCGTCCCCTCGGAGAAGGCCGGGGTGTGGTTAGGTAAACAGCTGCACGCTCCATTGCCCAGAACGCTCCCCGGACAGAGGGAAGAGGCAAGGGCGGCCTGGCCACCAACTGGCTCACAAGGAAAGTGCTCGATCACGCGGCAAACCCATCCTTGACGGGAGTAGACTTCTCCTGGCAGCAGGAGGAGGTCCCAGCTGAAATCTGAACACCTGGGCAATGCTGGGAGCAGCAAAGACAAAGGGCACCACTTCTCAGTGGGTGGGAAAATGTGTGGGGTTGGGGGGGCTGGCAGCAGAGCCAGCTGGTGGGGGCTTCTCAGGACCTCTGGCCCAGGCAAGCTGGCTCCTGCCTCCCAGCTGCTCTGCTGGCTCAAGTTGGGGGCGGGGCGGGGCACGCACAAGGACTATTAAGGCCTCCTCACCCAGGGCACTGCCACCCCTACAGCTGGAGCTCCAGAGGGGACAGAAGTCGAGAGCACAGACTCCAAAGCCAGGCTCCTAGTCCAGCGCTGACCTCAGCGTCATCAGCTGAATGACCTTGGGCAAACTCCTTGACCTCTATGGACTGGCTTTTTCCTCTATGACATGAGGATAGCGGTGCCTCCCTAAACGGGGTTGCTGTGAGGACCCAGTGAGTGTGACAACAATAAAGTCTGGCACGGGCTGGAACTCGGGAAGCGTTCTAGGCCCTCGTGGCTATTACATCCTCAGATGCCAGCTCCGCAGCCTGGCCAGCAGTGCCTCCTAGCTCTCAAGAGGGACAATCATTCCCTGCCTCAGCAGAAAAGTGGCGGTAGAGGCTGTGACACCAGAGCCCGTGGGTGCCAGTGAGAGACCCAACCTGAGCTAGGAGCAGCTCAGGGACGAGAAGGGAATGAATGAGACCCATACCTCTGCTGCCTGTCAGCAGCTGTCACATCACAAACTTTTCAGAGGAAAGAGCATCTCTGTTTCTCAGAGGCAGCAACTGAGGTGCAGAGAGGGCAAGAGTCTTGCCCTAGGTCACACAGCCAGCTCCCAGCAGAATGAAGATTGAAGCCAAATCTATCTTAAGGCCAAGCCAGGGTCTTTCCAAGGTCCCAGTGCTGAGGCTCCTCCTCAGACAAGCTCCCTCAAAAAGGTGGGCTGCAGCCTCCCCAGCCCACCCTCAACACAGCCCTATCCAAGCAGCCAGCTCAGAGACAGTGGATACAGAACACAGTGCTTTGCAGGGCGAGGGGGCCAGCTGGTGAGAAAAGCCATGATCTAAACAGAAGGTACCAGTGACACCCTTCCTTTCTTCCTTCCATGTTTTCTTTCTAGTGGATTTAGTCATGAATAAATACAGGAAACAACTGAGGCATCATAGCAGGTGGTACAGACCAGGTTCTGGAACACACTGTCCCAGCTAAGCAGCTTCCCTGCAGCCACCTTCCAATGCCCCAGCCACTTGCCCCACCCCAGATTCTCAAACTGCCCTCAAGAGAGACATGGAATACGGACATGAGCACCAGAGTCTCCAGAGCTGAAATCAGGAAAGGAGCATGGGGGCCTCCACACCTCCCCTGGGCTTGCCTGCAGCCCCCGGGACCCTGAGTGCTCATCCCGTGCCCGCCCTGGCACTCGGTAGCCTCGTTCTGCCGTGCTCGCAGCTCTGCAGGAAGCTGTCCTCTCTGTGAACACTTTGTGCCTCTCCCCTGACACCACCAGAGCCCAGGGCCTGGAACAGCAGCTGGCTCAGAGGAGGCGCTCCATAAATATCTGCTGCGTGAATGCGGGGACGGGAGACTGTGTTTCCTGCAGTCTGCTGACCGTCAGTCAGGCTCTCCTGGGGGCAGAGTGGCGGCTTCTCTCTCCCTCTGTCTGGAAGAGCCTAAGCCCCACACTGCTGCCCCACCTCACACGGGCCCGGTTGGCCTCCCCTGCCACCTGGGATGCTGCCACAGTCCAGCCCCAGGCGGAGCTCTGCCCAGCCCATTCGGAACCTGCTTTCACTTTTGATTGCCCCTCTGCATCTTCAACTCTAAACCCTTCCTTCTTTTCCTGATTGCAAGGCTTCTAGTTCACTCCAACCTTATTTCCCTTTCTCCTGAATCCTCCCCCACCAACAAATCCCACCCATCTTCCAAGGCTCTTCCTCCACCAGACAGTTCGAAGGAGCAGGACATTGGGGTAGAAACACCTAGGTTCAAGACCCACCTTGGCCACCTACCAGCTGTGTGATAGTCACGAGGCCATCTGACTTCTCTGAGTCTCCATTTACTTATCTCTATAAAGGGAATAATAAGGTCTCATATGGACATGGCAAGAAGCAAATGAGATAAGTTGTTTTAGAAATGGTGCAAAAGTTAGTGCGATGGTTCAGCCTTCCCATATTCACACTGGCCCTTTCTGGGCAGACTGCAGCTAGCATCTTCATCTACACCTGGCCACACTCCGTGCCCCACATCCCAGCTGGACTGGGAACTGCAGCTTCTTTAGCTTCCTTAAGTTCTATCAGCTAAGGCCCCCAGCTGGCATTTCAGCAACTCCCAACAGGTGAGCAAACCAACATGGGAAAACTCATCGCAGTTTGATGGTCTGCAGAAAACAGTCTGAGAGGTCTCATGGGAAGAGCTCCGATGATCCCATGCCCCTCAATGCCAAGATGAAAATCTGTACCCATCCTGCAGAAGCCATCTGCATCCTGGAAGAATCTGTCCCACCACACCGGGGGAACATGAGGGGTCCCACTGTATGCCAAGCACTTGATTTTGCAGAGGCAATCAAATGCCCCAATTTATTTAATTCTCACTACTCGTGGGCTGCCATCTATGGAGTCGCACAGAGTCAGACACGACTGAAGCAACTTAGCAGCAGCAGCATGGCCCCACGAGGCAGGTAACGCTTACTTCCACTCCTCAGTTTAAAGACATGTACTCAGGGAGGATGAGAGGCATCCTCTCTGGCACTCAGTTAACAAGAGAAAGGGCAGGAGTGGAACCCAATCTTGTCCTGCTCCAAAGCTGGGCTGGGCTCTTCTCGGACCAACTCTTCCAGGAACTGCAGGTCAGATTCCCAGCAGCAGACCCTGGGTGGGGCTGCCCCACACCACCAGGAGAGTTCAGCATCTACAGTGGAGGTGAGAAGCCATCCCCAAACATTCTAAAGACAGAAGCTCCCAAACCAGACCAAAGCCCCCAAAGAAAGCACTAAGCCCAAAGAGGATGCTGACGCTGAAGGGACCCTGGGCAGAGCACAAAGGCATCAGGGCCAGGCACCTACTTTATAGACTCAGCCACCACGTGTGAACATGCAACCCAGGGGCCCACACATGCGCACAGTCTGTCTGTATGGCAGGCAGACTCGGGAAGCTTTCAAGCAGATGGACATCCACCCCTGGACAAGCGAAGGCACCCTTCCCTGTTTGCGTGCCCTCCGCCAGCCCCTCGCCAGTGGCCACAACTCCAGGCATTGGATTAGACAAGCTAGCACCACTGGCTTCAGTGGAAACTAGGATTCCTGGCCCCGGTAGCCATGACGGTGATCATAACTCACAGATGTCTGCTTCCCCAGACCCACCGGGGGCAGTTCCTGCTTTGGCCTCTGCAAAGCCGGATCCAAAATTAACTGAACCTCGTCTGGCTCCTCCTGGGCAGGCAGCGTGAAGGCAGGCGCCTTATAAACAGGGTCCATGCCAGGCTTCCTGCCCTCCCCCGGCACAGCTGACTTGCAAAGAAGAAAGACTCTCTTCCCACCGGGAGAAAGGCCTGTCTAGGCCACTGTCTCCCGGGCCCCAAACCTCCATGTCTGGAAATCTGTCTTCATTGGCTGTTAAGCAACCAGAGAGCCTCAAAGGAAAAGTGTGAACTTGGGTGGAAAATTCTGGAAAAGCTAAGCCTAGTGGGAACGAGAGAGAGAGAGGAACTACTGATGTGTTTCAAACCGGGTAAGTACGAGACCTCTCAGTGACCCGCATGGCTGGACTAATTACCAATGTTATCAGGCGGATGACAGACGTGCCCCGAACTTCCTCTGTTTGATAGATTCCGCTGCACACACACTCAAGTTCAGGCCCATGCCTGCTGCTTTCAGCAATGCCCTATTCTTCCACAGGACCACTCGGCCCCCCAGCTCCTCTGGCCTGCCCCAGGCCTCCAAGCTCGGCTAGCATAGCAGGGTGACCCAAGAGGGCCCCTCCTGCTGGAACACAGCACACAGAATCAGTGCAAACTGCTCCCCGGCAGAATAGAAAACATCTCTTCTTTCCCTGCTGGGGTTTCAGAGGATGACTGAAGACGGCTGCTTACCTTCCTCGCAGCTGCCACTGGGGAGCTCCAGCCCACGGGTGCCTGGCGGGGGAGCCCCTGGCCAGCGCACACCAGGGTCCCGCACTCTATGCAGGCGCCGATGACCAGCTGCCGCCCGTCATCCACTAGCAGGCTGTGGCTCGCTCGCAGGGTGTAGAGAAACAAGGGCAGCCGGGCCACCCGCACGGCCTTCAGCCCAAGACACCGCTTCTTCTCCTGCTGGCAGAAGAAGCACACGAATGTCTCCACGCGGTACTGCCGAGACCAGGGGCTGACGGCGTGGTGGGCACCGCGGGCCTCGTGCTGCAGCCACTGGCCCAGCAGGTCGTGGTAGCAGAGCACACAGGTGGCCACCAGGCCGGTGGCGTCGGCCGGCCTGGCGCGCGGGGCAGGTGGATAGACGGTGAGAAAGGGAAAGAAGGGCTCTTTCTCGCCCAAGCGGCTGGACGGGTTCACGTTGAGCTGGAACTCCTTCCCGGGGCCCAGCTCAGCCCCACAGATGTAACAGATCGATGCTGGGCTGCCCTGGGCCGACAAAGGCGGCTCGGAGAGAGTAGGGTCCGAGGCAGAGAAAGCCTGGTGGTACCTGCCCAGGAAGCCCTGCACTGAGGTGATGAGCTCCTCGTTCTGGCAAGCTCGGTATAGGGCCCAGACATCCTCCAGGACGCTGAAGCACTTGGGGCAACTGCGGACTTCACAGCGCTTGTTGGGGCCCTGGGCGTTGGGCGGGCAGGGCAGGAGGCTGAGGAAGGGGAAATGCATGGAGGCCCTGGCATTGCCGTTGAGGCTCCTGGAGGCCACGGCCCGGGCGTCCTGGGTGCAGTCCTCCCCGCAGAGGTAGCAGGCCTCCGGCAGGGACCCAGTGGGTGGGCCTTCTTCCCGTAGGAGCCGCCTGCCCTTGGAGGCCATGCCTGGGGCGTGGCTGTTCAGGGGCACCACGTAGAGCCGCTGCAGGACGGGCACACTGGCCAGTTCGAAGCTCTGCCATTGCTGCATGAGGGATGAGAAGCAGCAGGGGCACACCAGGGTGCTACCACCCTCGCTGATGGGCTGTGCCCCCGGGGGCGGGCTGTGCAGCCATAGGAAGGGGAAGAAGGGGGCCTGGGCCAGCTTCTCCTGCTTCTGCACGTGGATCTGGTGCTGCGAGGCTGGGGACAGCGCTGACCCACAGATGTAACAGCAAAGGCCCTCTGGTGGTGCTGCCCGGCTCTCCGGGGGAACCCGGGGTGCACAGCCACTACCATTTTCCTTGTCTTTGGGGCCTCGGGGGCCTGGGAGAGGCTGCTCCTTGCGGTCCTCCTCCTCGCTGGTGATGTTGATGTCACTGTCCTCAGACATGCAGTAGCCCCCACGGCTCTCCCCCAGTGGCCTGCTCTCGGGAGTCTTGGCGACCCTGCCCAAAGGAGCTCCTTTTGTGCCCTCTGCAGGGGCCACCTGGACTGAAGGCCCTTGCCAAGGGTCCTGAACTCCCCTCAGGACGCTGGCCCGGGCCTCTGGGACCCAGTACCTCCCGGGGCCCTTCCGCCGGCGCCGGATGCCAGCCTTGGGCTCCCCATCCAGGCGGAGCTTTGAGGGGACTCCCTCCTCTTCCACATCCCCAGACAACGGGGTCTCCGCACCCTGTCCTGGAGAAGGTCCCAGCGCCGGCCTCCACTCCAGGCAGCGGCCACCGCGAGGCCCGGGCCCCGGGGCGGAGCGCGTAGCTGGCGCCCCATCCTGGTGGGGACTGGGGGCGTCGCGCGCCGCCGGGTCGGGCTCAGAGAGGGGGTCAGTGTCAGACAGCTCCGACAGCTCCGAGTCTCGAGGCTCCTCGGCAGCCGCGCGGGGCCCGGGTCCGCCGCCTTCGTCTTCGTCGTCCGCGCCGCCCAGCGCGTAGGCGACGTTCCACTCGCGAGGGGCCGCGGCGCCCCCGCGGCGCCCGCCCGCGCCCGCGTCGCACTGGTGGGGACGCTTGAGCCAGTACATGCGCTTGTCCACGGGCGTGCGGGCGCGCTCGAAGGCGGCCCACTGCTCGCCCAGGAAGCAGCGGCAAACGGCGCACACCAGCACGCAGCCGTCGGCCGGGGACAGCTCGCGCGCGCCGGGCGCGGGCTCCTGCTGCTGCAGGAACGGGAAGAAGGGCTGCGCCGGGGCCCCCGCGCCCGCCGCCGCCGCCGGCTGCTTCACCTGCAGCTTCAGCTCCTTGCCGCGCCCGATGCCGCCGCCGCAGATGAAGCAGGAGAGCGGCGCGCCGCCGCCGCCCGCCGTCCGCTCGCCCACGGCTGCCATAAGCCGCTGCTTGCGGGAGACCGGCGCCGGCCGCCCGCTCATGGCCGCGCCGCGCCGCCCGCCCGCCCCGGCCCCCGCGCGCCCGGGGCG
>NW_024070197.1:53337279-53446078 GCF_014754425.2 Oryx dammah
GCCTGCCAAAGCGTTGGGTCATTTAATTGGGGAGGAGGGAGGCGGGGCGGCGGGCGGTGCGCAGGGAGGAGGGGAGGAGGAGGGGAGGAGGAGGGCGAGAGGGAGGGAGCAAGGCGGGCGGGGGAATCCCTCCCTCGCGCTCCCTTCCCTCTGCCCCCCCTCCTCCCCTCCTCCTCCTACTCCTCCTCCCCTTCCCCCACCCCCCCGCACGCCCCCACCCCACCCCCACCCCCCTTGTCCCAAACTGCGCACAATAGCTCGCTGGCTCCTCTATCTATTTTGTGTCCAGCCGGGAGCCGCACTCGATGATTCATTGCCCCAATTAGGGGCTCTCTCCAGCGTGCCTGACTCTAGCCGTCTGAAGGGTCTCCTTGGGGACCCGCAGAAACCCATCAGCCGCTAGAGCTGGTCTTTAAGTAAAGGTCAAGCAGGACACAGCCGGAGCCAGGTAAGGACACGACCGGCATCCCAGGAGACAAGGGAGGGCTGCTCCCTCAGCCCCTAAGTAGGCAAGCTGCGGAGTAAGCCCCTGCCCCCTCCCCATTCTAACGCGCCCTTTACAGCCTTGAGGAGCCCCGGGTTGGGGGCACCTTTCACGGCCCAGGGTTCTAATTCTGGTGACAGAGGTAAGAGGAGCTGTCCCTTGTCTCCTGGGACATATTAGAGAATGCACCATCCTGGGGACAGACTCCTTAGCCTGCCACACCCCCAGCCCACCGCTGGGCAGGGGCGAAAAGGGTCCTGTGTGTAAGGGCTGTGTGTTCCAGGGCACATGACTCAACAACTCTGGGCCCGTTTTTCCTCTTGTTAGACAGAAGCTCTGGCAGGGGGTTAACTGTTTCCATGTTATTTACTGTACCTATGTATAGATACATGTATTTATTAAACACAGAAAGAGAGACCTTAGTACGTGCCAGGGGCAGAATCTAAGTACTTTATACACATCCCCTCAGTTGCTCCTCCCAATAATTCTGCATTAAGTGCCATGATCAGCCCATTTTACAGATGAGAAAGAAGAGGCACTGAGCTCTAAGGTACACTTTGTGAATGGCAGCGCTGGCATTCAGACCTAGGCAGTCAGTTCCAGAGCCCTGTTCTCAACTCCCTGGCTGCACAGTCACTAGGCAAACATCTGGGTCCCGTCATCCAGCTGCGGATGGAGACTGTCCACAGCAGGGGACACAGCCAAGACTGCTCCATCCTCCCTGCTGCTCTGGTGCTGGCAGGCAGGCCTTGGGCAAATCCAGGCCTCTCTGGGTTCACATTTCATATGCAAAATGCCCATCCCTTCCAGCTTCAAAAATCTGAGTCTCTGATTTCTGAGCAGTTAACAGCTGTCCCAACCTGCCAGCTGGAGCCCAGAGTCCGTCTGGGGACAAAGGTGCCAGGTTGGCCCCACTGCCCTCTGGGACACTGACATGTAAATAAAACAAGGCTTCCTCTTGGCATGGAGGAAGGCCATGCATTATAAATAAAGGGAACAAGAGAAAGGGCCACCTCTTTGGAATCCCTGGTGGCTATTCCAGGGCTCACAGTTCAGGGGTCAACAGGAAGCGCATCACCATCACCATGGCCAGAAGTGTGGGACTGCGGGCTCTCACCCAGGCCAGAAAAAAGCCGTGTCAGCAGGTCTGTCCTGAGGGAATGCTGGGGGCAGGGCCAAGGGGCTTCCCTGCTTCTGGCATCTTGAATACCTGCTGAGAGGAGGGAGCCTGATGAGAGCGTTAAAGGGTGAGGTCTGCATAACTGTGACCCAGCATAACTCTCAAGCCCCACAAAGACCGAGAGCTTGCTGGTAACACAGTCCCTGGCTCAGGAAAGAGAGGTCCGCTGGGGGTTACATATGGGTCCCCTAAGGCTTGGCTCACGCTGTTCCTTGTTTCAAACACTTTTCCAGGCTCTCTTTGTGAAGCCAGCTGCTCTCCTCTTTATGGTCTTGGTCTTCCCCCAGAGGACTTCCTCCTTCTCCAACTGAAGTAGCTTGCCCTGTCATTCTCAGTCTCAGCTCACTGGCATAGGAATTTGCCAACGATTTTATTTATTTTTCTGTTGACTGTTCTCTGACTGATTCCCCCCAGGAGCCCGGGTGCTCCCTCCTGTGGGAAGCAGGTCTGTGTTGCTCACTGTGTAGATCCAAGGCCTGGCTCACTGCTGGACCCCAACCTCCTGGGTCCCAATCTTGCCCCATCGCTCTCAAGCTGTGTGAGCCTTGGGCAAACCCCTTAGTTCCCTAAGCCTCAGTTTTCAGCCTTGTGCAATGGGGTCATGACCCTTGACAGACAGGGGCCTGGCACATGGTAGTTGACTGTGTGGGTATCCTTCCTGGTCTTGTCCAGGGGTTGAGGAGGTTCTGCGACTGCCTGTCTGCACTCCCAGGTGAGCGGGGCACGGTAGTGAGGTCACACACACAGTCAGGGGGAGAAGCACCTCGGAGGTTGACAGAAGGAGAGGGAGTGGTTTTCTTGGCTAAGCTAGTCATCCAGAGAGCACCCTGAGTGTGTGCAACATGTGTGAAAGTGTGTGTATGCAAGTGTTGGAGTGTGCATGTGTGTATGTGTGCATCTGTATGTACACATGCCTGCATTCATGTGTATGCATGTGTCAGTGTGTACACGTGTGTGCATCCCTATGCATGTATTCACGCTTGTACCTATGTGTGTGTACAAAGGGGGCCTGGAGTGGAGGGAAGAGCTACCCACTGGGTGTTTCTATTTCATTCTATGACCCAGTGGCTCAGGAAGGTCCCCAGGCACACATCTTGGAGCCAGGGAACAGGTGAGAACAGAGCAGAGCAGGAGGAAGGCAGGTGATGATGGTTGGTCATTTGTGCGTAGGTGACCGGGGTGCAGACGCTGGTACAGCTTGACATAACAGATGGACATCACAGCTCTGCTGTTTACTAGCTGTGTGAGCCTTGGCCTGCTAGTTAACCTCTCTGAGTCTCGGGCTCCCCAGCTGTAAAACAAGGATAACAAATCAAATCACCCCACAGGGCTGCAAGCAAGGTGAAGTGAGACCGTCCAGGCGGAGCACTCTCTCTGGATGCAGACATCACAGGAGCGCTTGTGCACATGGGTTGAGTGTGAAGCACACACAGGTCCCTGACCCACACGTTTTGCAACAAGCTAGTGAGGTAGATTCTGCTATGTCCTCGTTTCCAGGTGAGACAAAGAGAAGTAAAGGCCGGAGGTCACGCAGCAGGTGGAGCTAGGGCCAGAGCCTAGGAGGTGTGTCTCTGTCACCCCCTGGCTCTGTTGGCCATTAGCTTTGTCCTGAGCCCTTCGATGCCAGCTTGTTCTCACATATGTCCCCAGTTTCACACCTAAGGAGGCTCAGACACAAAACAGGCTGCGTCTGTGCCAGCGATGAGGCCAAGTCTCAAGGTTCATTCATAATAACTTCTCGTTGGAGCCACAGCCTCCAGGTGCCAGCAGAGTCAGCTCCTCGCTTCCCTCTGAGCCCCCCAGCCCTCCCTGCAGCTGGGGAGAGGGGGCCAGGCACCCGCAGACCACGTGGACCGCCACCCACCCAGTGCTCTCCATCTTCATTCTTGGGACTCCCAAGCATGATGGGATTGAGAAGCACCAACAGATGCTCACAAGCACCCCGGTGTTAGGGACAGGGAGAAAACGCCCACCTTGGGTCTGCAGGAGACCAGAAGGCCGTCAGCATGGAACATCTGGGCACATCGCAAATTTGCAGCTTCCTGTAGGGTCGCCTTGGCCTAGAAACCGCAGGAATCTGCCCTCGCACTGCGGGGGAGAGCAAGTTTCCAGGCTCCAAGCACTTATCACACGTCGTATTGTGTGTCTGTCTCTGGGTGGCTTCCCTTGAGAGGTCCCACAGCGTCACAAGGCGGGGGACTCGGTTGGGGCCCAATCCATGCTTAAACATGGGATGCCAGACTCTATCCAAAACCTCGCAGTGCCTTCCAAGTTCCAGAATTGCCTGGCTGCTTCTCCCGGCTTCCAGTCTTTCATTCTTTCAAGTGCCAGCAATCCAGACCAAATCCTTCGCTGTGGCCCCAGCTCCCCCCAACCCTGCAACCCGCCTGCCCCCCTCATGGCGCCCTTGCCTGCTTCCTCCTCTCTCCATGCTGTACAGGGCCTTAGGCACCCCTCCCAGAACCCTGTCCCCTCAGAGGCTGGCCCACCATTCCTCTTTTAGAGGCAACGTGTGCTATGTGTTTGGCCTCTGGCTCACTGGGGACCAGAAAAACAAAATTTATCATCTGACTGTCCTATTTTTTTTTTATTTCTTTCCATTTGTTTCCCCCTAAGAATGAAGTAAGTATTTTTAAGCTGTGCTCAGAGTTTCAAACATGGCAGGCCACAGGCAAAAGCATATCCTCCTTCTCAGAGGGAAGGAATGCAACCGTTAACAATAAAAAAAAAAAAAAAAAGAATCCCTGGGATTTATGAAGGCCGTCTTATGAGCCGTCTCACATCCGTTAGCTCGTATGACACAGCAATCCAGGGGGTGAAGAAGGATTCACCAGCTCCACCTGAGAGATGGAGAGACTGAGGTTCTAGGGGATATCTCCTGGGCCTGGGGTAAGCACCCATCTGCTGGGGCTGGTGAAATTTCCTAGTGTTTGTATGTGTAAACTGGGCTGATCTGTTCAATGTAAACATTAAAAATATATAGCATGTTTGGTGACCCTAGCTTAGCATCCCTTCTGTTTTCAAATATAGGGGCATCAGAGGGTGGAAGTGGGAGGACCACTTTCCATCTCCGGGGCCTGAGAAAAGTGCTCCAGAGAAGTACTTTGTAAGCTGCTTGCATTACACAGTTAAGGGCAAGAGCATGGGGTAAAGAGTCTAAGAACAGAATCAGGTACCCCTGAAATCTTGCCTTGCTCCCATGAACCCGAAAAAAAAATACAGACACAAATAGCCCAGATACCCCCTCTGGTGACACTATTTCCCCAACCTCCTCCTCCATCGCAAAACCCGAGGTTATTGCCGTGAACTTCAGGGCCTCATAAAGTTCCTTTGATAAATGATCACCTGAGTGGATCTGCACTGGGGATGTGGGGACAAACGCCGCAAGAAATCTTGAGTCTCCTCAAAGACTCCCTTGCCACTGGTTTCTCAACAGACCCCTGACTTGCAGCACAAAACCCACCGTAATCATTCATGTGGGTAGGGAATAGGTGGGTGGGGGAGGAGAGGGGGGAAAAGTAGACCACTGACTTCATACTATCAGAAGAGTGCCTGGTATGCAGTAGGTGCTCAATATTGCCCCCCAGTGTGTACTGATAGTAAGTAGCTCAGGTTCACAGCATGCTGACTCGATGCCAGGTGCTATGTTCAGAGCTTACATGATCACCTAGTTTAGATCTCACAACAGCATGAAAAATAGGCATTATTATTTACCCTGTTTTACTGATGGGGACCCTGAGGCTCTGACTGGTGGACACATGTCCCCAAGGTCACAGAGCAGAACTGGTGGGGCTGGGTTCAAACCCAGGGAGTCTGGCCAGAGAGCCTTGCTCTAACCTACCCTGCTGCTGCGTGCCCAGCTCCTGGCCTGCTGGGCCAGCCTCCTGATTCTTGTCCTTAGATGGGTCCTGCCAGGGAGGCAGACTTACCAGACACCTTCAAATCCTGCCTGTGGCTCCACCAGCAGCCACAGCTTAGCCCAGGCTCCCCAACCCTCAGCAGCCCAGGCTCTCAGGCCCTGGACTACTTGGTGGACTGCAGGCACCTCAGTGCAGGCTAATGGTGGTGGTGGGGGGGGGGCGGGCAGCAGCCACAGATTCCTTCCAGCTGTTCCTCTGAGTCACCAAAGGATGTTCCAAACCCCATGGCCAGCCCGCCTGCCCTGGCCTTTCATTTCTGCGGTTGGTTGGTGCTGGACTCATTGATGGGGATGTAAAGCAGGATTGAAGTGTGTGTCCAATACTAAACCAGGGTGCAATAATTTCTAAAAGCTTTCATTAGGTTTTACATATAGAAAAGTGTGCCCACGTACATACAGAACCATGGGCATCATGTGGGTCCAGCTTGTGGAATTCTCACAGGCTGAGCATATCTGTGTCATCAGCACCCAGAAATACGGCATGGCTAGCCTCCTGAACTGGAGAAGGCAATGGCACCCCACTCCAGTACTCCTGCTTGGAAAATCCCATGGACAGAGGAGCCTGGTAGGCTGCAGTCCATGGGGTCGCTAAGAGTCGGACATGACTGAGCGACTTCACTTTGACTTTTCGCTTTCTTACATTGGAGAAGGAAATGGCAACCCACTCCAGTGTTCTTGCCTGGAGACTCCCAGGGACGGGGAAGCCTGGTGGGCTGCCATCCATGGGGTCGCACAGAGTCGGACACGACTGAAGCGACTTAGCAGCAGCAACAGCCTCCTGAACTGAGCCTCCTCCCAGCAGCTCCCCTTGCATCTCATCCAAGCCTTACCCCCATCAAGGGTAACAAGTCCTAGCTGGAATGCCAGGCGTCCTGGCTTCTAACACCAAACTGCTTTTTATTTTTTAGCAGCTTCACTGAGATATAATTCACATGCCACACCATCCACCAATTCAATGGTGAATAGTTCAGTGGCTTTTAATCTCTGATGGTTGTACAACCATGATCAGAATCAACTGGAGAGTATTTTCACTACTCCCAAGAAAAACCCCATGTTTACTAGCTGTCACCTCCCAACCACTCAGCCCTAGGCAATACTCATCTACTTTCTGTCTCTGTGGATGTGCCCATTCTGGAGATTTCACTGAAATGGCATCATGCGATGTGTGGTCTTTTGTGACTAGCGTCTTTCACTGAGCATGATGTTTTCAGGGTTCAACTGCATGTCAGTACAGACTGCATATTATATAAATAGAAGGATATCATATGTAGTCTCTGAGTCTGCCTTGTGGCTCTATGTTATGTCTGTGAAATTCTCCCATTTCTGCACCTGGGAGTACCCAATTCTTTTCCATTGCTGCATAGTATTCCACTGGTGAGCTTACCACAATTTTTCCAGCCATTCCACCACTGCTTGGCTTTGGGGCCATTCCCATCTTACGCAAACACCAATACTGTTTTTCTGAACATCATCGTCCATGTCTTTTGAAAACACATGAGGCGTTTCTATTGGAGTTGCTGCTATGGGATAGGTGTATGTTAGACACCAATGCATGCTAAGACATTTGAAACCGTATTCGTGGTGGCTTGTGGAATTCCCAGGATTCCCTGTCTCCTAAGACTGCCTTTCAGCTGCCCGATCCTGTGGGCCATCTCTCTGCAGGTCACCCGCCCCCTGGCCACCCCAGCAGCCCCCTTGCAGCCCACACGGGCCGCAGAGGAAAAGGGCTTGGTGGCTGGTATTTTTGTTGGGTTGTGTGAGCACGCGTGGTTTCCCTGTCCTGGCTCTGAAACTGTGTTCCTTTCACAGGCCAGAAATACTTAGGCATGGCTTGCTCTAAAAGGGGAAACATATTTTAAAATTCCAATCTGCCCAGGTCTTAGAATGATTTAGAACATTCCAGCTGTCCAGAGGACAGCGCTCACCAGGAACAGTGACTTACAGTCCCCAGTGCCCACTTTGGGTCCTGACTCCACTCCCTCCTGGGTTCGGAATGCATTTCCTGAGCGCCTGCCCACCCGGAGGTCTGGGTCAGATGCTGCACAGGGTCCAAGCTGATGGGCAGCGGGATGCTGCAGTGGCAGGGACACAGGTCTTAGGAGGAGCGGGTCCCAGACCCTAAGTTAGCCACGCTCAGTTCTGAATCTGTGTATCTTCTCATTTAATCCTTCCAATAGCCCCATGAGATAGAGGCACGAGTACTATTTCCACCTTATGGATGAGAAGACAGATGCTCAGAAAGGCTATGCTACTGCCCAAGACCACACAGCTTCTAAGTGACAGAGCTGGAATTCAAACCCAGGTTGTCTGGCTCCAGAGCCTACACTTCAGACTGCAGTAAGTTGCTTCTGGTTTTCATTGTCTGGATGGAAATCCCAGCCCTGTCGTTTACTCTCTGCATGGCCCTGGGCAAGTGGTTGGGACTTCTCAGCCATACTTCCTTAGTCCATAACCATGCCCATCACCCCTTGTTGCCTTGGGAAGATTGAAACACTCCTGAATACAGAAGTGCTGAGAACTCAGCATGGGGGGCCATTTCTGCCCCCTACCTTTGGAGTCCCTCAGAAGGGTTTCCGCCTCCAAGAAGTGTATTTTTTGGAGAGAGTTTTGAGGTTGTGGCCCCTCCCTGACCACCCTGTTTATTTGGTGGGTGAGGACCCGCAGCCCAGGGAGTTATACATTGTCCAAGGTCGCATGCAGAGCTGGAAGGGGAATTCCCAGACATGAGCTCTCTCACCTTTGAAAACTGGGAATTTCTGATTTTGAGGCCAAGGTGCCCTCACCCAGCCATTCAAGAACATCTTGGTGACCCTGTCTCTTCTTTGGGACCCCAAAGCTCAGGCCCTTTGGTGACCAGACTTCTGAGAAAACTAGAGCAAGTCTGATGTTCTGGGTAGCCTCCAGGGGCTTCAGGCTTGAACCCAACCCCCAACCCTGAGTAGGCTAGGGTGAGGTGGGGTGGGGGCAGGCATGGAGGCTGGGAGTCAGGCCTGGGTGTCCTGTTGCGACTCCAGCCAGGCAGCCTGACTTGTCTTCCAGAAAGATTATCTCCCAGCATGGCCACCCGGGACCCTGCTCGGCCATCAATATTTATCAGACCTGAAAACAGAGCTGTGAAAAATAGCCAAGAACAGGTGCCATGGTGGCGGGCACTCCAGCTCAGGCTGTGGGCAGCTGGGTGGGGGCAGTGCTTAGAGGAGGGTACTGGGGTGGACAAGGCCAGATGAACAGGAGACCTCATCTAGGGGCAGCAGAAGATCAAGGAAGTGGCTGCCTCACTAGAAGAAGCTGGAGCTTCCCTCCTGCTGTGGATGCGGGGGCCAGAGTGGGGATGGAGAGAGTAGGGGGGTGCTGCCAGGCCTGGGTGGAAGCTAGGGGCTTGGGAGGTTTGGCAGGGCAGCAGTGACCCCACTTGCTTCCCCTCGGGGTGCTTCACATCCGCTCTCTACCCAGGAGCTGCACAGTGTGATCTGTTAAAAGCACAAGTCTGGTTATGGTCTCCCTCCTGCTTAAAATCCTCAGGCTTCACAGCTCTCAGGTGACAGGTGGAGCTTCCTATTTCTGGCCCTGCCATGTCTCCAGGAGACTCCAGGACCTCTGGGCCCTTGGCCTTGACCTTCCAAGACACCCCCACACACACTTCATCTCAGGGCCTTTGCATGTACCATCTGGATTGACTGCATTTGATTCCTTCCCCTCTGTGCCTATTTCATTCCTGCCTATGCCAGATATAAGCCATTCTCAACCTACTCTGCAGGCTGACCCTGCAAATCATGTTCTGCAGGTCCCTTGGCCTCTGCTTCTCCCCTCCCCTCAGGGTCAGCCTATGGAGGCACTGGGGAGACCCCAGGGCGAGAGGAGGGAGAAGCTGGGGTATTTCTTTCTTTTCCTCTCTCCCTTTCCCCTTCTCCATCTCCCCTCCCGCTTTGGGCCGAGTCTCCAGAAATGGCTGCATTTCCTCTCTGCTCCAGCTGCAGCCCCAGTAACTGTCTCCTCTTTGTCCCTCAGTCAGAGGTGACAGCAGCTTCCTGCAGTTCCTCATCACCCCTATTTGCTCTTTCAACTGCATTACCACTTTTGTAACCAGGGCCCTTTATTTAATTCCTCTCTGGAGTTACCTGATGCAGTGGCTCTTTCCTGGAGGCGGGTTCATCCTGTGGTTCCTGCATGAGGATCCAGACCCCACAGGAGCCTCCCTGGGCCCCCAGGCCTGGCTCAGGAACCTCTGGGATATGCTGGGTAATTTCTTTTCCTTCTGGGCACTTATTGCTGTTTGCAATTATGAATTCATGAGTGTGGTTATTCGATTAACATCTGTCTCCCCCCAAATCTGCAAGTTCCATGAGGGTAAGGGCCAGACATCTGTTTTTGCTCAACACTGTATCTCCAACACCACAACCTGGTCTCGGCCTGGCACCTAGGTGCACACAATAAACATTTGCTGAATGAATGAATGAACAAGGAGAGTGTGAGGGACTCATTCAGCCACAACCATTTACTCTAGATCAATCTTTTTCCTGTCTTTCATGAGGTTACTGGATAGGCTGGTTGGAGAAACTCTTCATTCACTTATTCAACTACAATTTATTGAGCACTCACTGGGTGGGTGCCAGGGTGGACGGATGGATACACAGATGGATGAATACATGGATAGATGGAAGGAAGGAGAGAGGGAGAACAGACAGACGGGTAAGGAGATGAGTGGGAGGAGAGAAGGATTTATTCCTGGGGAAAAAAAAGGAAGGCAGGGAGGGAAGACAGGCAGGCTGAATTAAGATAAAAGGTATAACCATTCTTTTGAGATAAAGTAGAGGGGCCAGAAATGGCAGTGCTCACACAGGAACCTTGTGCTGAGTCCCTCAAAGATGCAGGAAGGTAAGGCTCTGAGAAGGGAGTGTGTGGGGAACCTAGTTTCTGAACAGAGCTACAACTCCCTCTGGTCACCAAGATTAACAACTTTGATTTGGAGAGCCCATTTCCAGTCATGACTTTGAGGCCAAGAGGGTGTGCCCAGTAGCCCTTGGGCTACCCAGGAGACAAGGGGCTCCTGAGTTGACAGCTCAGGTTGACATGTCCCTGGCAGTGGGAGGTAGTGGCAAAACTGAGCCCCCTGAACCCCCCAAGCACATGTCTAGTAGGAGATGGACAGCATTTCTCTTCACTCAAGTCCCTGGGACCCAGGCAAGCTCAAACATGACAAGCCCCAGAATCACCCTGAGCCCATCTGGCAAGCTGCTGCTGCAGGACTCTCAGGTCCAGGTCCCAAGGCGGGTGTGGTGGTGGTGGGGGGTGTCTGGAAATCTGCATTATTTTAGTGACCATCCAAGGATTCAGATGCAGGCGGTTCATAAGACACAGCCTGAGAAACACTGATAATGGTGCCATCTCAAATTGTATCAGGGAGGCACAGGGGAGGAGGCAGGGAGGCAGCATGTGCTTGAACTTGGCAGTCACAGTTCTGACTTCCACCCTGACCCGTCCCAGGGGACCCTCTGAACCTCGTGTCTCCATCCACCAACTGCATACAACACCAGAGTTTTCTCTCTCCCTGGTGACATGAGGATTATGCACAAAACACTTGCAGAGAGCGTTACACCCAGCAAATGTAAGCGCTGAACTCGTCCACTCAGTTAAAATCTAGTTCATCTCTATGCCTCAGAGGAGTTCCAGGACTCACAGTTCTGTGGGTTTTAGAAATATAGAATGTTACCTAGGCTCAACATTACCTTATAACTCAGTGGGGTTGTGGGCAGCCCCCTTAAACAAAACCACTGATATTTCTGTACCAAAATACATGAATCTTCATGCTGAAGAGCAGCCATGGAGGCTATAAATAGCCTCATGTCCATTCAAGGCAGATTTCTGAGACCAAAGGAGTTTCAGATAAACTTGGTTTTTCCAGTTTTTATCATTTTGGCATTGTGGATAGGGGAGCGAGCACTGTATAAAGATGCAGCCATCCAGAATGACGATATAAAAAAAAAAAATCACACTCTGGCCACCTCTGTATGAACTGAGAAGGAAATTAGCACCATATTGTAAAAGAAAGAGAATTTTTTTATAAGTAATGCACGTGTCCAAGGAAAGAGACTAGAAAAATGGGTATGCCTGACACCTGGAGCAACAGATGGTGGGGTTTTTGCTTTTTCGCTTATGAGTATTTTCAAAAGTTTCTACCTTGAACCATGAACATATATTGCTTTGTGATTTTTTTTTTTAATAATACAAATTTCAAAATCTTTAAATGCACAAAGACTTGGTGAGATGACCCCTTTGAGGGGAAGTGGTAGGCCAGGGGAGTCAGAGACGCAGGGGCAGCATGGCCACAGCCCCTCTCTGGTCTTCTCAGAAGGTGGACAAAGCCCCTTGCCTGCAAGCTCAGGGCCTGCCTTCCCAGCCCAGAGAACCAGGCTCTAGAGGGTACCAGCCTCTGCGGTCCCCCTGTGTGCAGGTCCTCAGCCCAGAACCCCACCGTGGATGCCCCCAGGGGCCCAGCTCAAGTGGAAGGGTGGCAGGAGGCAAAGGCAGGCGAGAAGGGAGGGCACACAGGAGGCAGGGGGCCACTGGAGGAGCAGGAGAGCTGATTTGCAGCCGCCCCTCAACAGGTGGCCTGCCATCTGCTCCGGCTCCCCGCCCAGGCCACGTGTCCAGCCCTGTTGAGTTTAACTTTGGCTGCACACACGGCCTGAGTTCATGCAGCCAGAAAAAGAACTACCAAGAGCAGGCCCGGCCGAGGACAGCGCGTGGGTCACTTGTCGCCTGAGAGCAAGTCTAAAAATGACCATGGACCTTGGAAAGTCCCTCTGCTCAGGCCCTGCCCTGCATTTCTCTTCACTGGGTTCCTGGAGTTTGGCCTAAACGCTCTTTAGAGTGCTCATCCTTTACTTGACAAATATTACAATGTAGGCCCAGAGAGGCGAAGAAGCTGGCCTGGGGTCACACAGCTTGACGTTTACGAATTCACTCACTGATTCTTAACTGTTTATTACACAGGCTCCCTCCCTGCCAGCTGCAGAAACAAGGCCTCGGAGAGCCTATAAATCTAGCAAGGAGAAGGCAAAACTTAATGCAAGAATTTTCCAGTTCTGCAGCTGACAACCTGAGAGAATTCTTGAAGTTCTCTGAGCCTCGACTTCCTTATCTGTGAAATGGGAGTAATAACAACAGTGCCAACCTCTCAAGAGCTGACAGGTGAATCCTTTTATTTGACTTTAGCCTCACACATTTTTATTTTATTCTCACAATGACCTTGGGTGGGCAATATCGTGAGCGTTTTGCCGATGAGAGACGGCAAGTGTCAAGCCATTTACCAGCGTGCCCAGGGCAAGCCCAGACTTGGAGCAGGTCACTCAGAGCTCCAGCTGCTCCCCCACTGGTCCTCCTAGCCAGCCCTCTCCTTCCTCCTCCTGCATCTGCCTCCGCCCTGGAAGAGAACATGCTGGAACCCATCCCCAGGGTGGGGCCCAGCTGTCACCCTCCCAGCAGCTGGGACCCTGAGGTGTGGTGTCCAATGCTGGCCTGCAAGCTGAGGCTGGGGAGACACATACAGCTTCTAACCCACTGGGGGAAGGAGGAGGGCCACCGTCACAGTGCGTGCTCCCCTGGGCAAGCCCCTCCTCCGAAACAGGCCCCCTCCTCCAGGCGGCCAGCCCTGCCTGGTGCCTTTCCTCCCCTTAGGACCCCAGGGCACGCAGGCTGGGGGTGCTTGCACGGGGGCAGGTCCCTCCCCCCAGTGCTCAGGGCCCCAGAGACCCAGGGAGTGGGAGTTGATTCTAAGGCAAGGAAGAAGAAAGCCAGCCAGCTGCAGGGGGTGGGGAGCGCAGTCCCGTCCCGGGAAAGGCCTGCCTGCCAGGCCCTGGCCTCCCTGGGCTGTATGCCTCTTCCCGCCGGCCCAGAGGCGCCAGAGCCGGCCTGGGAAGGAGCCGCGCCAGGTCAGGGCGGGCCTGTCCCCCTCTCAAGTCCCCGCCCTGAGTAGGGTTTTCTTCTTACTCAAGCCAGAGGTAGGAGGGGACACAGTGATTCTGACCGTGAAGGGACGGAAACACGAGAGAGAGATACAGAGATGGGAAGAGACAGAGACACAGAAAGAGAGGGAGAGTCAGAGAGCCACAAACAGAGGCAAAGATAGAAATACAGAGAAACAGAAAGAGATAAAGTCAGAGAGAGAGAGACAAAGACAGTCAGAGAGACGAAGACACAGAGACAAAGTCAGAGAGGGAGAGACAGAGAGACAAAGTCAGAGAGACAGACATATACAGATAGAGACTGAAGTACAGACAGGGAGACAAAGATAGATATGGAGACAGAGGGAGACAGACCCCGAGAGAGACACCCAGAGTTATACACACACAGACACAAGATGTCACACATGGAGAAACACAAAGACAGAGTCAGAAATACAGAGACACAGGCCTGCACAGGGCCTCTCCACCCCGCTGCCTTCATCACCCTGAATCAGCCCATTTCTGGGGGAGCAGCTGGAGGGGACTCGGGCCATCCTTCAGGCAGTGACCCAGGGCTGCCGGTGCCAGCCAGACACCCAGCACCTCACAAGTCAACATCAGTGTCCTAAGCCCTGACCCCACCAAATCTTCCTCCTACCCCTCCCCAGGCGACCCTCCACTCACACCCTGAAAACCTGTGGCGGTAGAGTTGTCTTTTCTAGAATTTCATATAAACAGAGTCACACAGTGTGCCTGGCAGCTCTCACTCAGCGGGTTTTCGACGGTCTCCCAAAGAGCCTGCAGGGGTCTCGTCTCCCTTTTTTTCTGATGGATGATGCAAAGAATGCTCAAACTACCGTACAATTGCACTCACCTCGCATGCTAGTAAAGTAACACTCAAAATTCTCCAAGCCAGGCTTCAGCAATACGTGAACCGTGAACTTCCAGATGTTCAAGCTGGTTTTAGAAAAGGCAGAGGAACCAGAGATCAAACTGCCAACATCCGCTGGATCATCGAAAAAGCAAGAGAGTTCCAGAAAAACATCTATTTCTGCTTTATTGACTATGCCAAAGCCTTTGACTGTGTGGATCACAAGAAACTGTGGAAAATTCTGAAAGAGATGGGAATCCCAGACCACCTGACCTGCCTCTTGAGAAACCTATATGCAGGTCAGGAAGCAACAGTCAGAACTGAACATGGAACAACAGACTGGTTCCAAATAGGGAAAGGAGTACATCAAGGCTGTATATTGTCACCCTGCTTATTTATTTATTTATTTATTTATTTTCACCCTGCTTATTTAACTTATATGCAGAGTACATCATGAGAAATGCTGGGCTGGAAGAAGCACAAGCTGGAATCAAGATTGCCGGGAGAAATATCAATAACCTCAGATATGCAGATGACACCACCCTTAGTAAAGAGGAACTAAAAAGCCTCTTGATGAAAGTGAAAGAGGAGAGTGAAAAGGTTGGCTTAAAGCTGAACATTCAGAAAACGAAGATCATGGTATCCGGTCCCATCACTTCATGGGAAATAGATGGGGAAACAGTGGAAACAGTGTCAGACTTTATTTTTTTAGGCTCCAAAATCACTGCAGATGGTGACTGCAGCCATGAAATTGAAAGACGCTTACTCCTTGGAAGGAAAGTTATGACCAACCTAGACAGCATATTCAAAAGCAGAGACATTACTTTGCCAACAAAGGTCCGTCTAGTCAAGGCTATGGTTTTTCCAGTGGTCATGTATGGATGTGAGAGTTGGACTGTGAAGAAGGCTGAGCACTGAAGAATTGATGCTTTTGCACTGTGGTGTTGGAGAAGACTCTTGAGAGTCCCTTGGACTGCAAGGAGATCCAACCAGTCCATTCTGAAGGAGATCAGCCCTGGGATTTCTTTGGAAGGAATGATGCTAAAGCTGAAGCTCCAGTACTCTGGCCACCTCATGTGAAGAGCTGACTCATTGGAAAAGACTCTGATGCTGGGAGGGATTGGGGGCAGGAAGAGAAGGGGACGACCAAGGATGAGATGGCTGGATGGCATCACGGACTCGATGGACATGAGTCTGAGTGAACTCCAGGAATCGGTGATAGACAGGGAGGCCTGGCGTGCTGCGATTCATGGGGTTGCAAAGAGTCGGACACGACTGAGTGACTGAACTGCACTGAACTGATGTTCCGCTGTATGGGGACACCAGCTTGGTGTGCACTTCCTGCTGATGGACATGTGGGTGGTTGCCAGTGTGGGGTTACTGTGAACGCGGCTGCTGTGGATGTGAATTCAGCTTGTGATGTGCACGTGGGTTCTTCTTCCCCTCAGGAACTGTCTTTGCTGGGTCACAGTCAGGTGCTGACCTTCAGCCAGTAGCTGGCTTGACCCGTTTCCCTTGTCTTTAGAAACAGGATTTTAAAAAGTGGAAACAACCTGTGTGTCCATCAACAGATGACTGAATTAACAAAATGGGGTTCATCCACACAGTGAAGGGTTATTCAGCCCTGAAGTAATGAGGTTCTGGCACAGGCTGCCACAGGGATGCAAACACCGTGCAAAGGAAAAGAAGCCAGACAGAAAAGAAAACGAGCAAGACCCCACGGGGGTCCTGAGTGCAGAAGTCTTTCTGTGTCCCCCAGTTCTTGTTTGTAGAGAATAGAGTTCAGCCTCCATGATTCTGAGCTCCAAAAGTCAAAATCAAACAGCTGCTAATCAGGGAAGGGAGGGCAGCCAAGAAACAACAGCACAGCCTTGGGGCAGGGCCCTGGTTCCCCATCCAGGGATGCATGCAACAGTATCTCTGAGCTCTTCTGCAGAACTAAAACCCCCAACAAATGGAAGATATCAGCATTCTCCACTTCAGAGAAACTCATCAGGAGACCACCTGAGACAAGATTAAAGGCGTGCAGGCCCTGCACCCACTGTGATCTGTATCAGCAACCCTACCCTTGAAGCACTGCTATAAACTCCTCACCAAGTCCCCTCAGGTTGGGACACACAATTTTTGAGGTACAAACCCACTCTGGTCCCCTTTGCCTGGCAAAACAATAAACCTATTCTTTTCTACTTTACCCAAAACTCTGTCTCTGAGATTCAGTCTGGTACCAATGCATCAAAGCCTAGTTTTTGGCATCACAAAGGGCCACAAAAAGTAGAATCCCATTTCATTTATATGAAATATCCAGAACAAGTAAATCCACAAGAACACAAAGGAGATTAATGGTTGCTTAGGGCTGGGGAGGGGGAATCAGGAGTGACTGCAAATGGGTAAGGGTCTCCTTTTGGGGGTAATGAAAATGTTTTGAAATCAGATAGAGGTGAGGGTTGAATGGCCTTGTTGCTGTTGTTTAGTCGCTAAGTCATGTCTGACTCTTTTGCAACCCCCGGGACTGTAGTTTGCAAGGCTCCTCTATCCATGGGATTTCCCAGACCAGAATACTGGAGGGGGTTGCCATTTCCTTCTCCGGGGGATCTTCCCGACCCAGGGATCGAACACAAGTCTCTTGTATCTCCTGCACTGGCAGGCAGATTCTTTACACTGAGCCACCAGAAAAGTGGGAATATACTAAATGCCACTGAATCATACACTTTAATGTGATGAATGTTAAATTGGTGAACTTTATGGGATGTGTGTTTCCCACGTGGCGCGAGTGGTAAATAACCCACCCAACAATGCAGGAGACGTAAGAGGTGTGGGTTCAATCCTTGCGTCAGGAAGATCCCCTGGAGGAGGGCATGGCATCCCACCCCAGTGTTCTTGCCTGGAGAATTCCATGGACAGAAGAGCCTGGTGGGCTACGTGGGGTCCGTGGGGTCCATGGGGTCACAAAGAGTCAGATAAGCCTGAAGCAACTTAGCATGCATGCATGGGATATGAATTTTGCCTGATTTTTTAAAGTTGGGGATAATCTGATAATAACAGTGTGTCTTTATAGGATTTCTGTGACGAATAATGAGATGATACACAGAAGCACTTAGCACAGGGCCAGAACACTGTCTGGCACATAATAGGTGCTCAACAAACATTCGTCAATCTCCCCAGTCCCTCAGGCAATGCCCTGCCAGGAAAACACGGTAATGAGCATGTCTGCAGCTACTCTGACCTTCATGTTTATTATCTTCAAGAAATCTTCAAAACAATCTCATCAGATGAGAATCTTTTAACATTTATTATTACTAATCTCCCCATGTTTACAGAGAAGGAAATCAAGATAAGGAATCCTCTCAAGGTCAGCCACCAGCCTGGGCTGGCTGACTTCGGAGCCCACGGGGCCAGGTGAGCACACAGCACGGTCAGCCAGCCCTGAGCCTCAGGACACATGTCATGGGGCCTGGATGCACGGGCAGAGGTGCCCTTGGCCGTCTTCACAGAATGAGGGCCTCTCCCCACCTCTCAGGCTGGGTTTTAACAGAGCTGGGGGGAATGGAGGCCAACTGTATCCCTGTGACCCTGCCCTGAGAGCCTGGGCTCCAAGTGGGATAGGGGAGGCGGCTGCCTAGGGTCCTGGGTGAGCCAGGTAGAAGGCCTCCATGGAGGCCAGGCCAGCAGGCTGCTCCCAGGGACTCTGCTGGGGCTCATGAGGAAAGAGGCAGTGAGCGAAAGGCAGCAGAAACAAGCCAGGGGAGACTCGCTCACAGGGCCTGGGCTACTCTCTGTCTGCAGGCCACATCCTCCGACGGCCTCAGCCCCTAGCCTCCTGTGGTTGTGGGCACATCCCCTGTCTTGAAATTCTCCTGAGACCTTGTTCTCGGCTAGTCTTAGCCTCGCTGAGCCCTCCCCCAGGCCATCACATCACTTCCTGCCTGACTGGAGAACAGTCTCTCCTAGAGCCGCTCCCCTCTCTTCCCCACCCCACACCAGACCACTGGAACTCTGCTCCACATCCAGCCTTCCAAAACTCCACTTTGCTCACGTGACTTCCCTGCCCGCAAACCATCTGCAGCTCTTTAGTGCCCCCAGAGAGGCAGTTTGGAAACCAGCAAAAAGGAAGGACTCTGGTCAGGGCATCTCGGTTCAAATCCTGGCTCCCCCACAGACAAAGTGAGTGACATCACCAAGTCCCTTTGCCATGCCTCGCCTCACTTTCTCCATCTGCAAAATGGAGTAAGGATGGCACGTAGTAGTGCCAAATACACTACCTCACACCAAGTAGTGGGCAGAGTCCATGAGCTGACACTATGTCGAGAGCGTTCAGAGCAGTGCCAGCTGGTTATTTCTGAGTATTACAAATACTGAGGGGAGAGGCGGTCCACCTTCTTCACGTGGCTGAGGCCAGTGTCCTGAGTCCACCCCAGCCAACATGCACAGCCCCCACCTGGCTGTTCCCGGCCAGCTCTGAGGACAGCTGTCCCCATCACTACAATGTTGCCTGCCGTCTTCTGCCCCATGCTCTGCACATCACAGTGGGGCCTCCACATTTTGACAACGGGACAAGAACAGTAGACACCAAGACTCTGTCAGGCCCCAGAACAGGGCCCTCTAGGGCATTCCATATGTCAACTCATTTCATCAACACCACAACCCTGTAAGATTGGTACTGCTCTATCTCTACTTGATAGATGGGGAAACCGAGGCACAAAGAGGTAAGGGCTACCCTGCTGGGACATGAAGAGGTGGGACTGAAACCCAGGCTTTGAGGTTCTGGGGCCTGTGGTCTTAACCACCAGGCTCCATGGCATCTCTGCAGCCTTAGCACAGGCCTGGCACATAGTAGGTGCTCTGTCAATGTGACCATCCCTCAGGTGTGAGTCATGGCTCGCGCAGGTACACAGGTGCACCTGGCAAGAGTTGGGCCTGTGGCGACTCCGGGTGGCGGGTGAATGTCCCTCAGGGGCCACCCTGCGGGGCTCCGAGGGTCCTAAGCAGAAGGGCAGCCCCCTGCCCACATGCCAGCTCTCGCTATGGTCATCATCCTGCCCTCCGTCTCCTGCATACTGCCACTGTCCTGCACACTGTCTCCTGGTGAGTTAGGGCTTCGGTGGCCCTGGCCGTGCGGCCCCCCCTAGGAGAGCCAGCCCGTCCACACCGGGGACAGTCCCCTAGACAGCGGCCTCTAGGTCGCTGCCCAGATCTGGCCCTCTCCAGAGCAGGGCCGGACTGGTGCACAGCCAGCCCCCATGCCACCCAGAGGAAAGGACGTTTACAGAGAAAGGGGCACTGTTTGGAGGGCAGGGGCTCAGCTGAGCTCCTAAGGACTCTGTCCACCCGAATCCTGTCCAGGGGCAGAGCTCAGCAGCCACCACTTCTCCCCTCAGAGGCCCCCTCCCCTGCACAAGCCCAGGTCCCCCATTGCTTCCCCCCGCCTCACTTGTTCATTCTAAACACATCCATTAGGCCCCTCTGAGTGCCACAACGTGGCCCCTGGCATCTTTGCTGTCATCAGAGTTCTTGGGACACCCTTTACTTTCTCAGCTGGTGAGATGGTCCTGGGGTCGATCGTATCACCCATGGCCCACACACACTCCCATGGCACTGCTTCCCCAGGCCCAGTGTAGGCTGCCAGCATAGGAGGATCATCTCTTGTGTGCCAGACACTGTGTTTCACAATTTATAAATGCTTCTCATGCCCCCCGCCCACTCACCTGCAGAGAGTGAAGCTAAGAAACGTAGAGTGAATTGTCCCAGGTCACACTGCTGGCAAGAGGCCATGCCAGGGTTTCCCCCTCCCCACTCAATCGCATCTGCCTGTGCAGGCTGCCATGTGACAGTGTCAGCCTATGGTGATTCTCTGTGGCACCTCAGCCCCCACCAGCCCCTTACTAAGCAGCTCAGACCTGTCACCCACCCTCACCCTTGGGGTTCTGAATTCTCAGCCCCAAAATGCCTACCTTGATATCAACCTGCAGTCCGCTGAATAACAACTCCTCCAAGTGTCCATGTCCTAATCGTTGGAATCTGTGAACAAGTGACCTAAGATGGCAAAGGGGACTTGGCAGATGGACTCAGTGAAGGATCTTGAGATGGGGAGACTGTCTGAGATCAGCTGGGTGACCCCAGTGTAAGCACAAGGTCCTCAGAAGAGGGAGGCAAGAGAATCAGATTCAGAGATGCAAAGATGCTGAGCCACTGGCTCTGAAGATGGAGGAAGGAGCCAGAGCCAAGGAATGCAGCAGCCTTTAGAAGCTGAAAAAGGTAAGGAGACAGATTCTGCTTGGAGTCCCCAGGAGGAACTAGCTCTGCTGAAACCTTGATTTTGGCCCAAGAAGATCCGCGACAGACTTCTGACTTGTAGCACAATAAGAGAATAAATCTGTGATGCTTTAAGCCAACACATCTGTGGTCATTAGTTACAGCAGCCATAGGAAACCCCTACAATGTCCCCTCCTGTTGTGAGGGTCCTGGCCACGCTGGTCCTACCCTGACCCAGGGGGCTCCCGTGCCTCGGAGCTACTGCACCCCCACCCCAGGTCCTGCTCACTTTCTTCCCTGCCCTGCTACTGTGGATCACTTATTGTGCCTATGCATCTCACCTACCACCTAACTGGAATTTCCTCAAAGGCAGGAAACCTGACTGAGGTGTCTCTGTCTGTCCCGTAGCATGCAGCTCAGCAGGAGCACACACGGCCTAGGCAGGCCCACAGGCCTGGGGTCCACCCTCCCCTTGCTCATCTTGCACTTCAGGGGGGCAGCCCATTTCAGCCCCTCAGCTGAGCCTCTGACTAAGCAGTTCCTGGACTGCTACTCCCTTCTCAATGCAAAGCTGTCTGTTCTCAGGGCTCAACAAGATGTAAATGAGAAAGTTGCCTTTTGAGAGAAGAACTCTCTGACTGCCTATCAGAGGTCTCCCATGTGGCATGCCTTGAAAGTGGAAATCCTCTCATTTACTGCTAGAGCCCTCACAGGCAGTTTAAACAGACTCCTTGCCTCCATCACAGGCCCCCCAATCAGGTAGGTGACCTCCAGTGAGCTGCGACTCCTCTCTCAGTCTTGATGTTTCACCTGAAATGTGGCAATAACACTACCTGCCTCCAAGGACAGTGACAGCCAAACAAGACACCCAATGTGGCGGTCCAGCACAAGCCAGCACATAGTAATTGCTCAGTTATTAATAGTATCAGCTCTCATCTCCCTCCACTGCCCCAGATGGCCACTAAGGTAACCGCTGACCCACAGGCTGGGGAGGTGGTCGACTTCGCTGGTAGTGGAAAGCTCGGCCCCTAGAAGTCCTGTCCTCCTTCTAGCACGACTGAGGGCGAGAGGAGACCCACAGCCATGTGGCATCACCTCTGGGGGAAGGGACACTTTCTAGATGAGGGCACATAACTCAGGATCACACAGCCAGGCTTCCCACCTGCTCCAGCATGTCTCCCGCATGGCGTTCCACTGTGGTCCACAGGAAGACAGTGGGGTTCACAAGCACTTTGCAGGGGGATAGAAATATCCAGCTGTGTCCTTGGCTCCACATACTCCTGAGAGCAGCTGTGTCAGTTTCCCGGTCAGGCCGGGTGTGGATGGGCACAGTGGGGACAAGGTGTCCTAGGTGGGGGCTCAGAGGACAAACCCTCCAGTCACTCTGGAGCAGAAATCAGGTCCCTGACCCACGCCAGGCCAGGCCCTGCTCCAACTCCCTAGCCAGCTTCTCATGAGAACAATTGGGGGCCGGATCCAGGCCACAGAGACACACACTGGTCTCGGAAGTTTGGTGACAGGAAACGTGATGTGGCCTTGGCTGGGTCTGGAGGCTGCAGTGGCCAGGCTGTGCCCGGTACTGCAGCCTCGGGTTGCAGAGCCCCCAGAGGTGGCAGGTCTGGTGGCAGGAGAGCCCTTCACCCCTGGCTGGGCAGGGCAGCGGGGTGTCCTACAGCCCCCACCACCCTCTTTGACACCCATTTACCCAGCCCCTTCTGTCTGCTTGGCACTGGGTGGACTGTTTGTATAAGTAAAATTCCGTTTTGGCCAGTGTGTGTCCCTGCCTCAGCCAAAAGCCAGTTAGAGCCCAGGAGTGACGAGATCTGGTTGTCCCCAGAGAGGGTGCAGGAGGGGAGTCGAGGGTGACCTTTCATGTCCTCAGCGCAGGGGTCGTGCCCCCTGCCCATGGGAGGTGGGCATCAGGCTCCACTGAGGTCCCTGACATCCCAGATTCATTTCTGCTGAACACAAAGTGCAGGGAAGCTGATGACAGCCAGCTGGGGTCAGGAGCTGGCAGCCTACTCTACTGGGCCCACTGCAGAGGGTGCTGGAAGGTGACCCTCACCCAGAGCCAGGAGGCTGGTGGATGGGGCTCCAGAGGGCCCCTCGGCCCAACAAGCAGAGAACATTCACTTCTTGTAAGGCCCTCTCCTCAAGGCCCCAGAGCAAATATCCCTCCTGAGTCTGACCCTGGCCAGGCAGCCAGGGCTCTCTGGGGAGGGTTTTCACAAAGACCTGTTCAGCCCCCGGCCGCTGCAGGAAATCCTGGAGGCCAGCATTACAATGCATTGCTTCCGGCCACCCAGGGGTCCCCGTGCACAGGAAAGAGGTGCCGACGGCCCTGGTGGTTTCCAAAGGGACTGGCCAGGTGGCCCCCTGGTGGGGGATAGAAAGGCTGTCCTGGGTGAGGGTGGCACCCATTTACGCTGGAGAGGGACAGCCTTCCTAGCACCCCTGTCTCATGTTACTCCTCTGTGCCCACACCTGTGGCTCCCCCTTACAGGATCAACTCCAGACACCGAAGCTCGGCAGTCAAGGCTCCCTCAAGCCTCTCCACCAATGGCAGCCTCCAGCCCAGCCAGGCTCCTCTCTTGACTCCAAACATTCCAGGCCTGACTGAAGTCTTTGTCTGGGCAACCATCACTGCTCTCACTGTCTCAGCTCCAATGGTCAGCCCAGTTTATTTAGTGCTAATTGTGACAGAATCTGACAGCTCCTACAATTCTAATCACTTACATCCAGAAAGTGAAAAGACAACTCATAGGATGGGAGAAATTATGCGCAAATCACAAATCTGATACAGGATCTGTACCCAGAATGTATAAAGAATGCTTCATGTTAAGTTCAGTCTCTCAGTCGTGTCCGACTCTTTGTGACCCCATGAATCGCAGCACGCCAGGCCTCCCTGTCCATCACCAACTCCCAGAGTTCACCCAAACTCATGTCCATCGAGTCAGTGATGCCATCCAGCCATCTCATCCATCTCATCCTCTGTCGTCCCCTTCTCCTCCTGCCCCCAATCCCTCCCAGCATCAGAGTCTTTTCTAACGAGTCAACTCTTTGCATGACAATCCAACAATAAAAAGACAAGCTAGTTTTTAAATGGGTAAAGTATTCGAATGGATAGTTCTTCAAAGAAGACATACAAATGGCCAACAAGCAGATGAAAAGATGCTCAACACCTTTAGTCATTAGGGGAATGTAAACCAAAACCACAATGAGATAGCACTTCACATCCACTAGAATGGCTAGAATCAAAAAGAGGGTAGTAAGTGTTGGTGAGGATGCAGAGAAATTGGAGTGCTCATACGTTGCTGATGGGAATGTAAAATGAGGCAGCTGCTTTGGAAAACAGCCTGGCAGCTCCTCAAAATGTGAAATGTAGAGTCACTGTCTGACCTGGCAATTCCACCCCTAGGTATATGAAAAGTGAAAACAGTCACCCACATTATATCTCATCCACAAATGTTCAGAGCAGCATTATTCATGACAGCCCCAAGTGAATGCAGCTCAAATGTCCATCCAGGGGTGAATGGATCAATGTAGATGGTTTACCCATACACTGGAATATTATTCAGCCTCAAAAACGTGACAGACAACATGGATGAGCCTTAGCAATATGACGTCGAGTAAAAGAAGCCAATCGCAAAAGACCACATAGTGTAAGTTCTACCTACGTGAAATGTCCAAAGCAGGCAAATGGCTTGAGACAGAAAGTAAATCAGTGGTAGCTTAGGGCTGGGGAGTTGAGCAAAATGGGTAGTTGGAGGGAATGGAGTTTCTTTTCAGGTTGATGAAAATGTTCTGGGTTTGGGAGTCTTGATGGTTGCATAATCTCTGAATAATTTACAAACACATACACTTTACAGGGGTCAACTGTATGGTACATGGATTATACATCAATGACGCAGTTACACGTTAAAAAGCAGATGGACTTTTAGCTGCTTTGTTAAGTTCTGTGCAGATGACGTGCCCCACTCTGGCCCCACCATCCGCAGGCCCCCACGGCCTTGCTCTCAGTCATTCCACAGCGGCGTCTGGTGAGGCCCAGCGTGTAGTAGGCGCTCAGGGAGAAAGAGGCGGCCTGCTGTCTGTGCTGTTCCTCCCCAGGCAGCAGTCACGGCCCTGCCATCTGCCTGCCAGGACCCCTGACACACACCCATCATTCGCACATGTCCTTTCACTCCAGTGACCTGTGCAGCCACCCAGATCCTCTCAAAGGGGATCCGCCCTGACCCCTGGTGGGGCGGTAAGCCCTTCCCAGGTCAGGCCCTTTCCCAGGCAGCTGGGCTCAGTGACCCAGTAACAGTGGTACATACAGTTCAATCATCTTGGCCCAGCTGGATATAGCACCAAGGGCCACCTCAGCCCAGGAGCCCCTGAGGGGACCAGCCAAGATGCCTTCTTCCTCATGGTGCTGACCCAGGCCCCCCAAATTCCTGCAGGTTGGCTCCCTCGCAGAGCTGGCTTCATGCTACTGGTGTCTGTGGGTGGACATCAGGGATGCTGCTTGACACCCTACAGAGCAGAGGACAGCCCTGTCCAAGAGGATGGGCCAGCCCGAACGTCCACGGTCCTGAACCTGAGAACCTGAGAAGCCCTGACAGTGCAGGAGGGTTACACTTTTATATACGTGTGTGTGTGTGTGTGTGTGTGTATGCACACTCAACAATAGACTCCTATGACTGTGGAAGACAACCCTGTTTCTTCAACAAATAGACTGTAATGAAACAGAGAGGGAAAGGGAGAGACAGGACAGTGGCAGACAGAGAGATGG
The DNA here is from genome assembly GCF_014754425.2 of Oryx dammah. Taxonomy (NCBI): domain Eukaryota; kingdom Metazoa; phylum Chordata; class Mammalia; order Artiodactyla; family Bovidae; genus Oryx; species Oryx dammah. The sequence goes on from NW_024070197.1 coordinate 53,362,703, forward strand.
GGAGGAGGGAGAGAGAGGCAGAGAAAAAAACAGAAAGAAATGGAGAAACTGCTATAGTAAATTAGGAGTTTGGGGGACTTCCCTGGTGGTCCAGTGGTTAAGAATCCACTGGGCAATGCAGGGAATATGGGTTTGATCCCTGGTGGGGGAACCAAGACCCACATGCCATGGAGCATCTAAGCTTGTGTGCTGCAACTACTAAGCCCATGCACCACACTGCACACTGCAACAAAAGATCCCACATGATGCAACAAAGATCCTGCAGGCCACAACTGAGACCCGAGAGAGCTGAATAAATAAATTAAAGGGTATTTTAAAAATTAGGGGAGTTTGGGATTAACATACACAAGCTACTATACATAAAATAGATAATCAACAAGGACCTATGTATAGCATGGGAAACTCTACTCAATATCCTGTAATCACCTATAAGGAAAAATAATCTGATAAAGAGGGGCTGAATGTATACATACAACTGAATCACTTGGCTGTATATCTGAAACTAACACGACATCATAAACCAACTATATGCCAATATAAAACCAGAAGTTTAAAAGAATCTGTATGTAACTCTTTACAGTGTGGACCTCATTTGGATCCTGATGCAAATCCACCCTGGGGCCAGGCAGCCGAGGGACAGTGTTAAGAGTGGAACTAAGCTGTGCACATCTTCATCCCCCAAAGACAGCAGCGCTTGCTCTGCTCTCCCTGGAAAGGCCCATGGCAGATGACAGGCTGATGCCGAGTTAAATGGACTCATTAATGCGTACGTTATAGTTATGGGGTGACAACGATGAGCCTCGTAAATACCGGTGGGCCTAATTCCTGTAATCTGTGTTTCTCCTTCCATTTCATCCACTTCTCCAAACACTGCCTTTTATGACCAAGGGGCCACATCATCAACCAGCCTCAACTGCTGCTCTGAAAGCCTCCTCTGCAGCGAGGAACTCAATTGCTTTAAATACTTTATTGTTTTTCAGCTAGGTTGTTCATACAATGTCTTTAGTAGTCAAACATATCATGGATTTCCTCTTTTAATTAAAAAAGATCCTGTTCCTAGGGACTTCCCTGAAGGTTTGGTGGTTAAGAATCCACCTGCCAATCAAGGGACACGGGTCTGGGAAGATCCCACATGCTGTGGGGCAACTAAACCCGCATATCACAACCACTGAAACCTACGCGCCCTGGGGCCCTAGAGAAGCCGCTGCAATAAGAAGCCCACTCACTGCAGCTAGAGCAGCCCCTGCCCACCTCAACTAGAGAAAGCCTGCACACAGCAACAAAGACCCAGCACGGACATAAATAAATACATAATTTTTAAAAAAGATCCTGTTTCTAGGACACACCAGAAGAGAACATGATGCCAACACCTGGGTCTGGGTGATACTCCTTCCAGAGGTCAGAGATGGGGCCAGGTTAGACTGATCCAGGTAGGACAACCCCAGGATACCATAAAGCACCAGTGCAGGAGGGACAAACAGAGCCATGAGAACTCCAGGGCCCATAACATGGAAATATCTCCCAAAGCCAAATTTGACCTCTCTCAGCCAACTCCTCTGTCACACAGCCAGACAAGAGCAGGGCTGGGACCTGAACTTGGATCTCTAACTCCTGAGCCCACTGCACCATGCGTGCCACACGCCACCTCCCAGGTGAGGCCTGTTAGACTCGGCTGCTCAATGACTGATTCTCACAGGACAAAGCACCTGAGTTAGAACTAACTCTTCTGGACCTAACACTACCAGTAGCCACTGGGATTACTCAAAACCACGGAGTTGATGATGACACTGAGACTTAAACCCTCCCTTGGCCCTGGGTCCTCAAAACAAAGTCTTCTGCCCTCTGTGACCTCAAGACTGGTCACAGCCCAGCCCTGATTGGCTCCTCACCCTCATCTCACTCTGGAGAACCCTGACCTGCTGGAGTCCTCAAACGTGCCTGCTTCCTCTCATCTCCAGTCCTATGCACAGGTTGCTCCCATTGCCTGGAACAGTACTTTCCTCCTGCCCACCCCCTTTTCCCCTAGCTCTTACTCCTCTTTCCATTTTCAGCTTAAATGTCTCCTCCTCCAGGAAGCCCTTCTGATTGTTCCAGACTAGGATTGTCCCAAGGCTGGTTTGAATGCCCCTCATGAACAACTCCTGCAGCCCTCAGAGCTGCCTCTATATTTTATGTTTTTTACTCTGTTGTGTAAATGCTTGTTTAACTGTTCTCCTTCCTAACCAGGCCCTTATGGGGGACCCTTTGACTTCTCCAGGTTTACCCTGTTATTTTCTACCTTCACGTCACTATCATCTCTGCCTAAATGATTACAATGGACTCCTCCCTGCTCTCTGCCTCCCCCTGTATGCTCCTCCACCTTAAAAGTGGTCTTCCTTTCCTGAAACATAAGCTAGACCATGACACTCCCCTGCTGAAGCTCATGGAATGACTCAGAACAAAGCCCAAAGTCCTAGCCAGTCTGCAGGGACCCAGTTATCAGGCCCCATACCCCCAGTGTCCTCTTATTCCTCTCTCCTTCCTTCTCCCTTCCTCCCTCTGTCCAAGCCCTGCCAGCTTCCATTCAGATCCTAGAACCAAGCTGCTGCTGCCCAAGGGCCTTTGCATGTGTTGCTCCTGATGCCTGGAGCATTCTTCCCTCTCTTCACAAGAGTGGACCCTCTCTTTCTGCCCAGCCCAGGTTGGAGGAGCTCCAGCTCTGAAGCAGGTCAACCTAGGATCCATGGGCTTCAGTGCCTTTATAGATCCACCTCCCTAACTGTAATTATTTGCACTGACTTGGTTTTATTTCTAACATTCCACTAAAATAAAAGAGGCAGGAACATTCTATCTTGCACACTCTTATAATCTAGATACCTGGCACATGCCTTGATGCCCAGATGGACTCTGTCAATATTTGTGAAATAAATGAACAGTAAAAGGGACACAAGAAACATTCCCAGACAAGCCATAGGGATGTTGAGAGCCTCAGCAACACTTCAGGGCTTCTCGGAGCTTAGAGGAGACCAGGGACTAGTATCCCCTGGCACCTGCCCCCCTAAAGACACTCAACCTCCCCCTGATGAGGTTTTTCATTAGAGAAGAGTTGGACACTTTCAAACAAAATAAACATGTCATAAAAAATAAATTAAATGGCCAGGTATTGGTACGGGTTTGAGCAGGTGGCTATTGGAAGGAGCCACAGATAGAGGGATAGATGCACAGACTGAGGGCCAGGAAAGCAAGGGGCTGCCTGATGCCCTGCCAGACAGGCTGGTGGGTTCATGGCTGCCTCTGAAAGGGCTCCTTAGGACCTTGGTCTAGTTCACAAGCTGCCAAGCTCTGTGCAGTCCTTTCTGTACCTGAGTTCACCTCAGAAGCAAGCATCTGTGATCCATGAGCACAAGGGAAGCTCTGGGCCTGCAGTTGGAGGCTGAAGGGTCATTCCTCTCTTTTAAAGGCTGGAGGGGAAGGGGATGCAGCACATGACAAAGAGAGGCAGGCAAGAGCACAACAGCCCCTCCCCGATCCCATTATCTGTAAGCAGAAAGACTAGGTTTGTCCAAAATGATGTTACTCAGTCTCTGGCTTGCTTCCTGCTATTTCAAAGGTGGTTTCTGAGGATGTGCTCTTGGAGTGGGAAGAGGAAAAAGTCATTTCAAGGGGAGAAGAGAAGAAAAAAGGAAAAAAGGAAGGAAAGGTGAAGAAGAAAGGAAGGGAGGGAGGGACAGAGGGAAGAAAGAAAAGGAAAAAAAAAAAAGAAAGGGGAGAATTAACACCTCAACCCCTAGCCAGAGAAGCCCCACTGCCCTGGAACCTGAAGCTACCCACCCCCAGAGGCCCTTTTCTGGACCTGGCAGGCCAGGCTTGCTGGTGGGACCCCACCCTGGGCCCAGGCCGTCCCCTCCCTCCTGGACAAGACTGGTTACACAACCCCTCTGTGGAAGCAGTCCAGGAGGCCAGTCACATGGGGTAGCTTCACAGGAGGGGTTGGGGAGGAAGGCGCTTCCCAGACCCAGGCTGTCGCCACCACTGCCTGCCCTGCCCCCATCAGCTTGGCCTGGGAGCCAGCTCTTCAGCCCACTGGCTCAGCCAGACTGATCCAAGAGTGTTCCCAGATGTGCGCTGCGGGTAATAAAAAGGCAAACGGTTCCTGTCAGCAGCAGGAAACTCCAGGAGGGCGACCCCCAGCAGCCAGCAGGGCAGATGTCTGCAACGTGTGCTCTGGTGGCAGGGAAGGGAGGCCTGAGGCATCAGGACAGCTACCCAGGGCCGGCACAGTGGGTGTCACTGTACCCCTTCTCCTTGGATACACAGCAGAAGAGGTCCCATGCATTCCCCTTGCTGGTCCTGCCCACCTAGCTCCATCTCACCCTGCTTCACCCCACCTTGGACTTAGCCTGAGTGTAGACATCTGGGGTTTGGGTTTTTCCCATACCCCCACACCCTGCCCCTTGAAACTGCAGAACTGCATCCCTGACTTAGGGGAGTAGATTCTCCTGCACCAACCCTGAGGTTCTGGGGGAAGGTGTCAATCACAGTATTTTGCTCTTGTCCCTTGGCAACATGCAAGAGTAAGTGACCCAGTCCAGGCCAATCACAGTTTCCACATTCTCCTAGCCTCTGTGACATGCAAGGGTGGGCGTGTGACCTAACCAGGACCAATCGAAGTCCTTCCTGAGACTTTTCTAGGAGGATAAGGTGTAGGGAAACACCACTCTGAGTGTGGACCTTGTGGGGAGTGGAGCTAGAAGGATGTTCAGGTGGTCTGAACATCTACCATCCAGACAAGGAGATGAGATCCAGGCTTACAGGGACAGAAGGCAAGGACTGACCATAGTGGATGACCCACTGACCTTGAGCTCTAGAGCAACAGGAAATCGGAGTCACTGGAAGGGTCAGCAGTGCTGCAGCTGGGCAGGGTGGGGAGACCATGCCCAGAGAGGCCACTTTTGCCTTCAGATGCAGGTTGAGACCAATTAAACCAACAGGGCCAGGTCAGACGCTGGCCAAGTGGCTGAGATGACTCTGGGCAGGGGAGGGGTTATATCAGGGCAAGCCTGATTGGCCAGATTAGGACAGGAAGTGGGGCCAAACCAAAGCCAGGTCCTGGAGGAAATGGCAAATTATTTCCTTCAACCTACAAACTGAACTTTTGGGATGGTCTGAGCCTTCTTCCTTTTTCCTAATATGTATGAGTACCAAGAAGCACACTAAGTTCATCTTGATAGCTCAACTACTCCTCACAACCACCCATGACATATGTTGTGCTTGCCTTCCAGATGAAGAGGCTAAGGATCAGAGTGGTAATGTCCAAGTCATGTCCAAGAACGTGACTGCTCACAAGGGCCAGGGGTCTCCTGACCCCTGGGCCAGGGCTCTCTCTTTGGCAGCACCGGGCTTTACTGGCGATCTGAGGGACCATATCCACACCTGAGGAGCCACACCTCTCTCGTAACTGCCCACCCTCCCGCCCCAGCCTTGTGGCTTCAGTGTGTTCCCTGCCACCATCTGCCTTCATCTTTCTTCTGACAGCCAGGTTCTGAGGAGACATCCGTCCTCCAGGCGTAGGAGGACACCCACATAAACCCCCACCATGGTCTGTCCTGGAAAAACCTCAGAAGGAAGAAACATGACCCCTTCTGCCCTTCTGGTCTCCCCCTGCAAGAATTGCTTTTTGAGCAAAGTCCATTCAGCTTTCTCGTCTATTCAGGGTGTTCTGTTGGATGTTACTGGAGCCAGGAATGCGGGGGGTAACATGAGGGGGAATGTTCTCTCTGATTCCAACATAGTCCTGGGTATCTTCACCAGTGTGAGAATTTCAGACTCAGCCTGAGTGAGCGGGCTGAAGTTCTGGGGTCTGTAGAGCCTCTGCAAGGCAGACCGGCAGAGTGGTTGGACATTCCCCATTTGGAAGCAGACATGCCTGAACTCAAACCTCAACCACCTCTCACAAACTTAACTGTATGACCTTGTCAAGTCCCTCAACTCCTGAGAGCATCGTGTCCCCACCTGTGAGTTGAGGTAATGACCCATTACACAGGTGAGCACTGCTATCTCAAGACCCATCCTCAGCGAGCATGACGCATGAGTCCTCCACACAGAGCCAGAGCTGACACACCCACACCTCTGTCACCTGCTTGGGGCTGAGGACTGCAGCTCCATGCCCCAAGGGAACAGCCTGGAAAAGTTGGAGGTGGTGGCAAGGAGAAACTGGAGCAACATGGCCAGCAGGGTGGGGGCCGGGAAGAGAAGAGGCAGCCACAGGAAAGGTGTGGCCGGAACCCCTGGAGCCAGCAGCTGGAAGGAAGGAGTCGCCAGGTGGGCCCCACCCTCGGCAGTCAGTGCCGGGCGGGCAGAAGGCCAGGGCCCTTGGCAGGACCAGTCCAGCCTCCGGAGACCCCGGGATGTCCTTCGAGACTGAGGGCCAAGCATTGTCCCTGATTATAAGAGGTTCTGGCTGGCGGCTTTCACACGGCTCACTGTGTCCCAGGGCCTGTGGGAACTGGCTTCTTTCCCTTGGTTCAGTGGGGTTTCAGACTGGCCCCTCCGTCTGCCACCATCCCTGAGCTCAGCACTGTGCGGTTTGCAGACAAGGAGGGAGGGGAAAGGCTTGGACTTGGCTTCAATTCACACAGGCATTCATTCAGGCTGCCTTAAGTAGCCCACTGCGTGCCAGGCCTTGTGCTAGGAACGGGGAGAGAGTGGCACAAACTTGGACTGAATCCCTACACTTCTCTTCCTTCTATTCCTTCCTTTCTGATGCATCAGAGTTCTTGGTCATTAGTGGCGAGAAGCTGGGATGAGGCCAAACTGCAAGGCAGCTAAGCCATGGGATGAGGCTGTCGCACCCAGGCTGTGAGAGGCAGACTTGAGTTCAAGTGTGCTGCTCATCAGGGCTGCTGCGCTCGGTTACTCAGCGTGTGCACTGCACAGGCGTCCTATCCAAGGGGATGCTATTCACACTCTAAGCATCTTTATTATTTAAAAACATTTTTGAATTTCTATTATAGCTTTATTGATATGAAAGATGGGCTATTTGCACATCAATTATGCCTATTTTTTTGTCAGATGGCAACAAATGGACACATGATAACAAAACTGACCCCTTCCCTTATTTAGTCCTAATTATAAATAAGGACCCCTTCCCTTATTTAGTCCTAATGACTGTTATGAAAAAACTGAATTCCTATTTTTCTTATGTTAAACAGTTTATAGAGAATGCCTTTACATTTGGCATCCTGTTGTTAAACAGAGAAGGGCAAAACTTAAAATTATCTACTGGGGAGGAGGTGGTTCTTCCTAATGAGCCTGGGCCAGATCGTTTGCCTCTCTGAGCTTCAGTTTCCACATCTGTCTTATGGGCCTAATGGCCAGTTCCTTGCAAGGATGTGTGCAGGGAAGCCTGTGGTACATAGTGGGTGCTCAGCAAGCTGTATTTGTGGTCATCCTCCCCCAACATGCAGCCCTCCTGGAAACTCACTCTGAAAAGTGAAGGCACCTTGGTGCCTCAGTTTACCCTCCTCCCACCCCCAAGAAGCAAAGGCAGCTGGCCCCAGGACCGCGCAGGGGGAGGGTGCGCTGCCTTTACAGACAGTCCCGTCCCCTCCTGGGCGGCAACGCTTGCCCCTGAGTCTCTCCAAATTTGGTCCTGCCCAGACTCTCGACCCTGTTTCCTGCCCCCACCCCCGGCACCGCCCCTCTGTGCTGGCCGCCACTGCTGGGGGCCCTCCCTTGAGCCCCCAGAAGCCGCCCACAGAGGAAATCCTCTTCCTTCTTACAGGCTGGAAACTACAGAATGTTTCTTTTGGAATTTTTTGGCTTTCACCTAGCAGAATGTTCTAGCCTCATCAGCCACAGGCTCCCTTTCCCTGCTGGCCGGCAATTCTTCTGCCAAAGACGTGCTTGGACCTTACCTCCCCTCACACCACCCCCTTTGCCTATGTTTGCTGCAAGCCAAACAAAATATGCCAAGGAGCCCAGAAGAACCAACCGGAAATGACCCAAACACGCCTACGACTGATCCTTTCCAAAACTAGAGAGGCTGGGGTAGCAGGAACATGACAGCTGCGGCCCCCAACATGACACAGGGCGGGAGGACAGGGGGAAATCAGAAGGGCCAGATCGGATTCTGCCGTGGCCTTTGAAAAGAAAAATCCAGTTCTTTATTCATTTAGCTTCCAACCCTCCCCTCTTGGCAGCAGAATAATTAAATATTCATGCATTTTCTCCTTCCCCTAAGAAAGTGATAAGTCAGATTTCTGCACACACATAGAAAAAGTGCCCCAAGGCAAGGGGCTGGAGCCAAATTTCAGTTGAAGACAAAGCCTCCACTTCAATTTACGAATGAAAACACCCTTCACCTTTGCTGCTGTGAATTTCTTAGATACACATGGTCAAGACAATCTGAGAATTATGAGGCTCCAGGACCAATTAGGGCTGTTTGTGTTGACGTAAAGTCTAGGGGAGTTTTTTTTCTTCCCTTTGCAAGTATTTATGATACTGACAGATGCAACAGGAAAAAAAAAAAAAATCCCGAATGAGAATAAGCTTTGTGGGACAACGAGGATAAGGATTCAAGGTGAAGAGCAGCCCAGGGTTTTGTTTAAGCCGCCAGATCTGTGTGCGCTGCCACGTGAAGTGAAGGTGGGGACAGGGCCCCTGCCACGGGTGCTGACACCCCAGGTGCACTGCAGGGAGGGGGTGGTTGAAGCTGCACAAGAAACCTGCAGGCAAGGTGTTCACACCATTCTGCAGGTGAGGAAACTGAGGTCCTAGGCAGCCACGCGTTTTCTGAAGGTGGCAACGCCAGGGCTGGGGTTTGAACACTGGCTCTCCCAGCAGCAGAGATGACCATGCAATCTGGAGTTCAGTCCATTTAGGTCCTACTGTGTGCAAAGCGCTCTGGGGTAAGGGGAGATGCAGTTGTGGGTCCTGCTCCCAGAGGGGCCAGTGGGAGGCAAAGGCTGGCGATCTTGGGACTCTGTCCCGAAACAAACCTCTTCTGGGTACCAGCAAAGTCGGAAAAAAAGGGTGAAGGGGTGAAGGCTCCCATCACACTTCGTGACTGACTTGGCCTCCCAGGGAATGCAGTCTCCCCCCGGCATCTCACAAAACTGCCAGGAGAGGAGCGCACAGGCACAACCCAGCACCTACTCTGTGCATGGGCACAGTGGCATAATAAGGTCTCCTCCTTTCCTGGACAAGCAAGCAATTGAACCCTCCGACCTCAGTGCACAAGGAGAAAAGCCCCTGGGAGGGGGATCTGAAGGACTCCCAGAGATGAGGCAGCACAGGATCCCATGAGTTTATGTACCCAGAGGCTTGGGTTCAGATCCAGCCTCTATCATTCACTGTGTGATCTCAGGCCTGCAACTATTACTAACTAACCCTCTGCATCTCAGTTTCTTCATCTGGAAAATGGGATAGTAACAGTGACCACTTTGTGGGGCTGCTGTGAAGGTTAAAGGTGTTTCTAGTTTGTTAGTACATACATGTTTGTGCAGTTTTCTGTATCGTGCTTCATAATGTAAAGACTGCATGTGATAGGGGAAGAGGCATTGCACACAAAATCCTTTAGCATAGTCTGGGCATACAGTAAATGGTTAGGAAATGTAAGGTCTATTATTGTTATTATTCTATCTTGTAGGTCAGTGGGAGCCATGGAGAGTCTCTGAGTTGTGGGGGGGGGGTGGTCTTCACTTAGCAAAGTTCTGCTTTAGGCATATAAGAAGTAAAGATACAGGAGCCAGGACCGTGGGTCCAGGTGGTCCTTGGTGTGTGTGAGGAAAAGCTGCCCCGCTGAGTGGCAGAGCCCTGTGCCAGGGCACACGGCGTGCAGGACACAGCAGGTCCTCTCCAGAGTGAACCTGCCCAACAGCCCCCGGTAGCAAGGAAAGAAAGGGATAGTTAGTGGAGGGGGTCCACCTCTGAGTGTCTTTGCCTCCTGGGCCAGCACCCGCCCCCTCCACAGTGCAGGCAGCCCACACAGCAGATGGAAAGGCTCCCCAGCTGGCATGTGTGTGGGTGGGTGGAAAGGGGGCGGAGCAGCCACTTCCTGTGCCCCAATCCCAGCTTACTCGCTCCCTGACCACATTTTTCCACCTCTTTTTTCCTTCTAAGATCTAGATTGTTTTTTGTGAATGGAATGTAACTAGAGAGCTGGAGAGGAAAGTCCCGGGAGGCCCTACAGATGGAGAAGGTCCCCTCACTGTGAAAGGCTCCCTGGTGGCCCGGGCAGCCGGTGAGATGGACGGGGCCAGGTGGGGAAGGTCACGGCGCCAGCAAGGCCGAAACAGGAGAGGCCAGGACTCGCCCCCGCCCCCCTGCTCCCCTACCAGGACAGAGGCCCCTCCAGCTCTGTTTTCTGGGTTTTGTACTGATCAAACCCCAGCGGAGGACCACCCACGGAGAATCTGACCTCTGCTAGGATGGGGCACCTGGGGGCTGTGGCCTCTTCTATGAGGGGTCTGGTGACTTCGAGGGGCCCATCCTGCAGTCTCAGCCCAGCCTCCAGCACTGAGTAGCACTTATTCATTTATTTACTCATTCTTCAAAAAATATTAATTACATGCTTAGTACATGACAGGCATTGCACTAGGCACTAGGTACTGCTCTGAAGAGGACAGCTAGGCCCCTGCCGGCATGTACTGATGGGGAGATACAACCAGCACAGGATGGTGAACCAGAGAGCTTCGACAATTTGCACAAGAACAGAAACAGCAAGGTTGGACATAGGTCCCGTTGACCCCTGGCACAAGCATCTGACCACTGTGCTGCCCCCAGCTAAGGCCCCTCTACACCCGGGGAGGCTTGGGGTGGTGGAGAACCCCCAGCTCCGCCCAGCAGTCGGGCAGGGCCTGCTCTACAAGAAGGCCGGGCTCCAGCCAGAGTTATACTGCTCCCAGCAGAGCTGTGAAAGGAGCAGAGTTCTCTGGAATCATGAAACTTCCCAAGGCCCTTGCCTTTATACACTGAGGAGAACAACTCTCACCCAAGGGTGAGTATGAAGACTGAACAAAGTTTATCATAGAAAATGAGCTCAGTACAGTTTCTGGTATATTGCAAATGTTCAATAAATGCTGCTTACACAGTGAACAACCTGCCCAATAGTACCTGGCAGTACCCTCGCTATTACCTTTCACTAAAAGGCTATATATACATTTAAATGGAGAGGGTCCAACAAGAGCTGGCCTTGAGGGGCAGAAAGATTTGAATGATGTTTTGACCTCTGAAGAAAAGCAAAGATGTGACTGCCTCAGACACCTCCATAGCTTCTGATATGACTGACCTTTCTGAGCACTTACTGTGCTCAAAATGTTCCGGCAACTTCTATGGACCACCCAGGCCACAAAAATAACCCCTAGCCAGAAGCAGGGGGCCACAACTCTGTGGGCTGCAACATCCTGGAAAGCTAAAAAGGAATGATGACTATCTTACACACTTTCCAGGACTTACAAGGGAAGAGATCCTTGAAAGATTGAAAGCCCTCACTTCCCAGCCCTTCTCTCTCTCTCTTTTTTAATGTTGAGATATAATTCATATACCATAAAATTCACCGTTTTAAAGTGTGCAGTTCAGCAGGGTTTTTTTAACATGCTCACGGGGCATATGCTCGTCAGCACTGTGTAACTGCAGAGCACCTTCCAAAGAAACCGTACATCCGTTAGTGCCACCCACTCCGATCTCCCTTCCCCCAGCTCTGGCAACCACTAATCTACTTTGTGTCTCTGTGAATGTCTCTGTTCTTGACATTTCATACAAGAGGACTCATACAATATGTGGGTCTTTTGTGACTTGGCTTCTTTCACTTAGTAGGATGTTTTCAAAGTTTACCCATGTCATAGCCTGTGCTTCATCCCTTTTCACGGGAGAGTAACATCCCAGTGCCCAGACAGACCACATTTTGTTTACTCATTCATCCACTGATGGATATTTGAGTTGTTTCCACTGTGGGGCTATTGTGAATAGTGCTGCTGTGAACATTCGTGGACACATTTTTGTGTGGGCTTTTCCATTTGTCTTGGGTAGATACCTAGGCGTGGAATGCCTGGGTCATGTGGTCACTCTATGTTTAACCTTTTGAGGAGCTGCCAGGCCATCTTTCCAAGCAGCTGCACCAGCAATGCGTGCGAGTTCTGATTTCTCTGCATCCTCACCAACACTTGTGACTGTCCATCTTTTTGATTGCAGCCGTCCGGGGTGGCGGGGGGCGGGGGCAGGTGATGTGGCTTCTTTCTGCTCTTAACTCTCTCTTCTGCCAGATATTCTGAACATAGTCTTTTCCACCCACAAAAGTGCCAAGTAAGTGTTAGTCGCTCAGTTGTGCCCGACTCTTTGTGACCCCATGGACTGTAGCCCACCAGGCTCCTCTGTCCATGAGATTTTCCAGGCAAGGATACTGGAGTGGGTTGCCATTTCCTTCTCCAGGGAATCTTCCCAACCCAGGGATCAAACCCAGGTCTCCTGCACTGCAGGCAGATTCTTTACCAACTGAGCTACAAAGGAAGCCCCCAAAACTGCCAAGCTCTTGTTTAAATGGAGGCTCCCTCTAGACTGAGATACCAGGAAGTTGGGGCGCACACCTGTCCTGTCCACTGTGGTCCTCCAGGGTCTAGTACAGAACAGCTGCTGAATAAGAATCGTGTTGAATGAACGGATGGCTTTATGACCATCCTAAGCACCCACATGGGAACATGGATCCTAATCACATACTTCTCTGAGTTCTAAAGACCTCTGATCATTCAGAAGTCCAAGGAACCAAACCCAGACTGGTGTTCTATGGAAACTTCCAAGTTCTCATTAGGTCCTCCTCTGACATCGTATGGTCACTGAAGGCCGCACTGGAGTGGATGGCATCCTTGAAGTGACTGCCCTGGGAGGAACCTGGTCTCAGGCCACATTCCCTGCCTCACCTCCAATCTGAAGTTCTGCTCCTGAGAAGCACCCATCCTCCGAGTCTTGGCCTCTGCAGTGTCCATCCCAGCCAAACATGGCAGATGTGCAATGCTGCCTTGGGAGGGAGGAAGCACAGGAACTCGGCACTTATTGTTCAGAGAAAAATGTTCTACAGAGGCAAGGAAGACACTGAGTTGTTCTTGTGGAATCAGGGCGCCCAAAGAGAACTCACCCTCCAGTGCCTTGTACAGAGGTGGTGCAGCTTCACTGAAGCCTCAAGACAGTAGAGTTGATCTTGGCTGTCCTCTCACTTTCCTGGCTCATGTTCCCCTCCTCCCTGTCCCAAGCCCAACCAGGTTCCTGCTCCAGGTCTGAGAACAAAAGTGGCCACCATGTCCTGGGCAGTCACCCCCAACACACCCTTTCAAAGGGCTATCTTACTGTTCCTATTTTACAGATGAGGAAAATTTTACAGATGTGGGGCAGGTCAGACCTGGGCCACAGTCTCAGGACTGTGCGGTGGAGGAGCTGGGATTCAGACCAAGCAGTGTGGCTGAGGTCATCCCCAAAAGGTAGACCTAGGCCATAGGGAGCTCAAAACAGAAACAAAATAGGGATCTGAGCATTCAGAACCTGTAAGTGTGAAGGGGCCGCTGGCACCTCATCCGAGGCCATCTGGGTGTGTGTGCGTGTACATATGTGGGCAGTGTGCTGCCGTATTCTTTCCTTGAACGAAATGCTGTGAAAGGGAAACCTCAGTTTTCTGGGCTTTTGATAAATGTTTCTGGCTGTGCCAAATAAAAAGTTGTCTTATCTGCATTCATTTACCCTAGGTTATTATTTTTAAATTGTCCTGATTGGTGAAATCAGGATGCTATACGGACAGAAGGCACAGACTTGGGCACCCAACTCTGATCTCCCTGGGCACAGAACACAAGCCCTTCTATGCCTCAGTTTCCTCATTTGGAGAGCTGGAATAAAGGTGCCCACATCACATGTCCTAGAGAACTGTATCCCTGCAGCCACAAACATTCTTTCCCCTTCTCCCTCACTGACTGTGATGGCTCATCTGCCTCCCAGGTGACATTGCCCTTCCCCTTCAAAGCCTGGGGCCTGTGGATACTGGGACAGGCTGGACAGTAAGAAATTTAAGCTGCACACTATTCACAATCGCTAAGACGTGAAAACAACATTAAGTGTCCATCAACAGAGGAACGGATAAATAAGATGTGATACCTATATACAGTAGAGTATTACTCAGCCATAAAAAGAACAAGATAATGCCATTTGCAGTAACATGGTGGACCTAGAGATGCTCACACTAAGTGAACTAAGTCAGAAGAAGAAAGATGAATACCATATGATATCGTTCATATGTGGGCTCTAAAATATGGCACAAATGAACTCATCTACGAAACAGAACAACAACAACACGAAGCAGAAACAGTCTCACAGACACAGAGAACGGACTTGTAGCTGCCAAGGGAGAGGAAAGCGGAGGAGAGATGGACTGGGGGCTTGGGGTTAGTTCCTGTGAAAGTCGCTCAGTCGTGTCCGACTCTTTGCGACCCCATGGACTATCCAGCCCACGGAATTCTCCAGGCCAGAATACTGGAGTGGGTAGCCTTTCCCTTCTCCAGGGGATCTTCCCAACCCAGGGATCGAACCCAGGTCTCCCGCATTGCAGGCAGATTCTTTGCCAGCTGAGCCTCAAGGGAAGCCCTCGGGGTTAGTAGATGCAACCTATTATATATGCAATGGATAAACAACAAGGTCCTACTGGAATAGCACAGGGAACTATATTCAGTATCTTGTGATAAACCATAATGGAAAAGAACATGAAAAAGAATGTGTGTGTGTGTGTGTGTGTGTGTGTGTGTATGTAACTGAACGTGCCGTAAAGTAGAAATTAACACAACATTGTAAATCAACCATACTGTCATAAATAAAGGGAAAAAAAGGATTCAAATTACAGATCAGAAAGCAGGAAAGGGTCATCATGCCTTACTGTCCCCATCCTCTGTGAATGTATGAGATAGACCAGATGGCGGTTTTCAGCTCCTAGACATCACAGGTTGATAATTCTTCCTTTTCCCTAATTTTAGGAACCAGCAGAGGACTGCCAACTCTTTGTTTTGTCAAGAAAGGACAAATTTTAAAGTACCACTTACAACCACTGCCATTTTGTACCAAACAAGAGACATGTTGGCATCAAAAGCAAAGGAAATCAACAGTCTTGGAAGTTTTTTAAATGGGATCATCCCCACTTTGTAAGTGTGTTTCTGCATCTCCCATGTCCCTTCCTACTTGCTTTGGACTCCGAATGCTAACCAGGCCTGCTTTGGCATGTGTTCAGCCTTCGGGGACCACTGGCTGGGCCCTACAGTGGTGGTGTCCTATACACAGCTGGTGGCTGTTGTGGAGATGTGGCTGAAAAAATCTGGGGACCATTTGGCACTCGTTTCCCACTGGCTGGAGCATGCCCTGGTGATTCCATCCTACTGAGGAAATCGGCCTCAGACTGATGGGCCAAAAGTCCCTGAAAAATATACAAGACAGATAACCAACAAGGGCCTACTATACAGCACAGGGAACTCTGCTCAATATTCTATACTAACCCATATGGGGAAAATCTGAAAAAGACTGAACATGCATATATTTATAACTGAATTTATAACTGAATAACTGTACACTATGATGTACACCTGAAACTAACAAAACTATATTGTAAATCAACTATATTCTGATAAAATTAAATACACACACATACACACACATGAAAACCAAAACTCCCTGTAGAGAGCTCCATCCATCCTGAGGGTGCTCTGAGCTCCTAGGAAGGCTGGGCTGCATGTCAGAAATTCTGCTTCACCTGCTGGCTGTCGGTTCCCTGATCTGGCTGTTCCCCCTGGAATGTCCACTCGGCAAACGCAGGGCTACTGCTCCTTGATGTGGCCCCAGTGCCTAAGAGATCACTGGGCACAGACTAGCCACTTAATAGACGGGGACTCACTGACTGAGTCCAAGTACACACACTCTCATGAAATATTATACAGCCATTAAAACGAGGTCAATGACTGACAAACATTAACAGTGTCTGAATCTAGATGGTGGGGACACAAATTACACTGTCCTTTTTTTTTTCCACTGCTGTATATATTTGAAATCTTTCCTGATAAAAAGCTGGAACAAATAACCCCAAAATTATACTCATGCAGAGTTTATAAGAAACAACATGGGCAGGCCTGTGATATGTAGAAATTATGAAATCATACAAATTATTTACCAAAGAGATTATAAGGTAACGTACCCCAATGTAACTAATGGAAATTTCTGGATGTGGGTTACTGCCTTTTCCTCCATACTTTCTACCTATGTTTCTGAATTTTGTATAATTAAAGGGGAAAAGCTTTGCAAGAAATATAAATAAGATGCATCTCAGGGTTTTCTTTTCCCACCACTCTTCCCTTTTTCTCTTCTCCTGGGGAGTTGCTAATTGCTCCCAAATTGTCTTCTCTTTGCCTAGGAGGGAACAAGGCTTTCCTGTTCTGGAAATGTTTGTGCTGCCATGAGTCCAGAAGATGAGAGAAAATGGAGAGAGGCCCCTTTACATGGAGCTGGGGCTGGGCTCCCAGGAACCACGGGTTCCCAGGACAGTGCTGAGCTGTGGGCTGAAGGCATCTCAGAAAGCTATATAGGTCAGAGGGCAGGCTGTTCTGGCATATGGAACTGATGACAAGGCTTCAGAAGAGTTAGGGGGATGCTGGGTCCTACCCTCCAACTATACAGATAAGAACACAAGATCCAGAGAGGGGGAGTGACCTGTCCAAGGTCACACAGCATCCAGCAGCCAAGGCAGGACTTGATCCTACAACTTCTGAGTTCTCCTCCCAGACCCCTCTCCCAGGAGTGCTCCTGAATTTTTCTGTTTGGTGGACCCACACAACAACTACTCCAACCCCTCCCAACATCCTGCATCACCAGGTTTCAAAATCACTCCTGGCTTTCCAAGGGAAACAGTTTGGTTTTGGTTCTTTCTTTTCTTCCATTCATATAAGGAAATCTGAGAGCCCTTTCTAATTGTTTGGTCAAGACTGCAGACAGGCAATGAGGCATGCCACAAATAATATCCTGAGCCTGGGGAATCCAAGGCCACCACTGGCCTGGGGAAAGATGGGACCCCAGGCCTGTCCCTGGTGCTTGTTCAGCACATGAGTCCTGAGTTCTTGGAACACAGGGTGGGGTGTTTGTCGAGCTTCCCAGATTCCTGACATTGGGGCCCTGTCAGGGGAGACTGAGGGAGTCTATATCGAGCCCCCGGAGGCTGGGGCTTTAGTGGCTTCACGTGCAGACTGAGTCTATGCAGACTTGGCACCTGTGGGCCCTCCCAGAAGTGGGGCCGTGCAGTTTAGCCTCTCTTTCAGCGAGATGTGGTCATGTGACTAAGTTCTAGTCAGTGGGATATGATCACAAAGTGATGTGTTCAACTTAAGTAAAGACAGGGGCATGGCCTTCTTTGCTCCTCCCTTCTTGCTGATTAGATAATAGATGTGATGACCAGAGTTCTAGCAGCCATTCTGGAGCCTGGAGGTGGATCTAGGAATAGCAAGAACAAGACAGGAGAAATCTAGGCCTTGACATTACAGAGTCTCCCACAGTGAGAAATAAATCTCCATCTTTTTTTTTTTTTTCTTTTGCCACACTGTATGGCTTGTGGGATCTTAGTTCCCCAATCAGGCCCTCAGCACTGAAAGCTTGGAGTCCTAACCACTGGACCACCAGGAAATTCCCAATTTCCATATTCCTAAAGCCACAATTATTTGGCATTTCCTTTGATTTGTGGACAATACTATTCTTAAGTAATGTACCATTTTTTGGCTGGGAAGTGAGTTGCAGTCATTTGCAGAGGGTCTATGTGTAAGAGGCTCAAGGAAGCTCTGTGATGAGACTGATAATTATTGTGCGTAAGAATAATTGCTGACATTTATCAGTGTGTGTGTGTGTGTGTAAAACACTCAGCCCAGTGCCTGGCTCACAGTAAAAACCCAATAAATGTTAGCAACTGTATTGTCACTGTAGGTGATGAAACCATGTATCCTGGTACACAGGACACAGAGCACTGTCCGGGGAGGAGGCATCTGAACTGGGCTGTAAAGATGGGACTCAGGAAAGCAGAGACTGCTGAGCAGTGACGTCACCAGGCCCTGGGACCATGACATGATTTGGATTACATTACAGATATAATCTCACATCATGCCTACAGAGGGCTTCCCTGGTAGCTCAGCGGTAAAGAATCTGCCTACAATGCAGAAGCCACAGGAGACGTGGGTTTGATCCCCGGGTCGGGAAGCTCCCCTGGAGGAGGACACGGCAACCACTCCAGTATTCTTGCCTGGAGAATCCCACAGGCAGAGGAACCTGGCAGGCTACAGTCCATAGGGTCACAAAGAATTGGAGATGACTGAAGCAACTTAGCGAGGCATGGCATGGCAATGCCTACAGAACGAAGTGGAGTAGGTGTGCGCCACCCTCATTACATGGTGAGGTGGCTGAGCCTGGGGGAGGACAGGTGGCCCCCACCAAGGTTACCCGGCAGAGCTGAGTTGGGCTCTGCATTCTGAAGCTGTCTGTGGTTGTCCTCACTGAGGGTCTGTAGGGTGAGAACCAAGGCTCAGGCAATGGGAAGGACAGGAACAGAGGCTGCCCAATAGAGTGCGAGGGTCCAGTCCAGAGCTTAGGCCCTGCGCCCAGGAGAGGGAAGTGTGAGAAAGGCCAGTGTGTGTGGAAGGCAGGGTCAGTCAGCACCCCCATGAGTCCTCTGGTCCCCCAGGGTTCACACTGGCTCTGTGTCCTCTGTGATCAGCCCCAGAGGGTGGATGAAAGGCCAGGATTTGAATTAAAAAGGAGTTTCCTGGGACTGCCATAACCAAATGACCCCAAACAGCACACATTTATTATCTCATGTTTCGAAGGCCAGGAGTCAGATCGGGAGCAGAATCTGGGGGGTGAGGGGTGAGCAGGATGAGTCCCGCCCTGCCCCCGACGCCTCCCATTGTGTGAACTTGGGACACTGTTTGGCTCTTGACTGCTCTCTGCCATTCTGAGGCCTGGCATGGTTCAGGAACCTTTCCCATCTCCCCCTCTAGCTGTAGCCCCCCCAGCTGGCCTGATGCCCCCAGTGCCAGCCTGTCCAGGATGGAGCCATTTTTGGGGCAGGGGTCATCCCACTGCTTTCACCAAGCAGGACTCAGTGGGGCCCTCCCTGATCCCAGTCCCCCTGGGGCCTCCAGGCACATCCCCCAAGCTGGGCTCAGAGTCAGAAGAAACTCCAGTCTGGCAGGGCTACAAGGTCACTGCCACTGTGGGGTCTGCAGCAGCCCTGACTGAACGCTCCTTTCTAAGTTTACATACCCACCTGCTGGCTTCGTGAACCCTGTGAAATGCCAGCTTGGTGTGATACATCGGCTAAGAAAAAATTATTATTCAATCTTGAGCGGCACTAAAAATGTCAGGGCTTAGATCTGGGAAGGCAGAGCTCCCTGGAGGCAGGCGTAGTCAGACCTCGCATGGGAATGGGGCACTGGCAGCCACCCCTATCCCACCCAGAGCTACTGTGGCCAGACACCAAAGATCCCTCCCCAACACCATCTCATGTCCTCCCTGAGGTTACCCTGTGAGGCTGGATAACAACTCACCCCACTGCCCAGATGAGGCTCAGCAGAGTCCTGGCCTGCCTGGGGCCCAGCTAGGAGGAAAGGGCCTGGACTTGGCCCCTGGTCACAAGCTCCAGGACACAGGGACCCATCTGCCTGTGTAGAGATATGTCTCTACTCAGCCACCCAGGGCCAGGGGTGGCAGAGACACTAAGCAAATGCCCGATGAGGGATGGAAGATGACTGAACCCAGATCCTGGGCTCACCAGGCCCTAAAGAGGCACAGATGGTGAGAGCCAGCGTCATGTGGGGAAACAGCAGAGGGAAAAGAGTCAGCTATGAAGACAATCTCATAAAATGGGGCAGGGCTGTCTCTGAGTCCTCCTGTCTAGGTGTGAAACCTGCATCCAACTCCACAGAGCTATGTGCCCCAAAGTAACTGCCCCCACCAACCAAAAGAAGCAACAGAATTGTGCCAGCTAAGGACAGAGGGTGACCCTGGACTGGCCCCTGGAGCAAGAGAAAATGATCTGTTTGCTTACGTACCAAAATGACATTTCGGGGACAAGCATGAAATCTGAATACAGTCTGCAGATTAGATAATAGAAGGAAAGAACATGTAACAGTGCGAATGGTCTGGTTTCAAGATTTGTTTGTGGCTGTGTGTGAGGCTGATCCTGCTCTTAGGAAACATATAGCAAGTATTTTGGTAAAGGGGTATTGGGTCTGCAAC
This sequence comes from Oryx dammah, assembly GCF_014754425.2. Lineage (NCBI taxonomy): Eukaryota > Metazoa > Chordata > Mammalia > Artiodactyla > Bovidae > Oryx > Oryx dammah. The sequence continues at coordinate 53,382,965 of NW_024070197.1, forward strand.
TTGCTCTCAAATGGTTCAGAAAATAAAACAGAAAGAGGGAGGGAGGGAGGGACGGAGGAAGAGAAGAGAATGAAAAGGCAAACTCAGTAAAATGTTAACAACTGGAGAAATTAGGTGAAGGAATTCTTGTACTATTTTTGTACATCAGGAATTATTTCTGCTACAAACAGAAAGTCCATATCCTAAAAGGAAAACGCCTGGGGTGCCATTCTCAACTCAATGAGAGCAAACAGACTCAGCAGGAATTGCAACACACCCCGAATCAGCAGGAAAACCAGCCACCAGTGCTTTGGTGGGACAGCTGGGGAAACATGATGATGCAGAGTGTTGGATGCCAGCGCCGCATCCCATTTTCCTGGGTGTGAAGATCACATGAGCTCTCGCAAGACGACGTATTTGCTCTCTGGAGGTGCACACTGCATTTGGGGGCAAAGGGTCAGGATGTCTAGCACCAGCTGTCATACGGCTGAGGAAAAAACAATTTACAGCAGATAGAGTGAGAGGGTCATGGGCTCTAACGAGGGGCACACGGGGTTTGTGCCATTTTTCTCAAGGACACAGATATGCTTGCCCCTGCAGCCAAAGGCAATACAGGAGTCTGTGCCCTAGCCTCTGCCGCCCAGTCTCTTAGCTTTTCTCTGGCCACCAGATGTCTCTGTTTGGCCCTTTCTAGAAGGCAGTTTCCGTTCTTTAAAGTTCTTAAAGTTCATAAATGACCCGTTGCCCTTTCTCTCTGACCCGCGGCTCCTTCTCCCATCCTGCGTGAAGGCATGTGCTTCCTCTGCTGCATTTCCTGAGGTCACAGCCCACTCTGCCCGCCACATAGGAATTCCTCACTGGGGGGTCTCTGCTGCCCTCTGGTGGTGTTGCTGAAAACATTGACCACCACCCCCCCGCCCCACCATCTTCCAGGAGCCCCAGAAACCTGAAATGGCTTTGTAGCCGGTCCTGCTCTCCTGGTCCTAAGAGAGCTAGGGGCTCCACAGAAGCAGAATCAATCGAATATATGAGGAGATTTATTTTCAGGAACTGGTTCACGTGATGTGGGGGCTGGCAAGTCTGAAAACCACAGGGCAGGTTGGAAACTCAGGCAGGAGCTAATGCTGCTGGTTTGAGACAGATTTCTCCATCTGCAAGAAAGCTCACTTTTGCTCTTAGAATCATCCAGTGAGTGGGTGAAGCCTCCCCTCCGCCCCCCAATCACCTAGGGTCAGGTCATTTACTTAAGGACTGTGATGCCCACCACATACACCAAGGCCTTCCCAGCAACCCATGCATGTGTGCTGAAGGAAACCACAGGACACCAGGGCCCAGTCAAGAAGACACAGAAGCCTGGCCATCGCAGTCAGCGAACTGAAAAGGCTGCATTTTAAAGTGAAAGGTCATGCCTCAATTATGTTGTCCTGCTGATTCCCAACTCCCACTTTAAAAAACAGAAAAAAAACAAAAACCCACCCTTTTGAGTGTGTGAGTCAATCAGAGTAGGACGGGCCCAGGGCTGCCCCACAGGTATTGCTGTTATCGTTGTGACAGGAATCACCTCCATGAGCTGTTCATGAAGCAGCGGGAAGGAAGGAGGGAGGGGGAGGGGAGAGACAGCATACGTCAGGGAGAGAATGAGGCCCAGGGGTGGAAATGAAGCTCTTCTCTAAACATGCGGGGAGCGAGGGATGCCAGGCCTGGCTCGTGGCCCCCCCCCCCCAGGCTCGGCCCGCTGTCACAGGGCTGTCTTCCCTGTGTGTGCCTCTGCTTCCTCTTCTTCTAAGACCCCAGTCATGGGACCACAGGCATCTTGCTTTGCTCCAGGAGGGCTCACTCAGCTAACAACAGCTGCAAAGACCCTTCTTCTTAATAAGGTCACTCTCTGAGGTTCTGGGTGGATGTGCATTTGGGGGGGACATTATTCAGTACCATGCAGCCCCCACAAGAGATGGAGCCGACAGCATGTCAGCACAAGAAGGATGTGGCCCCTCACACACACCCAGGCATCATACAGGCAAGACTCGCACAGTGACCAGCAGAGCCTCAGGGCGCTGGTCAGAGGCACCACCTGGGGAAGTCGAGGAGGTGACATGCTCCAGACAGGAATAAGCCGAGGTACGTGAATGCATCACTCAGGACCCGTGGGGAGCTCTCGGCTCCCATGCAGAGAGATAGCTGGAGTGATAAAGGAACCACACAGAGATGCAGGGGAGGGCAGGTACCAGCACAGGACCAGCCACAGTAGCACCGTCGCTACCAAGGGCTGGCAGTCTTAGAATTGCCCTGGGGGCTGCCCTGCCCTGTCCCTTTACTGTTGTACCAGGGACTTAGTTCTTCTAATAACAAGGCAAGGAAAGAGGGCCGTGATCCAATTTTACAGGGGAGAAGACTGCTGCCCAGTGAGGTCAGGTGACTTGCCCCAGGTCACACAGCAGGGCTGGGGGCTGGGATCCGAATCTGTGTTTAGCTGACTCTAAAGTCCTCACTTTCAAGGTGTGGGGAAAAGGGAACCCTCGTACACTGCTGAGAGGAATGTAAACTGGTGCAGATACCATGGAGAATAGTACAGAGGTTTCTTAAAAACTAAAAACAGAGCTACCATATATCCTGCAATCCCACTCCTGGGCACATATGTGGAGAAAACTACGATTCAAACACATACATGCAGCTCAGTGCTCACAGCAGCACTATTAACAATAACGAAGACACGGAAGCAACATTAGTGTCCATCAACAGATGAATGGATAAGGGTGATGTGGTGCGCACGCGCACACACACACACACACATACACACACACACACAGGACTATTACTCAGCCATAAAAAGGAATGAAATAATGCCACTTGCAGCAACATGAATGGATCGAAAGACCATCCTACTAAGTGAAGTAAACCAGACAGAGAAAGACAAATACCATATGATGTCACTTATATGTGAAATCTAAAATATGGCACAAAGGAACTTATTCACAAAACAGAAACAGAGTCATAGGCATAGAAAACGAACTTATGGTTACTGAAAGGGAAAAGAGGGGAGGGGTAAATTAGGAGTTTGGGATTAACATATACACATCACTTTATTTCTGAGCACCGAAGAATTGATGGCTTTTGAACTGTGGTGTTGAAGAAGACTCTTGAGAGTCTCCTGGACTGCAAGGAGATCCAACCAGTCCATCCTAAAGGAAATCAGTCCTGAATGTTCGTTGGAAGGACTGATGCTAAAGCTGAAACTCCAATACTTTGGCCAATTGATGCGAAGAACTGACTCATTGGAAAAGACCCTGATGCTGGGAAAGATTGAAGGTGGGAGAAGGGGACGACAGAGGATGAAACGGTTGGATGGCATCACCGACTCGATGGACACGAGTTTCAGTAAGCTCCAGGAGTTGGTGATGGACAAGGAAGCCTGGCGTGCTGCAGTCCATGGGGTCGCCAAGAGTCAGACACGACTAAGCAACTGAACTGAAAGCTGAATCACTCTGTAATACACCAGAAACTAGCATGCCATTGTAAATCTATGTTTCAATAAAAATAAAGGGCTTACTTTCATATACATTTTTAAAAAGATCGCTCTTCATTATGAAGACCTCCAGGCATATACGAGTGAAGACTTGGGCAGTGGGTCCCCCATGGTAACAGTTACCAACATTCTGCTTTTCTACTTTCGCCTCTTCCCATCCAATCTCCTATCTTTGTCATGGTTGTTAGCTTCATAATTCTTTGGGTAAAATTTAGATGTACTGAAATGCACAAATCTAACAATTAGCTAAATGTATTCTACTCAGTACAATTTGATGTGCTGCTGTATCCGTTTCTTTTTGTGTTATCTTTGTTTTCTTACTTTTCTAACAGTAAAAGTAAGTTCTTATAAAACTAAAAAGTAAGTTGATAACAAGGAGGAAACAATGAGGGTTAACGTATTTAAGACATATTTATACCTCCCCTCCATTCAGCAACAAGTCCTCAGGACCCCCACATTCCCTCTGTGCTTTTTCACACACCTCTCCTGAGTAGTCAGGTCTCTCAGGAGCCTGGGGAGGGTGGGCGGCCTTCTCATGGGAGGAGTCCCAGCAACAGGACCCATGAACACAGCTAGGCCCAGGGCTGCATCCCAGGCCAGCAGCCCTAAACCCAGTCCCTGCACCTCTGGGGGAGCCCTCACACTGCCAGGCCCATAAGAACCTGTCTTCACCAGAGCAGGGGCCTCTCTGGGACCCTACCTGGACCAATGCATGGCAGGGTGAGGCCTCCTAACCCCGCCTGGGGAGGCTGGCCCCAGGAGAGGTTGCCCTGGTGACCAGCAGAGGCTCCTCCCAGGGTTACTGTGGGCAGCCACGTTGCCCAGCAACCAAGTGGCAGCGTCCCTTGAGCCAGGACCACACAGCTGTGCCCAGCCCTGTGCAACTTCTCCCAGGCCTGGGGGACCCCTGGGGCCCTGCCCTTATTCCCCAAGACCAGGACAGCTGCTGCCTCTGATCACAATGAACATCATTCTCTCCAGGTAAGCAGCTCCACGCTGGCCCCAGCTGAGAGGGAGGGGGGAGACCAGGTTCTTAGGGCCAGATTAACTGAGACAGATGAGGCTGCCTGGACTTCTGAGGGGGTGGTGGTAAGGATGCTCTCCTGCCCGCACCACACCCACCTCAAGGTCAAGGGACCACGGAGGCTTCCAGACTCTGGCCTCCATCTACTTCTCCAGCACTTTTGCCCACAGACCTGGGGTAGCTAAATTTACACAATCCACTCCAACTTCTCTAGCTCATCTCTACCTAGGAAACCCCCTCATGCTTCAAAACCCCACCAGGCATCATCCCTTCTGTGGAATTGTTCCCAACCCCACTGCCTGCAGCCTGATTCGATCACTGTTTTCTCAACCTGCCTGTCCCTTAGCCAGCTGTTTCCACACCTGGATCCTCTGGGGATTGCAAACTCTGGACCACCTGATGTGTTTATTTACAAATGTAACCCCTGGGCCCCACTCACAGGAGGGTGGGCTGGGATTCTGCAGGCTTAACTTGTGCCCTAGGTGATTCTGATTGAGGGGGTCGAAGGACTCCACCTGGAGGGACAGAGAATGCAGCTGGCTGTGTGACCTGGAGCAAGGTGCTTCACCTCTCTGGCCTCCATTTACCTTGCTTGCAGGGTCATGCACATGATGGGCACTGCACCAATTAGGGTTTCTGAGGAGGACAAAAAGCCCTCCTCCCAGCTTCCAACCTTAGAGATACGATTAGAGGAATGCACGGCTGGGAGGTTTGGTCAAACAGAGGCGGCTGGGGCAGCAACCACCTGGGATGAGGGATAAGGAGAGTGTGCAGTGGGATGAGAGAGAGGCAAGTGTCTGAGGCTTTGCCACTCAGCTGTCTCAGGAAGACAAAATCCAGCAGGTCCTCAGGTACTTCTTCATGGAACACCTCTGACGGGCAGGCTGCCGGCTAGCAGCACACAAAAAATGAGTCAGCAAGCCCTCTGACGGGCAGGCTGCCGGCTAGCAGCACACAAAAAATGAGTCAGCAAGCCCTCGCTCCCCACTCCTCTGCACAACAGGAAGTGATAAGTACTGAAAAATGGTGCACCACAAGGACAAACAAGGTCCAGGGCTGGGAGAGGCAGGAGGGACCCAAGGGCAGAGCACAGGGTCTTTAGGGCAGTGAAACTTCTCTATGATGCGGTGATAGTTGGAGTCAGGGCATTGAGCATTTGTCAAAACCTATGACATGTACCACACCAAGAGGGAACCTTCATGTAAATGAGGGACTTTAGTTAATAAGAATGTATCACCATGGGTTCATCTTTTGTAACAAAGGTCCCGCAGAAAGGAAGGCTGTTAATAATAGGGGAAACCACGTGTGAGGGAACGGTTTGTGGGAACACTCTGTACTTTCCACTGTTTTTCTGTAAACCTAAAACTATTTCCCCCCCTAAAAAAGTTTATTAATTCCAAAAATAAAAGCTTTATGATGCAGAGAAGGCAGAGAATTTCAACAGCTCAGGAAAAAGACAGAATCGGGGAATTTCATAGAAAAGAGGCCACTGCCCCTCAGGATGGCTGGAATACGGACCAACTCTACTAGGAAGATAAAGCCCCTCTAAAGGCTCTCACAGTGTGAAAGGCCAAGTTAGGAGACAAACCCACCTTGCATGCCTGCCTGGCCACTGGCCAGTCCCATGACCCCTCTGGCCTCTGGCCTCTGCCTTGCTGGCCTGACCCCGAGACTGCGGGTATTATCTTGGGGAGCAGGCGCCTGGGCCAGGCCTACCACTGAGGAGGAGAGCAGTGGGTGGGCGATCCCTATGTCACTGAGTGACCTGGCTGAGTGTCACTGCCCAGCACGGCCCCTCAGGCCCCTGCCTCCCCAGGGACAGCCAGGTGCGGGTGATGGAGGACACAGTGACCAACGCCGAGAAGTCCTTTGGCCAGTTCTGCTCACTGCTGGCCGCCTACACCCGCAAGACAGCCCGGCTGCGTGACAAGGCCGACCAGCTGGTCAAACAGCTCATCAGCTTCGCCAATACAGAGAACCCAGAGATGCGGGCCACCCTGAGGAACTTCGCTGAGGACTTGGCCAAAGTGCAAGATTACAGGCAAGCTGAGGTGAGCAGGCAGCTCTGGAGGACCCACTGCCCAGGGTTGGGGGGCAGCCTGAGGGTTGGCGCAGCCTGATGGGGTCCGCAGTTAGTGGATGCATCTCCTGCAAAGACATCCCCAGAGGAGCCAGGGTCAAATCTTAGTTTATAGAACTGAGAGCCTGGAGGCTTGTGCAAGGCAAGAAAGATGCAGGGAGTCAGGGAAAGAATTAAAAATGGAAACTCCATGTGGCGTATACACAATGGAACACTACTCCTCCATTAAAAACACCAGTAATGCCATCTGCAATAACACGGATGGACTAGAGATTATCATACTAAGTGAAACCAGAAAGATAAAGATCAGCGTCATAAGATATCACTTATATGTGGAATCTAATATATGACACAAATAAACATCTACGAAAAAGAAACAGACTCACAGATACAGAGGACAGACTTGTGGTTGCCAAGGGGAAGACGTGGGAGAGGCATGGATTGGGAATTTGGGATCAGCAGAGGCAAACTATTACATATAGGATAGATAAACAACAAGGTCCTACTGTAGAGCACAAGGAACTAGACTCGATATCTTATGATAAACCATAATGGAAAAGAATGTGTAACTGAATCACTCTGCTGTACAGCAAAAATTAACAATATTGTAAATCAGTGTTTAGGGATAGACTAGGAGTTTGGGCGGAGAAGACAATGGCACCCCACTCCAGTACTCTTGCCTGGAGAATCTCAGGGACGGGGGAGCCTGGTGGGCTGCCATCTATGGCGTCGCACAGAGTCGGACACGACTGAAGCGACTTAGCAGCAGCAGTAGCAGGAGTTTGGGATTAAAAGTAAAATGAAATAAAAGAAAACTAATAATCTCCAGCCAGCCCCCCAAAATCCCCTCTGCTATGGTAGAAAAGACTGAAACAGCTTTTCTATCGAATAAGCATTAAACCAGAAGACAGTGCATGTCGCAGGTAATCAGATGGCAAAAACAGAGAATCCTCACTCCCCACCAAGCACACTCTCTGGAGATAGGAGATGACTGTCCACAGGGAGGGGATGCCCTGAGAACAGGGAAGGGGACAGAGCCTCTGTCACAGAGGACTTCCTAGTTCCACCTGGTGATTAGGGGGCCAACTGAGCTGGCCAATCATCTTTATCCAGAGAAAAACTAAAACCTCTTTCTAACAAGCAGGTAGGTACAACCTGGAGCCAGGTGCCGGGGAAACTTCCTGGAGACACTGTCCTCCTGATGTTTACAGATCAGAGATGCCTGGCCTGGTTGTAAAACCAGCCAGAGGCTTCTTTAGCCTTTAAAAGGTTTACATCCACCTCAAAGGGACAGAGAAAGGATTTATAACTGCCAAGTTTTTCCAAAGAAATGCTGTACAGAAAAAGAGGGGAAAATGTTCCTTTGCCTTTTGGCATTTGGGAAAATTATATATTTTTTTTTAAAGATTTGCATTTAGAAGAGCCACAAGCCTTGATAGAAGAGGAGGAAGGGGTTGGGTAGGGATTCCAGCTCCCCTGGCCCATCTGTCAAGCCAGACTCAGATCTTATTAGAAAGGCAGATTTGGGGGCCATGCCCTGGACCTGCTGAGTCAGAACCTCTGGAGAGGGGGTGGCTGGCGATCAGGGTTATAAGAAAAGCCCTTGGAGAGACCCCTACGCCTGCTTAGCGTGACATCCACAGGGTAAGCACTTAATCCACACCAGCTTTAACTGGACTGTTACTATTACTGATAATGTTTATTTAAGTGTCTAGCGTTGGGCTTGCACACAGATACTGACCCAGGGGCGTGAAGTGTCCCCCTCACCCACCCTGCCAGTCCCTGGGGCTTCACAGCGTGGTCCACTCTGGATTCTCTGCTAGTTCGTGTTCCAGGTCAACCTGTCAGCCTCCCTGGTGACAACTTAAGGCAGTCTGGAGAAATAAAATGCACTGGGTCCCACCCAGTTGCTAAGAAACCCTGTGCAGGTACACTCCTTATACCCATTTTACAGGCCAGAAAACGGGGCTCATCGAGAGTAAATGTGTGACTGTGCTCTTGGGAGGCAGAGCCCTGAGCCCAGGCTGGTGCTCGCAACCCCAAGGCTGGGGGATGGCCCAATGTACAGTCCTGGGTATGCAGTCGGAGCACTATAACTGCAGGCCATGGACAGCACAGCCTCTCAGCATCTCTCTGGCTCCACCTGTTCTGACTGTGTGTGTGTTTATATGCCCCCAGGTAGAGAGGCTGGAGACCAAGGTCGTCAACCCCCTGAAGCTCTATGGGGTGCAAATAAAGCAGACCCGGGTAAGCAAGGGCATGGCGCTGCGCGGTGGGCCACAGGGAGGGAGATACTGGCTGGGCTGGGACCTCAAGAAACCACCCTCCTCCTTCCTTAGGCTGAGATCAAGAAATTCAAAAGTGTCCGGAACAATGAAATCAAACAACTGGAGAAACTGGAGAAGCTGAGGCAGAAATCCCCTTCGGATAGACAGACCATCGTATCCCTCCCAGGGCAGGGGCTGGGGGCGGGGGTCCGGGGCAGCGTGTCACTGCACCCTCTGGGTGGGGGCTGCGGGGGCCACCCCAGGGGATGCTGGTTAACCTGGATCCCTAACAAAACCGTTCTTAGTCTCAGGTGAGCGTCACAAATCTGGGTGAGGAAGGCAAGCTCACATGCAGGTAATGAATAGACTCACAAAATGGCAAGGTGAGCTCTACCCAGGCAGGTGTGCACAGGGCCCTGGGCTCAGGATGGGAGGGTGAGAGGTGTTGGGAAAGCCATTGGTTGGGACTTGGGAGACCTGGGTTCTGTCCCATCAGCAATGCTACTCAGGCAACTAGAGGAGTCACTCCTCACCACAGCCTGCTTCCTTGTTGGGGTTACCTACTTACTGCTTGTAGAAGGCAGGCACTTGTAGATGAGGAAATTGAGAAAGGTGACTTGCCCAAGGTCACAGAGAGCTAAGGGGCCAACCCCAACTCAACTCTGTGTGCTCCTTCACATGCCAGGCCTGCCATGGAGTCAGGCCATAGGGATTAAATCAAAGTAATCAACTAAAATTGTTCCACATGTAGGAATTAATTGTCAGCAAATGTGGAGTACCTACGGAAAAGGCGATGGCACCCTACTCCAGTACTCTTGCCTGGAAAATCCCATGGACGGAGGAGCCTGGTGGGCTGCAGTCCATGGGGTCGCTAAGAGTCGGACACAACTGAGAGACTTCCCTTTCCCTTTTCACTTTCATGCACTGGAGAAGGAAATGGCAACCCACCCCAGTGTTCTTGCCTGGAGAATCCCAGGGACGGGGGAGCCTGGTGGGCTGCCGTCTCTGGGGTCACACTGAGTCGGACACGACTGAAGCGACTTAGCAGCAGCAGCAGCAGTGGAGTACCTAACAGGTTATAGTTAGAGTAATAGCTCAGCTGCGCCCACTCTTTCATTCTTCGAACAATCCTGCAAAGCAAGCCTTATTACTGACCCATGTTTGCAGGCAAGTACACTGAGACTCTGAGAGGTTAAGCCACTTGACTGAGGTCACACAGCTAAGAGGGTCTGTCCAAGTGGCAGCTGCCCCTTTTGCTGTGGTCCTACTTGGCCATTCCTTCGATGACCAAATTGGCAAGAGGTGCCTATTACATAGGACAGCTGGCCCAAAAGTAGGGCAAAGGAACAGAAAATGATCCAGAATGGAGTCCCCATGACACTTTCCATCTCTGGAGCCAGGCAGAGACCAGCGTGCAGAGGGCCTCAGTGGATGCCAGCCGCACCTCCCACCAGCTGGAGGAGACAGTGGACACCTTCCAGAAGCAGAAGCTGAAGGACATTCAGGTAGGGGTGGTTGGTTCCTGGTTGGAAGTACTCCGGGCTGTCTCGTGTGTGAAGTTTGGTGTGTTTACTCATGTATGTCTGTGTATTTGTGTTTGCACCTGTGTGAGTACACGTGTTCCCTGTGACAGTGTGTGTGTGACCTTGTGCCTGCCCAATTCTCAGGGCCCTGACTCCCAGAACAGTAAATCCTGGCTTCATCCTGCCGTGGGCGGTAAGAGGCCGGCTGCTTGGGCAGCTGTCCTGCACAGCTGTCTGCCCGGAAGCCAGCACTGGCAGCCCTGACTCTCACACCCGGCTGGCTCCCTGCCTGCCAGGAAAATTGGGCAGGGTCTCTCCCTGGCCCCCGCTTTTCCACACAGGACCCTCAGGGCTCACCCTGACTGCCTCCTTTCCTCCGTGAAGCCCCAGTCACACATAGCCTTCCTCCTTCCACCCAGACCCCACCCAGAAAGGCCCAGCACCCCAGCTCTTACCAGAGCCCCCAGGGAGTCAGGGTCTTTAAGGGCAAGATGGTCACAGAGGCCCCTGCACCCACTCTGGACCCCTCCTTTAATCCATTTTCCAAATTGCAGCCCCAGGAATCTCACAAAAGGCAGCTCTGATTTGTCACTGGTGTGGGTTTAACACTGTTCTGTGCTTCCCTTGTTCCAAGAAGAAAAGCTGAAATCCTCCCAAGGTCCCCAAAACCCCAGTCCAGCCCTCCAGCCTCTTCTTGGACACACCACTCCAAGTTCGCCTGCACCAAGGCCTTTCATAACTCAGGGCCTTTGCACAGGCTCTGTCCTCCACCAAGGAGCTCTGGCATCACTCTGCATTGAATCCACACCTCCTTGTCCTTCAGAGAAACTCACCTGCACCCTAGACTTGGTCCGATCAACTGTTAACACACACTGATTCCCCCCTGGCTTGGCGGCGGGGACGGGCTGACGAAGAAACTGAGGTTTGAGAGGGAACGTCATTCCCTCGGGGCCAAGCGCCAGTGAGGGGCAGGAGGAGGCCTCGCCGCCTGACCGCCAGCACTGCCTCGGGCAGGGCACGAGGGAAGGAGGCGGGAAGCAGGGATTTCCAGCCCGCGCTTGCCTCCTCAGGCCTTTCTTCTCCCAGGTGGCTTTGCAGCCCCCGCTGGCCCGCCGCCTTCTCCCAGGTGGCTTTGCGGCTTTCTCCGGTCTGCCTACCCGAGGCGCTTCCCATGTGACCGGAAAAGGCGAGTTCCCAAACTGCGGAGCTCCTGCCCCAACACCAAGCATGTATCCTGATGATGCTTCCCTCACAGTGGGAACTTGTACTGCACACAGCACGTAGGAGATGCCTGACACACAGTAGGTGCCTTCCCTCGGGTCTGGTGCACAGTAGGTGCTTGTGCTGGGTTCACGGTACAGCAGAAACCCCCACTGGGGCCTGAGACACAGTAAGAGACTGTGCTGGACATGACGCATAGTAGGAGCTTATCTGGGCCTTGCACAGAGCCCCCACCGAAGACAGCCACGCAACAGGAGCTCTGTGAGAGTTTACTGAGCCAAGCCGAACCATCTGATCTAGAGAAGCAAAACTCTTTATCAATAATAACATTTTGACAAACTGGTCCATCAGGTTGTGGGGCCAGTGGACCTGGCATTGTCTTACCAGCAGCGCCCCCTCCCCATCCTGTAAGGCCCACTTCCAGTCTGTGGGCGACAGAGGCTGCAAGTTTGTAGCTGTCAATTTGCAAACACCAGTCCTTGGAGTCAGAGAAACAAGGGCTGAGTGAGGAAGCCCAGCTGGACAAGAGCTGAGAAAATGACACCCTTCAGAAAGTTCACAAGACCTCACACATTTCTGGAACAACCCCTGTGCAATTTTTGAACCATGGGAATGCATTAACGGTTCAAACAAAAATAGAAATAATATATTGAAATTCCCCACTGAGGACTTGGTCCCTGGTTGGTCCACATCTGAGGTGAGCCAGAACAGCCCTTCTGACAGCGTTACTTACGTGATCTGGGTTTCTCTCCCCACAGAAGATTTTTTTGGACTTTGTGACCATTGAGATGGTCTTCCATGCCAAAGCAGTAGAGGTGTATTCCAGTGCCTTCCAGACTCTGGAGAGCTATGACCTGGAGAAAGATCTGGAGGTGGGTTACAGACACACCATCTCCTATTTATGGGGTGGGGCTGAATTGGGGGGTGTTTTTGTCTTTTTTTATTGAAGTATAGTTGATTTACAATGTTGTGCCAATCTCTGTTGTACACCAAAGTGACTCAGATTTACACACACATACGTTCTTTTTTAAAAATATTCTTTTCCATTTTGGTTTATCCCAGGAGATCGGATACAGTTCCCAGTGCTATCAGTAGGACCTTGTTGTTTATCTATGCTATATATAATAATTTGCCTCTGCTAACCCCAAACTCCCAATTCATCCCTCCCCCATCTCACTCTCCCTTGGCAACCAGTCTGATCTCTGTCTGTGAGTCTGTTTCTGTTTTGTGGATAGGTTCATTTGTGCCATACTTTAGATTCCACAAAGAAGTGATATCATATGGTATTTGTCTTTCTCTTTCTGGTTCACTTCACTTGGTATGATAATCTCTAGTTGCATCCATGTTGCTGCAAATGGCATTATTTAGTTCTTTTGTGGCTGAGTAGTTGGTTTTGTCTTGATAGAATCAGTTTTTGTTGGCAACATTTTGTAATTTCTCGAACTTTGAAGGCTGGTTTTAATGAACTCTTTTAAATATCTGCCCCTGGGCACAGAACCAGAGGTGGAAAATTTCCCCAACACAATCTTTATGGACTATTCGTGCATATCACCATCACCTGGGTGCTTAAAAACAAATGGATCAACAACAGCAAAAAGCATCTCCAGGCTGATGCCTGCTGTACATTGCATGTAGACTAAGTGCTTATGGTCCTTATCTGATGTGATTAAGATCTAACATAGCCTTCTGAGTTATCTACAACATCCCGTGCCGTGCCTTGTGGTCAAAGCAGCACAGTGATTGTCTTCCATGATTATCTTCTGTGGTTCTAGGGTTGGCGGGTTCAGCTGGGTTGTCATCACTTGGGTCTTTCAGCCACTCTGTAGCTGGGGCTCATGTATGGCTGTCATCTGGGTCCAGGACATGATTCACAAAGTTCAGGGCAAAATGAAGACACTGGCCCTTTGTTCAGTTATTAAGACTTCCAAGATAGCAGAGTCCTTCTGAGCTGGGAGCCTTGGGAAAGTGCATGAGCTGTACCCCCACAAGGCCCACACTGTGTGGTCTGCAGTGGGGTCTGCGACCAAATAACTGCCCCTGGCCCCTCCACAGGGCGTAGGCTTCCTCACATCATGGTGGCTGATCCAAGGGTGAGCATCAGAGACAGAGCCAAGTGGATACTGTGTCAACTTTTATGACAGGTCTGCCACATTCTGTTTCTTAGAAGTGTGTCACTAAGGCCATATTCAAGGGGAGGAAAATTGTAGTCCAGCTCCTGATGGGAGAAGTCAAAGAATTTGTGGATGAGCTTTAAAACCATCATAGGAGGGTCAGTGAAGACTGGCCTGGCTCTGATGCCTTCACTCATCTCTATTTTGGTGATGGGGGGAGTGTGATCTCTAATCTTCCTGAGGGACTATGGACTTGTTACCTAGCCTCTCTGGGCCTCAGTTTTCCCATCTGTAAAATGTGATGATAGTACCCACTAATGCCAGTCTGCTGCAGATCATATGGCTCCGATGGACCTGGTGCAGGCGGACGTCCTAGCAGTGACCTCTGCACCAGCCTTTTGGTTCTGCCTTCTTTCCTTCCTGCTCCCACCACTTTGTTTCCTGACCAGAGCCAACCCTCCTGACAGGATTTTAGAGCCAAGATGCATAGAGTTTATGGGCGTTGCGATGCTTGGCCAGCACTCATGGACACCACCCTGTCCCCAGCTCTCCCATGGTCTCTTGCCCAGGTGAGTACCGGGTGGGGCGTGAAACCTGTGACAAGGTGAAGTGACCAGAGGCCGGCTGAGAATTCAGGTCTGAGAAGGAGGTGCTGCTCGTGGGGGTGGGAGGGTGGCCCTGAGTCTGACCTGGACCCTCCGGAAGCAAACGCAGGGAACCACAAGCGGGGATGAGGAGTGTCTCATGCTTTCTGAATAATTCTCTCCAAAGGCAGTGGAGGAAGTACAGTCCCAAGCCAGACTGCCTGGGTCCAAATGCACTGCTCCCAAGCTGTGTGACCCTGGGAAAGCTCCTTAACCTCTCTGTGCCTTAGATTCCTCACTTGCAAAGTGGGGCTAATGATAGTAACCCCTCAGAGGGTTGTGGTATTAGGTGAACCCATCTACCTGAAGCACTTAATAAATAATACTTGTCACCATTATTATTATTACTGTTATTGTTGCTGTGATGATGATGATTTTATTATTATTGTTACTCTTATTTAGAGTTCTCAGAGCACCATACAGAGCCAGAGAAAAGAAGCAGTGAGTGAGGATGACTCTGCTGAGGAGGAGCCCGTGGAGGACCTCAGGGGACAGGCACAGAGGCTCCATTAATAGGACAAGAACTCCCCAGTCGGGAGATGGGGCTCACACTGGACCCTTACAGGCTCTGCCGTGTGCAAGTCACGTGTTTTCTGAGTCCCGGTTTCCTCATCTGTACAACAGGGATCATATCCCTTGGCTCACAGGCTGCCCTGGGGACCAAGGTGCCCAGCAGGTGCTCAGTAAACATGGGTGCCTCTCACCCTAACTTGTACTGGGCCTCATTTCCTGTCTTATGACCAGGGCTCCAGCGTGTTTAAGCCTGTGTTAATGTTGAGAGTGTGGTGTGTTACCGAACCAAACTCAGGTTCACTTGCCTGTGTGCGGTAAAGTCACTTTACTGACGCCAGGCTGTGGTGAAGGAAAGTGAAGTGCTTATTGCAGGTGTGTGGCAGAGTCCTGGGCAGCTGGTGCTCAAAAGGCCTGAACTCCCCATGGCTTTCAGAGGAGGGTTTTTAAAGACAAAGGGAGGGAGGGTGGCTGTGGGGTGTGTAACCTTGGGACCAGGGACATATCACCAAAATAGAGGGTGAGTCTACAGACTCTGCCGGCTACCTGCAGGAGCCCTCTGGGTATGCACATTTGGGGAGAAGATCCCTCATAGTGTGGGGGGTCATCTGAGCGCTGGGTCACTCAGGGCTCAGCACACCTCCCGCTGCCTCCTGGAGACCTCTTCTGGGGAGAGGATGTCCTGCAGCCTCTCGGGAGAGATGCTTGGCTCTGCTGATTCGATTCCCCATAGGGGTACCACAAGCACCTCGTCAGCAAAGTGGGAAAAATAAACCTTCCTCGTGGGTGTGAAGAAAAGGGTGGGAATGTAAGCTGGTGCACCCACTGTGGCAAACAGTTTGGAGTGCCTCAAAAAACTAAAAGTAGGATTAAAACACCTTTGCTCCATCAGAGCTCTGGTCCCCGTGTCTCTCTCTCTCTCTCCCCCTCTCTTTCAGGCTGATACCCTGGAGCGCAGAGGCTCTCTGAGTTCACTTTCCTCCCCGGGCTTCTAAGACCCTCTCGAGAAGGCACTCTGCACCTTCACCCCGTCAAGAGGGCGCCTGAGGCCTTTGTGAACAGAGCAAGCCCCATGCAGGGGCTTTATTGGCTTTCTGCATAAACCAAGGAATATTAGCCTCTTTCTCTCTTTTACTTTCTTATCATCGACTCTGGACCACCAGGTCCATTAAAGGACCTCAACAAGTTGCACCCGAACAGGAGCCTGGTACACTTGGCAGATCAGACAGAGTGACCTCGAGGGCCTATTGAGGCCGATTCGACCAAAGGCGGCCCCCAGCATTCAAAATGGAGATGAAACAAGAACCCCAGGAAGAAGAAATTCCAATACGGGCTATGTCTGCCCTAAAGATCTCCAGAAAGCACCGCCCTCAGCGGCATCACTCCTGTGATCTCCCCACTTGGGGACAAATAAAAACCCTTGCTAATCGAGCTGAAAATTTGGTCTCTCAACAGGGATTGCCTCCGAGTCCTGAATACATTCTCCTGGCAATGTTCAGTCTTTTGGCCTGTACCTCCCCCACTCGAGCTTAGACTAATACCCAACCCCCTCTATTACAGGTGGTCGAATGGACAGAGATAGGACCAATCATTTCAACTAATGACTCTACACATATGCTTTCTCCCTAGTACACAAAAGGGCCCTCACACCCTGGGCAGGAAAGAAAACTAATTAATATTTCTTTATGAAGTCCTTCCCTTGTGCATGGGCCCAGCAAAACTGTGCATAAACATCAGCCAACAAACCTGGGCTTTCGTCCTGCCTCCAAAAGACGACTTTTTCAGACATTGCTTGGATTATTTACTTCCCTTTCTTTGTCTGTAAACCATGTTTATACTACTGAGACTTTAGGGAAAGAGTTAGGGAAAGAACAAAGAACATTATGCAAAGGGTTTACTTATAAAAACTTTACTTATACTCCTGTTTGTTGGGACAAATGTCAAAGCAAATCAAGAAAATCAATGTCTGTGGCTAATCATACAATTGTTGATTGGGGACCCCATGGTATGTGGTTATCTGACTGCTCAGATGATATTAACAACACTGTGTGTGATATGGAAGGTCACTGACACTCGATGGAACATTACTATGACAAAGGACTTCTTGAGAGGCTTGACGGTGGATTAGCCCCACCTCGTCCTAGGATCGTCCTCGATAAACAGAGTGGGCCTGAAAAATGGGCCATTTGGAAACTTGCTGCGAGCACCAGAGCACAGATGAACTTGGGACTTGGACCAGACATTTCATAGGGACCAGTCATGGTCATAGTAACTATTTCTTTCGCTATAATCAGCCATGTTTTATACAGGCCTGTGTCCCACTTCCTTTTGTTACAGACATAGAAAATTTACTATTTAATAAGACTTTTATGTTCTGTAACTTGTATTAATTGGAAACCATATACTTGTATTAACTCTATTTCTTTAAGCTACTCAATTTTGTGTTATTCCTGTTCAATTCAATCATAGTGCCTACAACTGGAACAAATCAAATTTCATTTACAAAATATACATGATCATGCCTCTGTGAATGTACAATTACTGCAAAAGAAAATCTTTAAAACTTTTTCTAAAAATCTGCCCTTTTCCCCTAATTTGGAAACTTTAGCTGAACAAATTATCTGGGCTAGACCCACGAGGATGGTTTCAAAGTATTACCCACAGTATCAGGTCTGGAACTGTAACTTTGGTGATTGTCTTGATAATTATATTTGTTGTTTATCGTCGCCTTTCTATAAGTTTGGTTAATACTAACCAAACTCATTTGGTCAAGACCTTTTTTACAAATATAATAAAATAGGGGGAATTGTCAAGAAGCATTTAACGGGAGGCTTCCTGTGTGCTGTTTTGGATCTGTCAGGAATTCTCTGCTCCTTATTAATTCCTGAATATTTAAGAGGAGAGACAAGCCTCTCCCAGGGGCTGAAGAACCCAGGCATTTCCTTCATTAGTTTTTCTATACAGTGATAAGTACCCTCTTCCTTCTTGTGAACCATAGGGTAAAAGTGATTGTTTACAACTCTCTCTCCCTTTAATATGGATCGCCTATGTTTTGTAAATCTGGAATTTTAATCTTTATTTTTGCTGAGAATAACACCTTGTAAGACAGTCTATATGCCCACACCATGTTGATTAAAACACCTTTGCTCCATCAAAAAAAAAAAAACAAAACTAAACTAAACTAAAAGTAGATCTACCATAAGATCCAGCAATCCCACTCCTGGGCATATATCCAGACAAAACTATAAAACTATAATTCAAAAAGATATATGTGGGGACCCCCTGGTGGTACAGTGGTTAAGAATCCACCTGCCAATGCAAGGGACATGGGTTCAATCCCTGGAATATTCCAGACGCCATGGAGCAACTAAGCCTGTGCTCCACAACTACAGAGCTGGCGCTCTAGCATCCACACGCCACAACAGGAGAAGCCACTGCAGTAAGAAGCCCACACACCTCGATGAAGAGTAGCCCCCCTCACTGCAATTAGAGAAAGGCTGCGCACAGCAACTAAGACCCAGCATGACCAAAAGAGCACAGAAGGTACACGCATCCCTACTCCTAGCCGGACTGTTCACAATAGCCAAGTCAAGGAAACACTCTAAAGGCCCATCGACAGAGGAATGGATAAAGATGTACCACACATATCATCGATTGTATTATAATTATGTATCATCACATTTTACACAGTGGAATATTATTCAGCTATAACAAGGAATGAAATGCCATTTATATGGCAATATGGATGGAACTAGAAGTTATCATACTACGCGAAGTGAAGTCAGACCAAGACAAGTATATGATATCACATATGTGGGATCTAAAATATGATACAGATGAACTTGTTTTATACACATACATATAAAACTGACTTACCTTGCTATATGCCTTAAACACATCATAAATTAACTACATTTCAATTAAAGTTTAATTTAAAAAGAAAACTAAAACCCTCCTCATGAGATCACCACAGGATTAACATCCTCACTACAGTGACTTTTATTACCCAAAATCCAGCTTCAAGATACCTCCTTGGGGAAGCCCACCTTGATTCTACCAGGAAGGACACTCACTCCAAAAATAACCAAAACATTCTGTATTTCCTATATTATATAATTTATAAAATATCAATTGTATATAACATCACATTTTACACTATATGTTATCTCATACTTTTATACTCTGTGTGTGCACATGCACACACACACACACACACACAAATGCACCTTCTTTAACCTCAGCTGTCTCAACCCCACTGAGAGTTCCTGAAGGAAAATGACTTTGCTTGTTCATCTTGTGGTCCTGGAGCCTGGTGGTACCTGGCACATGGTGTGAGCTCATTAAAGGTAAGTTGATGGCATAAGGGGCCTCTCCCCTCCCCGTCTGGCCCCAGTATGCCCGGAAAAGACCAATCGTTCCTAATTCCAGAGTTGGGCATTGGCCAAGCTTCATGGGCTCTCTCCTATGAGAGCAAAATTCCTAGTTTCCCTCCTTTGGGTCCAGGAGGTGGGAGGAGGGGTGAGCAAGGGCGGGAGCATAACTTTCAGGGTCTCCTATAATCAGAAAGAGAGGAAGTGGACCACTTCACCAAACATGCCTGTTGACCGAGCTGTGAGAACTGGCATAAAGGTGTCCTGTTGCTGCCAGGCAGGAGTGGCACCCACAGCCCTTTGGCCCCCAGAGACAGTGAGGCAGCTGGGGCTCAAAGGCAAGGCCAGGATGCCAGCTGGAAGGGGGTGGAGGCATCCCGGGGGCCAAGGCTCCTCTATGCACTCACACATGCCCAACGGCAACGCAGTGGACACTGCTTCTGCCCATTAGCCTTCCCACGAGACACACACACATCTGCATAATACTCAGCTGCTCGGCCTAAGTGGGGAGACTGAGTATTTGACCCCAGAAAAGAGTGTTCCTTCTGAAAAGCCACGGCTGTCAGTGAGAAGATTGCAAATTCCATTTTTAAAAGGTGCTCATGGGTATGTGAGAACAAAAATTCAACATCAATAGACTGACTTCCTTTTTAGAGATAATTTATTTCAGTTTCCACCTTTTGACAATCTGAGGTGCAATATATGGACTTTTTCTTCACAGGAAACAGCTTTGATTTTAGTGCTGTTTTGAGAGCTCAATCTTAAACTTTCTCCACCTGAAAACAGTTTGTAGAACATAATCTCATGGGATATAAGACTGAGAAACCATATATATAACACACTCGAATCACTGACCCTGATTTCTGGGTCACTAAGGGCAATGAGTGGAAGTGGCCAGTGGGATGTTTGGGTCCAAGACTAACGGGTGGGAGAGAAACAGGGAAAGCATGTGGGAGCCCTCCTGCAGCCCAGAGACCATGGTTAGGGCCACAAAGCTCTCTCACCAACACATTTTAAGGGGAAGGGCCTGCCATCTGAGTGTGAGCATCTCCTCCGGTTGGCCTGTCCTTCTCAAGGTGTCCATGGGACTCCAAGCCTCCACCACAGGGACAGACCAGGGCCCTCATGTGGGGCCCGTGCGTTGGAACAAAGCCCACTGAGCACTTGTTTCCACAAGCGTATCATCCTGGACCAAGGAGAGGACAGATGTAGCCCCGCTAAGGGTCCAAGGGGCATCACCAGCAGGAGCTCTCCTCTGAGCTCAGCACACCACTCAGGAGGGTGATGGGAAACAGCACCCTGGTCTGACCCTGTAGGACATGTCAGGATGCAGGTCACCCCTGCCTGCACAGAGATCCTGTGAGAAGTGATGGGAACACAGCAAACCCAGACCGTTCTGAGAACTCTACAGCAGGAACAGGGCCCCCTTGAATCCTGGGGACACAGCCAAGGGGGAGGTCCTCTCCCCAGCTCTCCGCTCGTCTCAAGCTCAGACTAACCAGCTGACTTGGGGACACAGGCCAGAGCCAGGCCACCTAGGGAGAAGGCAGACCGTGTCTGAGGCGCTTGCCTAGGGAGGGACAGCAGAGAGATGGCGGCAGAACAGGCCTGGGGAGCCACGAGGAGCATCTTGATGCTCCTGGATGGGTACCCGTGGATGGGAACCATCTGGAAATGCTCCCCCCGTCTGCTATCTGGATAACCCTCACAGCCCTGCTCCTGGCCACATGGCCACAGGGAGGTACCGTGGCATGTGGCTTGAGCAAGGCCGGGCTCCAGCCCAGGTCTGAGCATCACACACCAGCCAATTAAGGAAACTGTCGCCAACACCATTCCCCTGCAGGGGGCAGTGGGGAGGGGGGAGAGTCAAAAGCTTGTCAAGCAGCTCTCACCCTTGACAGTCATAAAAAGGAATAAACGATTTACAGGAAGACGGGGCGGGGGGAGACCTCTGAGTGGTAGGAGCTGCGGCTCAAGGGAATTAAAAGGCTGTGGGTGGGGGAACAAGAAGAACCCTGGGGCAGTGGACCCCCAAACCCGCAGCTCTGTCCCTGGCTGAAGAAGCGAGTAGCCAGCGGGGTGACCAGCCTGGGATGGCCCAGCTGCTGCCCCCTCCCGCAAGGCTGCAGCAGGGCCCTTCCCCATCCCCTTCCTTCCCAGTGTCCCCACTCCTCTGGCAAATGACTCTGCCCCCTGGCTTCCCAGCTGTCTCAAGTTGTAGGTAATTTGGCCACATAGCTTATCTGACCACACACATGGGCCTACCAGACGCTCCCTAACTGAAAAGCCAACCGGTCAGGCCGCAGTGAAACCCAGGAAGGTCAGGCTCAAAGCTGCGGCCCTGACTTCTGGTTGTGGTCACCTGGGTTCAACAAAATCCCTGACAGACTCCTTTGTGGTGTGAACACATCTTTTTCTCACATCAGGAGGCTGGGATACAGTGCTCTGGGTGATAAATTAACCCACTTAAAACAGCCTGCAGAAAAACATACCTCAAGGCTGGCACCTTCTCTCCACAGCAGTGGACGTCACCATCTAACTGGAGAGGGACAGGTGAGCACGGGCTCCGGGAAGGAGGAAAGACGCCAGGCGGCGTCTCAAACTCCATCCTTGGGTCTCCATCCTTGACCCAGCGTGGGCTCCCCTGTGGCCTTGACCCTCCGAGGTTTCACTGGAGCACAAATCTCAGAAATTGAACTCTCTTTCTAGTCCTCCTTTTGGTAAATTAAGAGCTCCTTGGCCTGTTTTTTTTTTTTTTTTTGGCAATAGGAAAATCACGGTCTACTTCATTTCACTGTACAAATAACTTACAGTATCAGAACTTGGTTCTTCTGCCTTTGGTTAAACATGCACACACAGCAGATACAATCTGAATGTTAGCATGTCCCTCTTGCAGCAGCTTAAACACCTATCAATATTGCTAGAACTCTAACAAAGGCTGAAGACACACAAAGCCACATCTCAACAGCATCCTGTTTGCAAAGCAGGGTACTTTTCGCTTGGGAGAATCAGCTGTCTGGGCTCATTATGTTCACAGAGCCCTGAAGGGCAGACAGCAGGAGGCCCGCCATGTCATTGCTAACACAGGCCTTTGAAGTTCCGGCTTGGAACGATGAACATGCTGGGATGGGGAACTCTCCTGGGGATGCGACCCGATGCTTCCTGCCCTGAGCCTAAGTCTACAGGAAGTCCCTGAGTGTACAGGAAGGGCCAGCAGAGCGCTTTTTGCAGAGCCTCCTGGGTATGCAGTGGGCGAGACTTCTGCACACGCTGGCACCTCTGAGCACCCGCCTGGGGCTATCTGCTCTGGCCCAGCCTCACAGGGAAGATCAAGTCACAGAGAGGAAGTGTGAGCGAGGCAAGAGGCCAGCTTCTGCTAGGGACACTGTGCCTCCTTCGGGTGATACTGGCCAGATGCCCTGAGGTGACATGCTCAGACAAAGACAGTCACCAAGAGGAGACAGCAGAGCAGCCTCCCAGTCACCTCGACGTCGGCCACTCCGTGAGGCCTGTGGTCTCTGGTGGTGTCCCCTCATGGGGCTCAGCGTTTCGGCAGCAGTTTTGGGGTCAGACTTATTCTCTCAGGAGTTAGATCTATTAATATATGAAGAAGGGGAGGGGAAAAGACCCAAAGCCACCCTTGTTTCTACCTTCAACTGCTATTGCAAGAGACCTATATGGAAAAAAAAAAAAAAAAGGTCTCAGGATCATCCTGAAGTGAAAGTGCTTGGAAAAGCCCAGAGAAGTCAAAGCTGCATTTCCTTCCTGGTTTGCGTGGGTCCTCCCGCCCCACCCAGGGGGAAAGAGCCCTCCACTCCCCAGCACCCCTGGAAAGACCCGGAAGCTACTGTCTTCCTCCAGAAATCAGAGTGAATCACACTTCCACACAAATCATATATATACACAGATAAGTCTTTTGGGCACCTTAGAATAAAATGTTAATGCATTTCAACTAACCACTAAGAAAAAACTAAGAAAGCCAATGACACGCAGTGGAGAGATGGCCTTTCAAAGGCCTCAGACAAGCTGCTCACTGGGCATGGCCTTGACTTCAATGGGGGGCAGCACAGAGCATCAGGGGGTTGTTGAACATCTTAGGAGGAGCAGCATCACCTCTAGGAGGCATTGGAGGAGGGCCTGCACACTCGTGACCTGGATGTTATTTCTCTGAACTGCATTCAGGAGAGACATATCCAATCATTGGGCCGGCTTCCAGCTGGCGTGACCTACCCCCACATAGGACAGGCAAACCAGCCACATGACTGTGCTTTGTTTAGTGATATGGCCAGAGAGACTGCCAGCACACACACACACACACACACGCACACACGGGTGTGCATGCCATCATGAACACAGCGGGGCTCCTGGAGCCCAAGCCCCTACTCCCTGCCTCCTGGCAGGACATCTCACACCAGTGCACTCGAGTCCTGCACGTTTCCCATCGCCTCTCTTATGATCTCCAGGACGTGCGTTGCTCAGCTCAGCCAACACTCGCTCTTCTCTGGAACGTTCCAGGGAGGGATCCCCCATGAGAGAACCTGTGAAGTGCCGCCTAGAGGGCGGAGTCTCAGACATGTTTGTTGTACTGCAGGAGGTGAAGCGGGAACGTGGGATGGACAGCTACGGCAGGAAGGACAGAGCCCCGCCGGCCTCGCAAGGCCAGTGCCCCGGAGCCGGGCTAGCCAGGGCAGCCAGCATGCTGGAGGCTTGCCGCCAGACTGCAGTCCCTTGGGCTGGGCGGCTGTGCCTGGACGGACCTGCAGGGAGGACCCCTGGTTCCTGCGATGGTGAGGGAGGTGTCTGCAGAATCCTTGGGAAAGCGGCCTGAGGGCTTGGGCAGCGGAAGGTGCAGACTTCCCAGGCGGCCGGGGTGGAGGGCCTGACCCTGCGAATTGCACAGTCCCCACCAGGAGCCACCTGGGCCACAATGCCTGTAACTGACACAGATTTTTCTGTCTTTTAAAAATAAAGAGCAGCACTGTTTGCTTTTAGAAAGGGCAGATGTCTTGAAGCTGCTGAAGAAAATTCTCTTTTCTGGGCTTCATCATGGCCAGATGAAGACGGCCCCAGGGAGCGAGTGGTAGAAGTCTCTCTGCCCCAGAAGCAAGCGGTCAGCTGACCAGGAACATCTCAGATGCTTCACACAGACACCTGAGGGCCGCGTGGGTCCAACACAGCCACTTGGAGCCGTGACGTCCCTGGAAGCCCACACCCCTGACTGTGGCTGGGACTTCTGCAGCCAAGAAAGCCATCCACTGCCTCAGTCTCTCTACTGCCCTGAAACAGAGGGTGTCTCTCTCCTCCTGGAGCTTCCTGTCACACAGAAAGGGGACCCAGTACCAGCCCAGACTGACACTCAGAGGCCGCCTCTGCTCTGCTTGGCTGTGGAAGGAACCCAGTCCCACCCTGCAGGGAGGGGCCCAGATCCTCACTCCCAACTGCCCCATGTCACTGGCATGGGACTGACATGTGCCAGCTCACATCTGTCCTTCCCTACCTTCCCACACTCCCCATCTTCTCAGCAGGAGGCTGTGATGGACACGTGCCCGCCTGGGACCCAGCATTCTTCCTTCTGTGCCCCCTCAGTCCCAGGTCGCAGGCCTGCCACTCAGGGGTATGGACAGTCACCTCGGTTTTAGTTGTGTAATCCCAGGGGCACTTTGGCACGCAGGTGGGGAGCAGACACAGGCAGAGGGAGGCGGGGAGGACGGGCAACCAGATTCTTCTAACCGCTAGTTCTAGGGCGGCGTAGGTGCTGCCGATGTCATGCAGGGGGGGTGACAGCCAGCTGCAGTCCTCCTGGGGACGTCTTGGGCCACCTCCCGTGGCCTACTCGACGGCCATCTGCTCGATGTGGTCGCTCAGCAGCTTGTACTGCTCTGCAAGAGAAAACAACATTATTCCTTATGAGGGAGAAGGCGACACAGACAGGCAGGGTCTTCTCACAGGCATGGTGAGTGCAAGCTTCCGCAGGTGTGCCCATGGCCTGGAGGTAGGCTCCTGTGAACCAGGCTGCATCTTCCCACAGAAATGACGCTACAGAGGGCAGGCCAGTAGGCCCAGCAGCCTGGTGTGGGCGGAGGAACGTGTCACAGGAGCCAGGCTTGGGTCCTGGGGGCTGAGGAGGGGCCACGTGGTGGGGGCATGGTGCTCTGCCCTGTGCTGGGTGACAGGGCCGATGATAACACTGTGAGGCTGTCCAGAGCACCTCCTGAGGCCACCTGTCCTTGGCCTTCTTTGACTTGGTGCGGGGTGGAGTTTTGGACAATACTGGTCTAGCCAAATACATGTCTAAGTGCAAGGCTTTTGGGGGGACAAGGAAGAGTCATTCAATACCCATCATGTGGGATGATGCAGAAAGGCCAGCTGTTGATTAAGGAAGTTGACATCAGCAATGCATCTCCTTTCATTACAGAAGTCAGAGATTCTAGAAAAACCAACCTCAGGACCTCCGACCCTCCTGCCCCCAGACCTCCCAGGGCAGTGTGGTTCAAGAAATCAAGGCAGGCCATATGCTGGTCACTTAGAAGAAGGGCAGCTCGGGGCCAGAGTCTGTCCATTTTCAAGGTCAGAGTCTGAGTGCCAAGTTACAGCTTTACTTGGACCCTGTTGTTAAGCACTGACCAGGCAGAACCCTCCCCCCCCCACCCCCCAGCAAGTCCTACCTAGCAGAACTGGGTTTCCAAATGGAAGGAAACGTGTCCCACGCACTTAGGCAGGCAGGAACATTCAACATCCCATCTCTAAGTAAAGCAGGGATAACTCTCTGACTGGGACGGGGATCCCCCACGCAGCCCACCTGGCTCCTGAACCCCCAGCCCCGCCGACCTGGCCGGCACTCACCCTCGTCCAGGTTGCCGATCACCGCCTGCTTCTTCAGGAAGTCGTTGCACAGCTTCTTGTTCAGCCCGAACGCCAGCATATTGTGCGCAAACGTGCTGGGGGGACACGGCCGTGAGCTGGCACCCCTCCCAGCTCCCGGGGCGGCGGGGGGTGGGGAGGGAAGGGAGCCGGGGCCCAACAGGCAGCCTGCCAGGAATCATTAGAAAGAAGTAAAAACCAAATTGCCTCCTTAGCCAGCCAGCTTCACTCACCGTGAAACGGTGTGGAGGCCAAATGGAGT
This sequence comes from Oryx dammah, assembly GCF_014754425.2. Classification (NCBI taxonomy): domain Eukaryota; kingdom Metazoa; phylum Chordata; class Mammalia; order Artiodactyla; family Bovidae; genus Oryx; species Oryx dammah. Next base: position 53,409,340 of record NW_024070197.1, read on the forward strand.
GAAGCGTGTGCTTCTGGGACATTTAAGAACTCATGGTGGTAACAACCCTGAGTCAGGGGCGTGTGACATCATAAGGGTGGTGCTCCCCCAGTGGAGCCCCCGCCAGGAGCATCTTACCCAGCAGCCCCTCCTCACTGAGTCTGGGCCTCAGTATCAGCACCCAGCCCCGCCTGCCCCGCTTTCTCATCCCGGGGTGCCCCGGGTGGCAGCACTCACCCCAGCTGCCCGAAGGTGATGTTCTCGTTGAACCGCAGGCTGTCGTCCCGCTCCTCCTGGGTCATGTGGCACCACCGCTCCCTGCAAGCATAGGAGGGGCAGCAGGGAGCTTCAGGCCCACGTCCCCACCGCTCAGCCCTCCCCTACTCTGACCTATAGGTGCTGGCCTCCCTGACACAGAGGGGACTCCTGGGCCAAAGAGCTGCTGGTGCTGCTTCTAGGAAGCCTACCCGAGGGGGCGGGGGAGCGATACACACACACTCATCACCTTGTCCTGGCGGAGATGAGACCCAGGGCCCTGAGAAGGTGTGTGCTTAGCGGTCGCCTAGAACATTTGCTAGGAAATGAGAGTCCCGTCCCCCACCTTTTCAAAGGTTCCAGGACAGAGGAGGCCACAGCTCATGTTTCAGGCAGGGACAACTGCAGAGGCCAGGGGCCCACCGGTGTCTGAGAAAAGTGGGAGTCAAGAACCCAGCAAGGAGGCCACAGGGCTCCCCTCCCACTGTCTCTAGGCCTCGGGCTCTCCGGCAGGGTCCACAGCCTCTGACCACATGCTGCCTGCCAGGCTGGCCCAGCTTGGCCACTCACTCTGCTCCTGGCTTCCTCATGGCCAAGGCCCGCCCTGCATAGCCGCCCCAGGGCCGGTGACTGCTACCCTGTGACCACAGTGAAGATGGCGCAAAGCCTCTGTGCAAAGATGGGAAACTCTACGAGGAGGGACCATGGTGCAGGAGCATAGGGTCAGGGGTCAGGGCTCAGGCAGGGAGGGTGCTCTTCTGAGCCTAAGGAGCTGTGTCCACGAGTGAGAGCCCAGGCCACCCGACCCTGCAGGGCATCGGCCCCTCCCCTTACAGCAGAGCATCACTTGTCTCTGTGGCCCGGGAAAGTCAGCCCCTCAACCAGCCCACCCCCCATCGCCCAGGCATGATAGCCCCATGGCCATCTGGGAAATGAGTAGATGCCTACTTCCCCTTAAGAATTACACTCTGGACGAGGAGTCTGATTAAAACAGGTTGAGAGAAAAAAAGATAAAAGGGAGAGAAGAGGGAGTATGAGGGGGGTCAGGGTGATGGAGAAGCCAAAGGAAGTGGAACAGAACCAAGAACATCAACTCTCGACTCCTCTCCCTCTTCAGGCTGAGGGAGGCCACTGGTGCTGGTGCAGCTGAGCGGGAACCACAGGACACCACGGCGCAGCAGAGGCAGGAGGAGGTGTCACTCCAGTCTCCTCAGGCTAGCAGAATAGCCACGAAGACACCTGGAAGGCGCTTCCAGGCACTATGCTGATCCCATTCCACACTCCTTCCCATCCCCTTTCCCCTGGTGGACGCCCTTAGGACTGTCCAGGCATTAAATCTCCAAACCACCACCTGGCTTGCTGGGTACAGTTGCACAGGTCGTGCACTGTGCAACCCCAACCAATCTGGAAGTGGCTCCCTTGCAGTTGTGCAGCACAGTAGTCCTGACAGTAGAGGCAGAGGTGACTTTTTTGCTGCAGTGAGGACTAGAGTTGGGACATTTAATCTGATCTCTGATGAAACAGGCAGAAGGTCAATCAGGGGATGCCTACAATCAAATCAATTCTTTAAAACTGAGTCCAACGTCAAATATTGGTGGAAGTCTAATATCACAAGAGAGCAGATCATGTGTCTAAAATGCCACAGTGAGAATCTGGATGTGACGAGCAGGTTACAGAACAGGAGGCCTCCTGAGAACAGAGAGGATGCTGATGGCGTTGTCAGCCGACTTTGCCAGAAAGAAATCACGCTGGAGACACAAGGTTGCCCAAGGACTCAGAGCTGAACTCTGGTCCCCCAGTCTCAGGGTGTCCTGGGGGGCAGGTCTAGGAGGTGCCTGGCCAGACCACACCTGCCCCGGGTGAGGAGGCCTGTGAGGACCAGAGAGTCATTTGCCCTCACAAGGCTTAGAGGCCACGATGCTCTGACCCTCTCAGACCTCGGCCATGGTGCTGGGAAGGCTGGTTAATCACCCTATCCCTTAGAGAGACTGTGGGAACTCGGGGGCTTTTTATGAACGGAGGTAGCTGCTGTGCTTAAGTGCTCCTTTTAAAGCCATAATAAGGCTGCATTGGAAAAAAAAAAAAAAAAGACAAGATTTCACATAGAACAATAAGCACTAAAAATACATCACTGATTAAAGGAAGCATGCTTTGGGAAATTTCCACCAAATTTAAAAAAAGCACTGTTATCAGAAATTATATTCTGAATAGGCAGGCTTTTAACTCTAAAAATATCTTAGGAAGCAATCTAACACATATCAAGTTCACACAAAGTCAGAGCCATCGTGGGCTCACAGGAAACAGCCGGTCCTAGACATTTGCATTCAGGGGCCCCTTGACACGCACAGGCCCCACAACACTCAGTGGCCGGGGGCATGGAGCAGCTGTCCTTTCTCTGGGACCCTCAGACTCGTCCGAGTGGGCGAGGGTCTGCCAGAGCTCACACGCCTCTGGACATGACTATAGAGACAGGTCCTCTGGCCACATTGGTGGCTCCAGCCAGGATCAATAACCAAGTGGGCGACAAGTGACCCCGAGGGTGTGGTTTCAGGGTCTGCTTGGAGGGCCACAGTGGCCCGTGGAGGCTGGCTCATTCACGGTCAGAGCTGACCTGCTAGACCTCACTGTCCCCTCCTCTCGGGACACACGCTGGGCCTTGCAGGGTTCTTGGGAGCTGTGTCTGCCTCCTGTCCATTTTAAAGTCTCTGTCACGGGCTAGCTCCCCACCATCACCAGCCTGTCCCAGCGCTGGGCCCGCCAGCTGCGAGTCCCATCTGCACCTGGGTGCCCTCCCCCAGCGGCCCTAGAAGGGCCCCGCACTGTCCAGGGACAGGCACGTGGACACACACCTCTTCTTCTCCTCCTCTCCAGCATCCCCTCTGGAGCGGCAGCAGAAACAGGTAAACAGAGGAACATGTCAAACTCATGCAAGATATGTGGATGGAAAAAGAGAGCAAGCGCGGAAGGAGGGTTATCACAGCAGAGACGGAGATGAAGACGGGGTTCCGGGTGGGTGGGGGGCGCTGGCCGAGATGTCGGGGAGCAAAGCAACATGAGATCCCCCTCACCTACAGGCGTTTCCTGTGTCTGCATCTCCCAGCAGAGCAGAGAATTCTGTCTAGAATCCTAAGGAATGGTCCAGGACCTCTCCCCCCACGTGCTTCCCTGCTTCCCAGGACACACAGCCACAGCAGGCCATCCCGCCCCCATGAAGGTTTACTGACTTCCCCCTCCAAAAGAAAGATTTCACTTAAGATCCCCTAAGTCCCAGTGGCCTGAAGTCTTAACCAGCAGGTTCTGCCCTCTCTCCTGCCGGGAGAAAGGTTCTGAGGTCTCCCCAGTGTTAGAGAAGAAGGGGGCTCATCTCGTTAACGAGAAGAGACGCAGAGACCTCAAAGCCCCATGACTGCGGGGCAGATAAAGTGACCCAGGCCTGGGGGGCTGCTGCCCCCTCCCTGCCCCATTGCTGCACACAGCAGGCGCCAACCTTGGCTCGCTGAGGCCCAATGCACACTCCTCGCTGCTGATGGTTTACAAAGTGGGGTCTCCAAAGGGGCCCCGGGGAAGCTGCAGCCCAGAGGAGGCAGCTGAAAGTAGCAACTGCCTTCCCCAGACATGAATCCTGCAGCCAGGGTCCCAGCTCAGGAGCCTGGGTTCTTACAGAGACTGTCAGAGTGGGTCCAAGGGGGCCCCAGGGGCTTCGTTCAGTGGGAGTTTGCATTTATGAGGAGGGTCAGGCCAAGTCATGCCAGAGCCCCAGGGGAAGAAGCGCTCATGCAAGCTGGGTCCCCACCCAGAAGCTGTGCGCCCAGGACCCTTCAGGCAGCTTGCAGGGCACCGGAGCCAGAAGGGTTCGAGGTAGAAACACAAGACGCGAGGACTCAGCCATTCCGTCCTTCTGCTCTCCTCTTCAGAAACGGGACAAAAAAGCCTCTCCCTGGTCCTCTTTCCCGAGGCAAAGCAGGCCTGGACTTGGCTCCTACCTGGTCGTGGGAGACCGCTTTCTCCTCTCACAGTGGACGGCATCGAAAAAAGCTGCATTCCAGAACCTCAGTGTGTGCCTGCAAGACAGACAAGATGGGAACACAGTGGGTCTCAGGCCCAGGTTGTTCAGTTGCTAAGTCATGTCCGATTCTTTGCAACCATGGACTGCACACGCCAGGCTCCTCTGTCCTCCACTATCCCCTGGACTTTCCTCACATCCATGTCCATTGAGTCACTGATGCTTTCTAACCATCTCATCCTCTGTCACCCCTTCTCCTTCTGCCTTCATTCTTTCCCAGCATCAGGGTCTTTTCCAGTGAGTCAGCTCTTAGCATCAGGTGGCCAAAGTATTGGAGATTCAGCTTCAGCATCAGTCCTTCCAATGAATATTCAGGGTTGATTTTCTTTAGGATGGACTGGTTGGATCTTCTTGCAGTCTGAGGGACTCTCAAGAATCTTCTCCAGCACCACAATTTGAAAGCATCAGTTCTTCAGTGCTCAGCCTTCTTTATGGTCCAACTCTCACATCCATACATGACTACTGGAAAAACCATAGCTTTGACTATATGAATCTTTGTCATCAAATCAGTGTCTCTGCTTTTTAACATGCTGTCTAGGTTTGTCATAGCTTTCCTTCCAAGGAACAAGTGTCTTTTATTTTCACAGCTGCAGTTACCATCCGCTGTGATTTTGGAGCCCAGGAAAATAAAATCTGTCACTGTTTCCACTTTTCCCCCTTCTATTAGCCATGAAGTGATGGGACTGGATGCCATGATCTTAGGTTTTTTAACATTGAATTTTAAGCTAGCTTTTTCACTCTCCTCTTTCACCCTCATCAAAAGGTTCTTTAGTTTCCTCTTTAGTTCCACGTGGCCCATGAGGGCCTATGTGCCTTTATCCTCAATGGAGCTGGTTTCCTGGGCCTTGGCAGTCATCTGCATGTCTCCCAGGACCTATAATCTGGGAAGGTGGAACCTTCACCTGTAGGACATGGATGAAGCCATTCCCCTTCTCGGTCTCCCACTGAGACTCCCAACAGGAAGCAGAGGCCTCAAGGAGACTTGCTTTTCTACATTAGCGTCTATTAACAGAAATGGGAACCTGGCAGGGACAGGCCATGCGCAGAGAGCAGACACGCTTATAGGGTCGCACAAGACAGAACCATTCTTCCCAAAGATCAGAGTCAGCAAACCTATGGCACATGGGACAAACCCAGGCCTCTGTGTCTTTGTGTAAATCAAGTTTTAAGGGCTCACAGCCACGATCACCCACTTACATCCTGTCCATGGCAGCTTTTGCACTATAGAGGCAGAGTAGAGTGGTTGCTGGTAAAGCCTAAAAGATTTATCACCCAGCCCTCCACAGAAAAGTGTGCTGAGCCCTGAAGCAGAAGGTAAGACAATAGCCCAGCTGAGCCCAAAGGGGCCTGAGTTAAATCATGGATGTGGGCCCCAGGCTGGTGGGCTTCTCCCTGCTGCCACCCGAGCCTGGCCCTGCAGCCTGGGGCCACAGGCTTCCAGACAGCTGCCGCCCAGCTCTGGCCGGCTACACGTCTCCCACGCCCTGTCCTGTTGTGCCAAGCTCTCATGCCACTAGACGGCATTCCTCATGGGAGGGGAGCGTCTGACACCCTTTGGGTTCCAAATGCTAATCTGCCTCCAACTTGTGAGTAAATAAAATAAAACACGTGGACGGAGAGGCTCTGGAGGGACGAGGGTGTGCTCACAGCAGAGGGTGGGGTGTCCCCTGACCATGGGTCTCCCAGTCCATGGCCTTTGCGTGCATATGGTATTTATATACGTAAAACAGCTGGCTGCTGTTGCTGCTAAGTTGCTTCAGTCATATCCAACTCTGTGCGACCCCACAGACAGCAGCCCACCAGGCTCCTCCATCCCCGGGATTCTCCAGGCAAGAATACTGGAGTGGGTTGCCATTTCCCTCTCCTAAAACAGCTGGACTAGGACATAATTCACATACCAGAAAACCCACACTTTTAAAGTCTACAACTCAGTGGGTTGGGTTGTGGTCTATTCATGGACTTGTGCAACTGTGCAACTATTACCACTGTCTGTTTCTGGGACCTTTTCATCATCTCATTCCCTGCTTCCCCCGGATCCTGGCAACCACCAGTCCACTGTCTCCAGGGCTTTGCCTCCTGGACACTTTATGTAAATACACTGCGTGGTCCTTTGGGCCTGGCTTTGGTCATTTGGCATAATGTTTTCCAGGTCCACCCACGCTGTGGCGGGTGTGGGTGCCCCATTCCTTTACGTGGCTGAGTAACAGCCCACACTTTGTGCATCTGCATGGATGGACATCAGGTTGTTCCATCTCTGGGCTCTTATGAACAGCATGTCATGAATGGATGTGCACAGATTTTTGCCTGAGTACCTGTTTCCAATTCTTTTGCGCATCTACCCAGGAGCAGAATTGCTGGGTCTTGGGGTAAAACTCTGTCTGACCTCTGAGGAACTGCCAGGTCGCCTTCCACAGTGGCTGCTGCCTCGGACAGTCCCACCAGCAGTGTGTGGGGTTCTAATTTCCCCGCGTCCCCGCCAACACTCGCTACTGTCATTTCTAATGGGGACGTGGGTGCTGGCAGCTGCTGCCCCCCAGGTGGAGGGTGGCCTTACCAGATGGGCTGCTGCTTCAGGTGTGTGTACAGGTAGATCTTCTCTCCTTTCCTCTCCTCTTCCAGGCTGCACACAGTTACTGTGGGACGGGGAGGGAGACTTCAGCAGGGCAAACCGCTCCAGCAGCCCTCCCGGCAGGCCCCACGTGCCCCCAGAGTCACACAGACACGCAGTGGAAATTCCACGGCACCTGCCCTGAGACCCACATCAGTAACGACATGCTCAGGCCTGGCCCTGAGGATTCAGTCCAGGGAGGGCCCCAGAAACGGCTCCCCCACCCCAGAAATGTTCCTTGACGTCCCTATGATGAGGAGTTGGTCCCCAGAGAAGTGGTTTTTCAATAGAAATTCAGTACTAGATTACAGGCTGGAGCAGGGGCAACTGGGGAATCACGCAGGACAGTGTCTCCTGCTATGGGGAGCTGGAGCCCCAGATGTGTGGGCACTTGCCTGGGGGGTTGCTGGTTTGCTGTGGGCTGAGCTAAGGCCCCGAGGGGCTGAAGTGGTGCCACCCAGGCGCCCACAGCCCTGGGGCCCAGGAGGCACTCACCCGTCTTCCGCGGCTTCTCCTTGGGTCTGCCCTCTTCCTCCCTTGGGGAGAGAAACCACAGAAGTGACAAAACAACCCCCCGGCCCCAGTTTCCCAAAGAACCCTTCAACATTGCTTAAACAGGATTATGTCTCATGACCCATGTGTACATTTAGGTGGTTTTCTGAAAGCATGTGCATGAAATCAATGCTACGTTTACCAATCGCCAGTCTTTTAGAACTGAGATGTGGAAAACTCTAGAGGGCGGGGAAGCAGCTGTGCTTCCCAGAGCGGCTCTCAGGCCCCAACAACAGCCGAGGAGGCTGAGGTGCTTCCGTCACCAGGCCAGGGAGCAGCCTCCTGGTCACACCTGTGGCCGGGGAGGGGCGCACACAGGGCACACTCACTCGTTCCTCCTGACTGGGGGCCCCTTGGGCTTGGTCTCCAACCCAAAGAAGCCCTTGACGTTCTCTGTCTTGGCTGAGGTGTTCTTCAGCAGCCGCTCGGCAATGTCCTTCTTTTCCGCCAACCAGCTGTTGGCTGACTTCAGGTAGGAGTCGATGCTCCCAGTCGGCTTCTCCTTGGACTCCGTCGGGAGCAGGTGCGGTTTACCTGGAGGTGGGAGAGTGATGAGAACCGACTGGAACCACAGAGGCTGGGGTCGCCGTCTCCGCCATCACTGGACAAGCTGATGGGAAGCGAGGGGCTCAAGGCTCGAGAAGGCACAGGGCCTGGGCCCCTGCGCTCTCAGGCAGTCCCTAGGCACTTACTGTGTCCAGGTCAGCCAGGGGTCACCAGGGACAGAAGAGGAAACAGGCAGGGACCCAGCCCCCAAGAAACAGTGAGTCCAGAAGGCGGGTGCGCAGCGCACATAGGTAGAGGCCAGCACAGAGTATGCTGAGTGGCACCCGGGCTGGGCCTGAAACAGGAGGGTGTTGGACACGGGAGATGCTGGAGGAGGGCAGCCAGGAGAAAGGAGGAATGTCCCTCCCCAAGGCTGTGTACCGACCAAGGTCCAGGCAGCCCCGCAGGCCCAGGTTGCTCTCTCATGCCAAAGGGCCACAAGCTGAGGACTCAGGCCAGTAGCCAGTAGGACGGAGTTGAGATGCAGAGGAAGGGGATGCTAGAGTGAACCCATGGTGCCAGTGCTGCCCTGACCCAGCTCCAGCCCCTGGGTGGGCTCCCAGAAGCCCTCTACTTGAGGAGGCCTGAACAAGTGTCTGGGGTTGCAGCTCAAGGAGCTTAACAGGGGAGCCCTCTAGCTGCGATGTACCGGGAGGCCCCAGAGCCATGAGCCAGCACAGGTCAACCTGCCCTCTGCTCAGAGGCAGCTCCAGCCCACAGCCCAGCTGCTCCTCTTCACCCTTGTCCACAGCTGACCCTGCATTCACGTTCACCCAGAACATGAGACCTGCACATCCTCACACCAGCCATCCCGGCATCCACCTGAAGCATCCTGCCCCGTGTGTCCACCTTCTCGTTTCCTCATAGCCAACCCTCAGCCTCCTGACCCACACTGTGGGCCCTTCTCCTCCTGTTCCAGGAGTCTCCCTCTTCCTCAACCCCACCCTAACACCAGCTCCCTTTGTTTTCTGGGTGCCCCGCAGCTTTGCCTTAAGAAATCCCCACTTGGGGACTTCCTTGGAGTTCCAGTGATAAAGATTCTGTGCTTCCACTGCAGGGGCTGCGGGTTCGATCCCTGGTCAGGGAAGTAAGATCCCACATGCTACGCAGTGCAGCCAAAAAATAAAAACTAAGTAAAAAAGAAATCTCCACTCGATGGGCGTTGGAAGGTGAGGGTCTGCCCTCCCCGTGAGCCGCGCCAGGGCCTCACCGATGTGGTAGTAGGTGAAGCACATGGTCATGAGGTTCTTGGCGGGCCCGAAGTCATCCATCTGGTGACACCTGAAACGGGGAGAGCAGTGACTGGCTGACGGGTCCCCGACCCGATTCCCTCTCCACGTTCCTGAGAGGACCAGCATACTCACAGACACGTCTAACTGTTACCTCACCCACTTGATGCTCTGGAGGAGAAGCCACAGAAAGAGCTCCCCAGGTCCAGGAACACAGCCTGGGAGAAGGTCTGATTCTGGGTGGGAAGGCCCTCGCCATCCATCTACCAGGCCTCTTTCACTGTCAGAGTGGGACAGCCAGGGCCCAGGAAGCTCGACCCTGCCCCAAAGGGCAGCCCCAGAACTGGAGGATGGGCCTCGCATCTCAGGCCTATACCTGCATCTGGCCCTACTTCTCGGGAAGGAGCATGGGCTTGGGTAATATGCAGACGTGGGCAGCACCAGGGTCACCTGGAGAGCATGTTAAGATGTGGATTGCTGGGTGTACCCTGGAGTCTCTGGGTCAGCAGGTCTCAGGCAGGGCCCAAGAACATGCATTTCTAACAAACTGCCTTGGGAAGCTGATGTTCTGAAGCTCCTGGCCCAGAGACAGCACTTTGAGAATGACTGGGAATATGAATACCTACCTACCCTATACCAGTTGCTGAAAATCAAAGTAATCGATTATATACCAGAGCCTGAGCTAGGCTAGAAGATGTCCTACATATGTAAAGGACTGTACTTACTATATTGAGAGTATGAGATACACATGGATCCATTCAACTTAGCAAACAAAAAAAGGGGAGAAAACTTCAAAAGCAGGACCTGCCTGCCCCTGGGAATCTGTAGCTGCAAAGCTATAACGATGTCCACTGGTGCTGCTGCTGCTGCTAAGTCACTTCAGTCGTGTCCAACTCTGTGTGACCCCATAGACGGCAGCGCACCAGGCAACCCTGTCCCTGGGGTTCTCCAGGTAAGAACGCTGGAGTGGGTTGCCATTTCCTTCTCTAATGCATGAAAGTGAAAAGTGAAAGTGAAGTTAATCAGTCGTGTCCGACTCTTAGTGACCCCATGGACTGCAGCCCACCAGGCTTCTCCATCCACGGGATTTTCCAGGCAAGAGTACTGGAGTGGGGTGCCATTGCCTTCTTCGGATGTCCACTGCAGTACCATGAATTAGAGAAGAAAAGAGGAATCAGCTAAAGCCCATTAACAGGGCAGGTGCTGAGTAAATCCTGGTATAGTCATGCATTCATATATTACAACACATCATAGCCATGGCCAGAGAAGGCAATGGCACCCCACTCCAGTACTCTTGCCTGGAAAATCCCACGGACAGAGGAGCCTGGAAGGCTGCAGTCCATGGGGTCGCTGAGGGTCGGACACGACTGAGCGACTTCACTTTGACTTTTCACTTTCATGCATTGGAGAAGGAAATGGCAACCCACTCCAGTGTTCTTGCTTGGAGAATCTCAGGGTCGGGGGAGCCTGGTGGGCTGCCGTCTATGGGGTCGCACAGAGTCGGACACGACTGAAGCGACTTAGCAGCAGCAGCAGCAGCAGCCATGGCAGATGCACCACTGAATGCAAACGCAGGGGACTGCACTTTTAGAAGAAGCATGTCCTTGCTGGTGCGTGCGTCATTCAGAGTGGGGTTATCTCTGGGAGTGGACCAGAAGCGAGAGAACCTTTCCTTTTCCTCCTAGGCTTCGGTGTCTTTCCGTTCTGTTCCCTCATGCACTCTCTTTCCTGTTTAGTTTTTCACTTCAGATAAGTATTACTTCAAAAAAGAAAATCAACAGACATTATCTAAACAGTGGGATGAGGGCCACTTTATCATTTAACATAAAAATAATCCAATAAATCTAAAAAGCTACATTTCTATAAATTTTTTTTTGCAACCATAAAAAAACTATGCTCACAAACAAAGTCATGGAAGGAGTCTGTGTTTAAAACTTAACTCCCCCAACCACCCAGTGTACTTACTTAAGGAATAATTAAAAGAAAAATGGAGAATTAGATAAGCATGTTACCATATGGGGCATAGCAAATGTGACACCATCTATAAAAAGTATACATTCATGAAGGTTCCTAGAGATACAAATGTCTGGAGGTGGAAGTGTCCTCAGGGTGGGAGAGCGTGCTGACCCCCGACCTCCTGGGGCTGCTCTGTGCAGCTCCCGATGCATCCCCAGAGAGTGTGGGCCCTCGACTCCCTCCACAAGGCCTCTCCACCCAAGCCAGGATTCCTCCTGAGCACACCCGGAACTTGGCACATTCAGAGTGTTAAGAAAAACAGGGGCTCCTTTCTTTTGGCAATTTTCCTCCAGTCCATGCCATGTGTTCATGGGGAAGAGAAAAAGGTGGGGAGACACGGGAAAGTGGCCACAGCCTAAGCCACAGACCAGGACCTGCTCCAAGGCCACACTGAGTTGATGGGGCAAGTGGGTTTAAATGACGGTCAGATCAGAGTCAGGGCTTCCCTCTGCCCCCAGTTTCCCATGCACCCGCCCCATGATTAAAGTCACTGCTTATTTACCCCCGGGCAGACACGGCTCCTCCTATTCACACTGTGGAGGGCATGTCCAGCTCTGAAGCAAGTCAGGGCATCTGAATCAGGTCAAGAGTTCTGGAGCCCCAGGCCTCAGGAGCAGGAGCCCCACAAGTCAACGGCCAGCCTCCACGGCCACACGTTGGCAGGGGGCTTCCTCCCCAGCCCACATGGTCCAGGACACCCTCTGAGACAAAAGGCCCCAGCAGTGCCTCACGAGGACTCCAGGCAGGTGACATCATCCAGCCAGCCATCTCATTACTGGATGATGAGAGTGTGTGTGGAGCACGTCACTACAGGAAGTCCAGAGAACCCCGATCTGGGCTGGAGGAGGACAGGGCGGGCCGTGGAATCACAGCCTCTCTCCAGACAGGTCGGGGGAACTGACTCACACCCAGCTGTGGCCCTCTCCTCTCCTGCCGGGTGGGGACTGTGCTCTTTCCCGTGAGATGCTGGTCATGACTCCCAGCAGATGCTGGGGAGCGCCAGAGCAATCGAGCTGATGACGCATGTGTGGGGCCGGTACTCAGGACTGGGGTCTCTTGGGCGGGGAGGGAGGAAAGATGAGCAGTTAGGACAGAGGCTCTGAGCTGCAGCATCACTTACTCGAACAGGACCACCGCGAAGGACTGCACCAGGCGGTAGAAGGTGGGCTCTGAGACGCACTTGGAGTTGCAGCGCTGTCCAGGAAGAGGGCAGATGGTCAGGCAGCCGCTGGCAGAGCTGTACTCGGCTCAGAGGGGCTGTAGGCTCACCACAACTTCTCTAAGTGCCGAGCATCTCTAAACGCAGCCCTGCTCGGGCCCAGCACGAGCCCTGCTCCACAGAAACCCGGACTCAGTGAAGGGCTGCCCTGCCCCCAGACCGCCCCACATCAGTCCCTGTGTCTCTCTGTGAGATTTTAAAAACTAGGAACTTCACCCACTCACCCACACATGGGGAAGTATGGAAGGATGCAACCCCAAGGTGACAAGGCTGGCTATTTTTTGGATGGGGGGTTTATGGGCAGTTTTTCTACTTTTGCTTACCAGCATTTTCTAATTTTTCTTGTGAGAATAAATTAGTTGTGATAAAAAAATACTTAAAAAAAATTATTATTGGAGCATAGTTGCTTTGCAAAGTTATGTTAGTAAAAATACTTTAAAAACTAAGAACTTTGTCCATTTTACAGGAAAAACAAAAAAAGAATCTATTGGCTATTTACAAAACTTCTCATCTGAGCTTACACGGCTGTTATTGTCTTGAATACTTTATGAAAACTGAATGTTGTGGGTTCTTTAATAAAAACATGCAGGGACACAGCCCACGTGCTTGTCTTTAAAAAGACGAACATATCTGGAATTTCATGTGGCTGAGAGGCCAGGCTGCATCTTCCACTATTCTAAAAAGGCCTTTTTGAAACATCTCTAGATGAGCTTCACATGTTTTTCCGGTGGGTCGTTTCTCCTGAGCAGGTGACAGCCCTGTCACCCCCTTACCTGGGCGCTCACATACCGGGCAAACCATTCCCGGCCTTTCCCATTCTCACTGCTGCAGTACTCGCCAAACTTGGCTTTCTCCTCCTGGTCCAAGTCCTCCCTGGAGAAGAGGGCAGAGGGGAAAGACAGGAAAGCTTTCTTTAATCCTCTGGAACTAAAAGGACTACAGTCGGGGAAGAGGAAGGACAGGACACCTAAGTGCAGGCGATGCTGGACCCCGGACCCCAATCCTCGCCTCGGCTCCCCAATGGTACCGCACTCCACCAAGTGCAGAGGCACATTCTAGCCTCTGGGCAACCCCGAGAGCAATGGGTTTATTGCTGTTTCCAAAATGAGGACCCTGGCTCGAGGGTCAGACACAACTGGGGAACAGCAAGCGGGAGCCCCATCTAGACTTCCTGGCTCCAAAGCCCACGAGACCGCCCGTCTCAGTGACGTTTGGGCACTCACAAGGTCCACAAGCCTCTGACAGCTGGGCTCTCCAACTCACCTGACCTCCCCTCATCTTTAGAGCTGATGAGGTATGGAGCCACCCACTGGAGTTAAGAATTCCTAACCTGCTCAGTTTCAGCAGGACATACAGAGCCCGCGGTCTGATGCCCCTCCAGCCATCAGAGGGCCTCGTTGCTTATTCCACTCACTTCTGAAGGGCCAGTCTGCTCTCTGATGCTCCCCAGCTCTGTGTGTGAGGGGTGAAGATTGGGGAGGGGGCCCCAGGCCAGCGAGTCACCACCACCAGGGTGGACAACATGCTCACCTGATCTAAACCACTTCTAATCACTTTCATGGGGGGGCGGGGCAGTACTCTACCTCCAATCTAATGACTAAATTGGGGTAGCAGAAGGCTGAACATCAATTAATTGGCTTTTGCAATTTCATTTATTTAAGGTTTCAGAGAAAACATCTTGGCCTCATTTATCCCAAAATACCAACACCAGATGAAACATAAGAATTTGTCAGGCATGTGCATGGAGCTTTGATATGAATGCTCTTGACAAGGCATCTGACTCAGTTGTCCAGGTTCCATACTGCCAACAGACAAGCTGCCACAAATCTCGACTGGCCTTCTGGCAAGTCAGTGAGCTTCTGGGCTTTCTCCCCTTTTCATTAACTGGGTGTACTTGGAGAAAGCTGATGAATTTCAGTGTGAGTCAAACAAAATAAGTAGGAAGCCACATCTACTGCTATCCCAGAATGCACTCAAAATCACACATAAAAGCATTCGGGGGATGGACAATTATTAGGATGCTAATAAACTCTTTTCCTCTCCAACCGCAGAGAAAACTGAGCCACATCTGCCAAAGGTGGAAATCACCCTGCCAGTTAACCATTGAGGGGCTAAAGCACAACAGGAAACAACATCCTCACTGTGTGCGGTCAACAGGCAGAAATCCTTCTTACGCTTTAACAAAGCTGGAAAAGGGTCCCTTTAGCCAGAGCTCCTCAGGCCACATGTGCCCATCTCAGAGGCCTTGTTAAAATGCAGATTCTGACTCAGTGGGTCGGCTGGGGCCCAGGACTCTGCGTTTCTAACAATCCCATGGTGCTGATGCTGCAGGTCCTGAGGAGGGACCTTCAGCATTTCACGTGCTGCTGTGCAAAGATGCAAGAGCAGCATCGAGACCTAAGGCCTGAACTGAACCCGTGTTTCCCTTTCCCCTGCTGGGCTGGTAACAGCTGTGAAACAGATTCCCAGGTCCAGCCTCTACTTATGCGCAGCTATCAATGCTCCTGGTTCAAACCATCAGGAGCCACCAAAGTGAGGTGGGAGAAAGGTGCAAGGGCAAGTCCCCATCCTAGCAGCTGTGGCAGGGTACCAAGAGGCATTGGTACCTGAAACCTTCTGGCCTTACAGCACCCCTAATTCACTGTCAGCTACAACACCTTGGAAGGCATGCCCTTGGGGGCTCACCTCAGATGCAGAGGAAGCAAAGCCCAGCCCTGAGGCGGGGGGGGAGGGAATCTCTCTAAGGTGGGGGGGAATCTCTCCAAGGGGGTCTGCAGGCAGCGGGTGGTGCTGAGCCCGGGAGGTGCCAGCAGCGGGTGAGGGCTGGGGCTTACCCTCCAGAGAAGATCTTCTCCACGTAGCCGCGCATGAACTCGCGGAGCTCCAGCAGCTCCTCATCCTTGGCCGAGTCAGCGCTCTGGTTGGAGGAGAAGGACTCGTTGGAGGAGGAGCGGCGGTACTGGCCCCAGGACGGGTGAGAGGGAGACTCGCCCATGTCGTTCTCGCTGTCCGCGGACTCCGTGGTCTCGCTCTCTGAGGCGCCCTCTCCCGGGGAGCTATCCCCATCCTGCAGCTTTGGGGGCGGTGCCTCCAGCGGCGAGGAAGCAGATGGCTCGGCCCCAAAGTCAATCAGGGAGCCCACAGGGACCTCGGGGGCCTCCATGGCTCAGGCGGGGTGCTGCGGACCAGGACGTCGGGTGGGGAGGCTGGGGGACGGGGTTCCCAGGTGCGTCAGCAGGAGCCCGAGGCTGAGCGGGAGCCCGCCAGGTGCATGTGCGCTGCTTGGGAACTGCTGGCCGCTGGGACTGACTCCTCCGGATGGCCCAGGGGGCCCTAAGGCATCTGTAATGGAAGCAGAGACACATCATCATTCTCACCATGAGAGCTTCCCAAGTTAGATGAAGGAATTAGGGCACTCCTGTCCCATCAGAAAAGTGAAAGTAAAGTCGTGTCCGACTCTTTGGGATCCCTTGGGCCACCTGGCTCCTCCGTCCATGGGATTTTCCAGGCAAGAATACTGGGGTGGGTTGCCATTTCCTTCTCCAGGAGATCTTCCCGACCCAGGGATTGAACCCGGGTCTCCTGCATTGTAGGCAGACGCTTTACCATCTGAGCCACCAGGGAAGTCTTCTGCCCCTCAGAAGCAGCTCCCAGCTTCCAGAATTTGGGCCAGCTCTCTGCTGATGTCCTCTGCCACTCCCTCACCATTAAACATCCACCATATGATGAGCAAACAGCAAACAAACACACCGATCAGGCTTTCTCCAGACTAAGCAAACAGACTTCAAGGGGGGCTGCTGCCGCTGACCCGCTCCCGACTCCAGCTGACCAGGCCGAGGCCAATAAAACCGGAAATCACCCGCCACCCGCTGTTACTAGATCAGCAGCTGTGGAAGATGGTGTCCTCAGGGGCAGGCTACATACATGGGCTCCTCACCTCCAAGGCCCGAGGCTCTCCCTTTCTGGTCCCCTTCTCAGCTTTTGCCGACTTAAGACCCAGGGCCTCCCCAGCTGTCACATGTGGGATCATCATGACCCCTCAAACCCTTCCATGGTTTCTAAGTGGCATTTGCCAACCAGACCCACCTCCTCCTCCCTGCCCGCTCCCTGCACCAGGGCCCCCCTGGGCAACGGCATCCACCTCCTGGTGCCAGTCCTTCTGACCCTTAGGCTGGGTGGTCCTCTCCCTTCTCCTCCATCTTCCTCACCCCAGCCGGAATTCTATTCATCCCTCTAGACTTGGCTGATTACCACCTCTTCACAGACACTTTGCTCAAACCCTGTGCAATCTATTTACTGATTCCTGTGTGGCCACACTGGAACTTTACTGACACTCATTTAATAAGTCTGCTTGTTTAACAGATAGATATTAGTATTCCTGCTTACCCCACTAAAGTATAATCCACTGAGGGGCGGACCATGCCTCAGCCACCTTTGTAGCAATATGCAAGCGCCTGGCACAGTTCAGTTCAGTTCAGTCGCTCAGTCATGTCCAACTCTGCGACCCCATGAACCGCAGCACTCCAGGCCTCCCTGTCCATCACCAACTCCTGGAGTTTACCCAAACACATGTCCGTTGAGTCTGTGGTGCCATCCAACCATCTCATCCTCTGTCATCCCCTTCTCCTCCTGCCTCCAATCTTTCCCAGCATCAGGGTCTTTTCAAAACAGTCAGCTCTTCCCATCAGGTGGCCAAAGTACTGGAGTTTCCGCTTTCAACATCAGTCCTTCCGATGAACACCCAGGACTAATCTCCTTTAGGATGGACTAGTTGGATCTCCTTGCAGTCCAAGGGACTCTCAAGAGTCTTCTCCAACACCACAGTTCAAAAGCATCAATTCTTCACTGCTCAGCTTTCTTTACAGCCCAACTCTCACATCCATACATGACCACTGGAAAAACCATAGCCTTGACTAGATGGGCCTTTGTTGACAAAGTAATGTCTCTGTTTTTTAATATGCTGCCCGGCACAGAGTCTTAACTAAGTGTCCACTGTATGTTTGCTGGATGGATGACCAGACCTGACCGTGAACAAGCGCTGGGAGTTGGGAAGCTGATGATGCAGGCAGAACTGGGATTAGGATCTCTGCTTCTAACCAGGTCTCCACCAGTCAATTCAGGGGTCACCTGCCAGTTCTGGGGTGCCTCCCCAGTGACAAGAGAGGAGCCCTCCTGATGTGAGTCCACCTTGATCCTGGGCCCCTGTCCCTGTCCTCTGCCTCTACAGATCCCAAATATATAAGACGATACCTGGCAGATAGGTGGCTTCCCATACTGTACAACTAATGCATCTTGTGAGGCAATTCAGTATCAAAATTGCATTTACTGCCTCTTAAGAGCTTAATGTCCACAGATCGATTATGGGCTCCTCCAAATTCCCCAGCCCAGGATATTTTTAGATGTCCTGAGTCAGAAGGATGGGATGGCTGCCTCCCTGTCACTGCAGAGGCAATGGCCCCCTTCAGGAGAGTCCTACAAAGACTGCCTTGGTCCAAAAAAGAGATCCAGCATGAATCCCAGCTCAAACTTTCTGGGCCAGAAGAGCAACACAAAGTGTGCAGAGAGTCGACGACTACGGAGCAGTGGGCTGGGGTCGGGCCAGCCCTGGGCACTTTGTGCCAGCAGGCGGGTGAGCTGTGGCCTCTGCTCCCCGGGCCGGGGTCCCGGTCAGAGACATCAAGGGCAGGGGAGGGCTCTAAGGTCCTTCGGACAACCATGCTCTCTGCTCTCCAAAGAAGAGAAGATCACGCCTATAACGACTCACCAGATATTAAAAATGGAAAATCACACACTAGGAAAAATGTGTGCAGCTACTATGACAGGAAAATTTGAGTTAATTATACTTATGTGAGAAATTCACCCAAATCCAGTTTTTAAAAAATCTATAACACTACTCAATTAGGCAAGGCATACAAAAGGAAGTTATTAAATTTTTAGACAATTCTTCAACCCGTACTAATAACCACACATACAGACAGGCAAATCAAAACAATTAGGTACCAGCTTACACTACAATGTAAGCAAAAATTTGAAAACTATAAATTTTCAAAGCAGACAAGACTATGATAAAACTAACATTTTCAAACAATTTCAGCAACAAGGATAAATATTAATAAGATTTTAGAAAGCAATTTCCATAATTTTTCTTTCCTCTGATCCAAGAATTCAAATGCTTGAAATTTATTCTAGGAAAGTAATTCCAAACAGTCAAAGACAGTTATGTGGTCTGTAACAGTATTTATAATCCTCATAAATTAGGGAGGAAATCTAAATACAGTAAAGTGGCAGATAAAATCTAACAACTTGGTGCAATGGTAATCAGTGTATGATGCAATTAGAAGAATTCACTTTATACTTACATAAACAAATATTCTACAATCAACAAACATTTACTAAATCCTATTGCATGCCAACCTCTGTTCTGGGTGCTAGAAATACTGAAGTGAATGAGTTTTAATTGTACTATAATTACAATCATGTCCACGTATGAAAAAGGACTGAAAAAGCAGACAGAAATGTATAATATTACAGTGCTAAATGGCAACCCACTCCAGTATTCTTGCCTGGAGAATCTCAGGGACAGAGGAGCCTGGTGGGCTGCCATCTATGGGGTCACACAGAGTCGGACACGACTGAAGCGACTTAGCAGCAGCACAGTGCTGGCACTGAGATTTCCCTTTTTTATTTTGCTATCATTAACCATGTAGTTTACAATGAATAAAAATTCAGAGGAAAAGGAAACAAGTATCTTGAAACATTTCAGGATTTAGTCTGAAGGCTGTATGTTTACCAAAGCAGAACCCGACAGCACAGAAGGGCAAGATCAGACCCTACTGTCACGGCTATTTCTGGTCAGGCCTGAGGCGCTTTCAGAGGCTGGTGGGGAGCTCTCCTAGCACCTTTCTAGCTTGGAAATTCGGGGCGTGCATGAATCATTCTTTCCCAGAAGCCTCCTCAGTGGGCTCAGGAAGGAGGGGACAGGGTGAGGGGCCTGGCCCTGTAGGAGAGGAAGCACAGGTGCAGGAGGGTCCTGGGTGCCATGCGGGCACCACGGGCTGCAGGGTGCATACCCCTCTGCCTGGGGATCTCTTCTCTCAACCAAACCTGCTCCCGGGGCTGAGATGCAGGTGAAGCAGCCGCTTATGCTGAGGGGCTTGGAAGTACCCCACCCCCTTCCTTCAGGAAGGGAACAGGATTATGGGCCTCCATCCAGGACAAGGTGACAGTCACTCTCAACACCCCAGGATCACACACCTCACTCGACTCCTGTGATCTCCAGCTAGAGAACTCAGAGGAAGTGGGCCCAGGGGGACTGACCGCACTGTCCCCAGGTAGGGCCAGCCAGGGGCTGCCGCTAAAGTTTGTGGGCCCAGTGGGATCAGACCTAAAGAACTTTCTCTCAAAGTGCTGAAATCCACTTCGTGAAATCTTCTATTTTATTTCAAAATACCTCTGGGCTAAAGAAGACATGTCCGCAGGTTGTACTCAATCCCTCTGCTTTGTCCTGCTTACAAGAAGGTCCCCAGACCCACTCTAGGGCCACAGCTCTGGGTTTTAAATCAGAGTGGAATCTCTGCAAATAGCATTGATACTAAAAATGTCTTCTACAGACTTGCAGCCAAACGGACCTTCCTGCAACTGCATCCTCACAATTCACCTCCTGGGCCCTAAAGCAGAAGCCTCTACCAACCAAGTGAGCGAACCAAACTAGACTAAAATCCTAAGTCAGCCTATGGCTCTAAGAGGAGCCTTCTTCAGACTCGGGGTCAGAGAAGTGGATATCTGAGCCGAGATGGAAGACTCATAAGAACCCATAAGACTCTAGGGTCTTCTGAGCAGAAGACAGTGTCTTAGGGAAAGGAAGAGTCCACACAGGGGGCCTAGGCAGCCATGACTTTGGAAAGTTCCAGACAAGGGAAGGCTAAGGAGGGAAGAGGTTGGTAGGGTGGAGGGGCTGCAGATACCAGGACCCTGGGTTGGGTGCTCAGGGTGCCTGGCAGGTAGCCATGGCAGCAGTGTGGAACAAGAGCAAGGTGGCCAGGGGAGGTGGGTGCAGTGGGCACGTTCTTCCAGGAGCTTTCCTGACCTCATGCGCCCCCCCACCCCCGCGCCCCACTGTGGCAGGAACTCGGAAGGAGACTGCCTTCTGTGGCTGTGGACCACATATCCTGAGGCTTTGCTCAAACCCTGATTTCCCCAGCACCCAGAGCACCTGGAGCGAGCACTTCTCCAGCAGGCTGGCCCTGGGCAAGCAAACAGGCTCCCGGGGCCAGGGGAGACTCCAGAACCTTCTGTAGCTGTCCCCTGCCGTCCGTGTCAGGCAGCTCCCTCTCCCCCAGTGCCCCTGAGCCCTGCATCTCCCACCAGAAGAGGCAGCAAGCCTTGCTGGACCGGCACCGAGGACACGCTGGCTTCTGCTCCCTCCATCCCGCCCGCCCCGCCTCTAACAGCATCAGGGACTCGAAGCTGGGGGGCGGGGAAGCAGGGGGCCCCCTACACATGGTTAGGAAGTGACCAGGCACGGAGTCCAAGCTTGGGTCAACGTCGAGCCCAGGCTGTCAATCACTACGTGGTCCCTACAGGGGCCTTTCTGATGCTCTCCTGTGGGTCAGTCACCCTCCCGAATCTACACCATGGCCTAGAAGGTAGGCCCAGGGCCACTCTTGTCAAATGCCCTCCCTGCCCCGGAGCAGAGAACCTCATGCAGGTCTTCACTGCACTTGCTAGATGGCTTCCCCCCCACAGTCAGTCAAGCTTGCTTGAGGATATTATTTCACCGTTTCCCCTTTATCATAAAGAGAAATTAGAGAAAGATCTGGAAACACAAGAGGAGGAAGAAAAAGCTGATCCCACCATGCCAACAAAACCCCACCTCCATCTGCATGGCTGCCCTCCTGGTCTTGGTCAAAAGGAAAACTCCTTTCCTACCACTGCAATGCCAAGAGAAATCCGGATGTGTGTCCTGCACCTAGCAGGGGCAATCCCTCCCGTGACAGCTGCAAACCTCAGGTGACCCAGTGAAGACGGTCTTGTCCAGTCCCCCGAGGAGTGTCTTATTTCAAGCAGACTTCACGGAAGGTCAACTGACAGTCTGGGTTTGGCTGTAGGGACAAGGGGAGGGCAGACAGGCCCCTGCCTGAGGTTTCTGGTCTCTGGGGCTCTCTTGAGACAAGTGAGCTTGATCTGTGATTAGACTAGTTATCTCTTTCGGTTCAGCCATCAAGAGACTCAATAATGAACGGTTTCCAGGAAAACTGCACCTCACTGGAATAGCTGGAGGAGAGGGGAGGGACAAGAAATAGGGGACACCTTTCCTATGCACTGCTGCACCCATCGCCCAGTAGAGAGGCTGCTGCAGCCACGATGGGTGGTTCCACAGAGCCCCACTCCCCTCCCCGGGCACCCGTCTGTGCCCTGGCAGGGTCCCAGCAGCATGGGGCGCGGCAACAACTTCCACACCTGCTCAGCCTGCCACAGTCAGTCAGCCTCACAGCTCAGAGGTTCTTCCTGTGGCTCCATCAGCATCTGTTCCGCGAGCGCCCCTCCCCCTCTACAGTCCCAGGGCACAGAGAGCCCCCTGGGCTGGCCTGGGGCTGTGGGGGTGAGGAGGAGCCTCAGCCTGGCTGCAGAGGCCAGCCCGGCAAGCCCCAGCCAGATCTCAGCCACCACTGAGGCTTGTGAAAACCTGCTCCATGTTGCTCAGAACCTCTCCCACAGCAAGAGGACAGCAGAGACCTTCATGCGCCTCTGCAGGGGCTGACCAGCTCAGCCCCCAGCACCTGACAGGTAAATCTGCTCAGAGATTTCTGGCTGGGTGATAACTGACATTGTTCTGGAATCAGGAAGAAACGTGGGGCCATTTGGGGCTTTGAGGCAACAGTCATTCAAATGAATGAACACATGTCAAATAAGAAGCGTCAGGGCTGTCCTTTTAGATGTCAGCTGTTCAGACAGATTTATGCCCAGTCGATGTGGATCGAAGACGACATCAGGCCAGGGGGATCAAAGGAAACCATTGCTGCAATTGGGCAATTAATATAGTGGAGCTTCCTGGCAGCCAAAGCAAAAGAGGGAATTATGCTCAGTCATAAGATTCTTTCCATTCTGACAAATTCATTTGTAGATGAACCTTATCGAGATGCCAAATTTAAAAATCAATTTGACAAGAAAATCCTCAAATGAAGAGTGCTGATTATTACAGTGAAAGTTTCTAACAAGTTTCTGCAAAAGATACATGCCAAAGAGATGCCAAAACATGTTTTAAAAATAACTCTCCAGGACTCCCCTGATAGTCCAATGGTTAGAACTCTGTGCTTCCAATGTAGGGGATGGTACAGGCTCAACCCCTGGACAGAAAATTAAGATCATGCATGCTACACGCATGGCCAAAAATAAATGAAATGAAATGACCCTCTAAAACCCAAAAGGTGTATGTTACATCCATTGGGAGCAGGTATCTGGCTGGAGCACGCTACGGGGTGAAGGTGAGCTCTCGTTGGTGGTGCCAGGATGGAGCGTCACGAACCTGGAGACGTCACAGTTAATATGCCCGCAAGGGTCCCTCTCCCTCAAGTCCGATGTCCCTCCAGGGTTTCTGGCCAGCCCCAGTCACCAACCATTCACGGTTGAACTCTCTGAAGAGCACTTGCACCAACATTCTAACTTGGTGATCAAAATAGGGCAATGAGAGCTGGAGGGGGCCAGGGCAGGGGGTGCCCCAAGGCCCTGCTCGAGGCACCAGCTCAGGGTTTCCTATCGGGATGGGAGCCCACGCTGGTTACAGAGATGGGAGCTGAGCACCTGGTGATGAATCACATCTCTCACTGGTGAGGAAGCGGAGATGGGTGGGGAGTGGGGAGGGGGACAAATATAACCGGGTTTCAAAAGGGAAGGCGGTGGATGCTGGGACAGAGTGAGAGCTGCGTCAGGGAACACCCACAGGTCTAAGCAGGGTGGATCTGTGAGCACAGGACCGTGAAGCAGTGAGGACGAGGTCAGAGCTGATGCCAAACTGAGCTCGCGCCCTGTGTATGTGTGTGTGTGTGTGTGCGTTTCTTGCAGATTCATATACCAAGGCAATGCTGTGGGAACAGCACGTGGGCTCTAGCAAGGACTAGACAAATGTATTACAGCTTTGAGGACAAAACAGAAAAAGGTGGCCCGAATGCTGTGTAATTAGGTGGATTCACAGTTTTTTGCATTTTAAGATCTCTGAGATCAGAGGTGTCTTGGCACTGCTTCCAGCTAGGCCCATCAAGATACATTTGTCTCTGCTCGGAAATAAAATTGGTACCTCTTTTATTTTTTAAAATAATTTTATTGTTTATTTTTTTGGCCCCGCACCACGCAGCATGCAGGATCTTAGTTCCTTGACCAGGAATTAAACCTGCACCCTTCACACTGGCAGCTTGGAGACTTAACCACTGGACTCCCAGGGAAACCCCAGCCTCTGTCTTCAAATAACTCATAAATTATTAGTGTGGGAACCTGACATTCCAACTCAGAGTTTCACAAGTCCCCAGTATGCATGCCTCGAGTTGATGGGTTTGATGCTGATGAGAACAACAAACTCAAAACTGACCTTCGGCTGCACTGTCAGGAGCACTCGATCCAAAACCAGAGAGATGGTTTCAGTCAACTCTGCCTCCACTGGTCAGGCAGCTCCTGGAACATTCTGTCCAATCCCACACCCCAGAAGGAGTTGGCAGCTCCTCTTAGGGCAGCAAATCGGAGTAAACATGTCTGGAGACCCAGGCCTCAAGCTCCCCAGTCATAGGGCCCAGAACAGCTCAGCAGGATACATCAGTTTGGAAAAAGTAATAAACTGGCAAAAGTATTTTAATGTGATAAATGCTTGTAAGACTTGTGGAAAAGAGAAAGCTATTGAGAATCTGGAGTGTGCTTAGTCGCTCAGTTGTGTCCGACTCTATGCAACCCCGTGGACCATAGCCTGCCAGGCTCCTCTGTCCATAGGGATTCTCCAGGCAAGAATACTGGAGTGGGTTGCCATGCCCTCCTCCAGGGGAATCTTCCCAACCCAGGGATCGAACCCGGGTCTACCTGTATTGCTGGTGGATTCTTTACCATCTGAGCCACTAGGGAAGCCCAAGAAGAATCTGGAGGGCAACCCAAAAATGATAACAAAAACAAAATCCCACCTGATAACCGTGTCATATGAGCAACGGTGAGAAATTCAAGGGGGATTTACTGAGGGGGTGAGTAACTTGGGAGAAGAGACAGAGGATTCAAATCTGGGAGGAGCGGCCGTGTGACCAAGCAATCAGATTGTCCCCTGTGGTTCCAGCAGAAAGAGCAGATTCCCAGCAAGGCAACTGTCTCCACCCCCAGAATGGACCCTCCAGAGTCTCCTTCTTGAAAAGGAAGTCGGAAGCAGAAGGTGTTAGTGGGAGAGGCCACGGGACCGTTAGGATCTTGTACCATTTCCAACCCGAGATAACACTTTATGACACTGAATGCAGGTTTTTCTCCATTGTAGCTGTTGTAATGGTTATATCCGAAAACGGTTCCTATTTTATGACCTCCAGGAAGAAGCAAAGGTCTAAAATATTCACAGTTCCCAGGAAAAAGAGATAAGGGGCCATCTGCTGGCTCCCTCACACCTGACCCTGGTGGGTCAATATTAAAATTGCCAGGATGGGCTGGGCAGTGTGCTAAGGTGGGGAATAGGGTCGTAGAGGAGACAAATTTCCTATAGTCTGGTGCAGGCTGCCTCCCTTGGTTCAGCAACACTGCAGAAGGCTCCAGGAATTCAACCAGCCGCAAGTGGATCAGGAAGAGAAAGGTATACGACGATTACAAACCACTGGCTCCTCCCCAGTCTAAGTCTTTGAAATTTCTTAGTTTTTCCTAAGTTGCTGTATGTCTCAACTCAAAAGTCATCTCTCATCAGTGCTTGGAAATACCTTTTGCACTTTACTGATGTCTAATTCATCCCAGGTAATTCTTCAATGAATTGGCAAGCCTTGAGTTTAAGGCAACAAAGGAGGAGTTTGGTGACAGGTGTCTGCTATCAATTCCCACCACTAACTTACCGGGTTGACATGCACTACAACCAAATGTTAGAACTTACTAGGCACACCCCGTCGCTCCATGAGCAGCTGCACTTCTTTTTTTTTTTTTTTTTGTCACACCTCTAGGCAGTTGGGATCTTAGTTCCCCAACCAGGGATCAAACCTGCACCCCTGAAGTGGAGTCCTAACCACTGGACCACCAGGGATATCCCAGCTGCACTTCTTTAGTAAAAGGACACAGCTGACAATTCAGTGACAGCTGGGTTCCATCTGGATACAGATGGACTTGGCCTTCCATTCTTCTGGGTAATTTGGCAAAATAACTGCCTCCTACTCAAGCCCCTGGCACAGAGATAGCCGCACTTTATTGAATCGAAATAGGCTCCCTAAAAATATCTGATCCTTGGTCCTTCTAGAGCCCAAGGCAGGTGAGGGATAGAACTCAACAAACGTCCATCCTCTTCAAGCTCAGTGCTTTGCCCCTGCAGCCCAACACAGGGCCAAGACAAAGAGCCATGTGCACCGCCCACCTGTGCCTCCTCAGGAGGGTCAGCTCTGGGCAAGTCCTCCTGGATGCGGGATCACCTGGAGGCCTCGGGTGGCCCTCGGCTTGACACCGCGATGACCGTCACCAGTTGGCCATGACATCGTCATCTCTGGCTGGTCGAGGTGCTCTGCCATCTGGAGCTGGTCAAGGCTGCTCATGCAGCTCTCCAATGGCCACATGCAGAGGGGACACTGCTCTCATTCCAAAGCAACCCCACACAAGCGTGAGGTTGTTGGTTTCTTCAAGATAGAACTTTCCTATAATCAGGCCACTTCCCTCTCTCTCCCCTAATCCCTCCCTGTCTCCCTCTCTCTCTGACACACACCGGGCCTTTGCTAACACTTTCTTCATTTCCTTATACACACCACCCACCTTCCTCTGGCTAAATCTCTTGGCACATCCAACCCCTGCTCTGCAATGTGGAGAAATCTGAAAATTGTGGTTGTGTCACGCTGGTGTTCTCTCTAGGTCACCTGTGGTCTTTTGAAATCCTGTTGAAATACATTTAACAATATTTTTAAAGCCTATCTTATTTATCTGAAGAAAATAGCCCCCAAAACCTCTATGCAGCAAGCTTTACAACAGCAAAAGGAAAGTGAAAATAAACTAAACGATCAACAAGAAAGTCGTGTCAATTTTGCTATTAATTCTGGCACTTCACTGAAATACGACAGAGAAAATAATGACAACACGGCACTGTGAAAATGCTTATGTTAAATGAAAATGAAGCAGAAAATGAAAAACCAAGATGTAATATTATATTCTCCCTGTAATTACAACTATATAAAAACAATACAGAACAATGCCACAGCTATCCTGTCTGCCTCACACTGTTCTTACAAGGATCAAATGAACTAATAAAGCAAGCCAGAAAAAAAAAGTCAAATAGCTAAAGTACCATATGAATTCTGAATGGTATTTGTATTAGGCATGTGAAGAGTGTTCAGTACATGAACTGACAGGGCAATGGGGACTTTAAAGATCTCATCAGTATCAGAGACCCTGGAGAAAATGGCCACTTCCAAAGTTCTGCCTTATGATTTTCAACGCTTTTTGCTTTCATTTGTGTCAACAAGTGTAGACAGAAATTCAGTGACAGTCATTGGTATTAATGGTCCTCTCATTCAGAAAATCTTTTAAGAAAGCAAGAGTTATTCTTGCAATAAAGGCTTTGCTTTACTTGAGTGAGACAGAGAGGAAGGGAGAGGGGGATGAGGGGTAGGGAGAGAGAGAAGAATCTACTTTAAGAGATTAATTCTTTATCAAGCACAGGTCAGATTCTGTAGCACGAGGCTATACACACTGGTGACCAACTGGATACAAATACTTCAATACGCTAGAGTCTCGACTCTCGGAGAGATCTTTCCCAGCTCCTCTGTGTACACATTTCCTAATACCCCAAACGGAGAGGAATACAGCTCAGGTGCCTATAGTCAAACCATTCGCTTCAGCCCGGCAACCTGATGAGTGTGCAAGGCCAGATGTGTGACGATGGGGTGAGGGGAGCTCAGGGGTTCATTCCATCCGTCCTCTATGTGATGCTGCACATCAGGTATTTCTGTTACTATTTTCCAAATCCTTCAACTTTTATCCTTTTTTCCTCCTTCCCCACATGAACCATAGTTCTCCTGTACCGGCTTCATCCTGATTTCCTCATGTCTCTGTTTAACCCAGATTTCTTCATTGAATGCCTCTCAAACAGCCTTCTTCCAGCTTCCTTATGGTTCTGAGTGAGCAGAGTAATTAAGCACACACTCCATCCTATCTCACCCACTGAATGTGGCTATAAAACCTGGGCAGGATGGACAGAGCAGCTATTTGAGGGCTCTGAAAAGCAAACAGTAGCAGGCTGAGGAGGGAAGATGACCAGAATTTGAAGCCCTGCCAAAGTGGGGGTGATTCTGCCTCCTCCCAACTCCAGGACCCCAGCCTGGATGGCATACAACCCAGTACCAGAAAGAGGCCTCAGCAGAGCTCCAGAAGCTGGGTGCTAGCGTGGGGAGCAGGGAAGGGGCTGCCTAATTCTCAGAGGCAGCGGGCCCAAACCCAGGGCTTTTCCTCTCCCGCGCTTCTGTCTTCCTGCTGTTCTCATGTCCCGGTCCCCAGCAAGCCCCAGCTGCAGAGGGGTGCACAGGTGCCTAAAGCTTTGAGGCAGGAAGCTTCCTTTCCAACTAGAGGAGCTGAAGGAGGGGAAAACCCCACTGGACTTTTCTCTCTTGGTCATTCTCTTGCTTAGTCATGGATGTGAGCTAAGTCCCAGGAAGAGCATAGCAGAGCAGGAGAAATAAGGCCCCTCCTTCCAGGCTGAAGAGCCAAAGAAAGAGGCCTCTGGAACTGGAAAGGGCCGGGGAGACAGTGGAGAGGGAGACGCTCAGGAGAACAACCCCATAGAGCGGGGTAGGAGTGCTCCCGGGATCAGCCCTGAGCTCAGCATGTGCAGATACAGGCCTGAGTGGCACACTGTGGACTCAGAGCACCAAGCCTCGGGAGGAACACGGAACCACACTGGGACACACACGGCAGAGCTGAAGAGCATCATGAAGGCTTGGAAAACACAACTGACGCGGAAACCCACAGAGGGCTGGCAGGGATCTCGAATCTGAACTCAAGCGGGTCTAGCACTTGCTACAACAAAGATGGCAGCATTCTCCACAGGATTTAAATAAGACCCAGAGTCTCATAACATAATATTCGTATATTCAGGATCAACCCAGAATTGCTCAGTATACAAAGAACCAGGAAAATCCTCAACTCACATGGGAAAGGATAATCAGTTGATGCCAGTGCCAAGATGACAAAGTATTAGAATTAATTAAGACTTCAAAGTCATTATTATAAAGCATACTCAAAGGAGTAAGGAGGAATGTTCTTGAAATAAAGGTAAAGGCAAAAAGTCTCAGCAAAGAAACAGAAGAAATGAAGTGGAATCAAATGAAAATTTTAGAAGTACGAAATACTGTAACTGAAAAATTTTAAACCACTAGAAAGGCGCAATAGTAGGATGAATATGATAAAGAAAAGAGACAGTGAACATGAAGACAGATCAATAAAAATGATCTAATCTGAAAAACAGAGAGGGGAAAAAAAGGTTTTTTAAAAAGTGAGTAGAGCCTTGGGGACTTGTGGAGCAAAACGGAAGGGTCTAACATCTGTGTCATTCGAGTCCCAGAAGAAGAGGAGAAAGAAGACAGTGCAAAAAATATACTCATTGGCTGTGCCCTCCACAGTGTGACGTTGCTGGGTGACAGACACACAGACAGTGAATCAGGACAGAGTCCAGAAACAGCCCCACACAAGGAGAGCCAACCGAGCTTTGACAAAGTTCCAAAAGCAACTCCATGGAGTGAGGACAGCCATTTCAACAACAAATGGTGTTGGAACAACTGGACATCCAAGAGCAAAGAAATAAGCAAACAGATAAACCTTGACCTGAAACCTTCACACCTATTAAAATTATCTCAAATGGATCACAGACCAAATATAAAACTTTAAAAACTTTTCAACTAAAACAATGTGAAGAGTTCTAAGATATGACATTTGAAAACACAGTCCACAAAAGGAAAAGTTGATATACTAGACTCCATAAAAATTAAAAATTTTTCTCTGTTAAAAACACCGTTAAAAGAAAAGACAAGCTAGAGGCTAGGAGAAAATATTTGCAAATCACATATCCAATGAGGGACTTGTATACAGAAAACAGAAAGAACTCTCAAAACCTAACAGTAAGAAAACAAGCCAACCTAACAAGGAGCAAAAGAACAGACATTTCACCAGAGGTGATACAGATGGTAAGTAAGTACATGAAAAGGTATTTGACATCATTAGTCATGAGGGAAGGGCAGATTAAAACCAGAGTGAGCCACCAATTGGGGTTTCCCTGGTAGCTCAGCTGGTAAAGACTCCACCTGCAATGCAAGAAACCCCAATTCAATCCCTGGGTTGGGAAGATCCCCTGGAAAAGGGATAGGCTACCCACTCCAGTATTCTTGCCTGGAGAATCCCATGAGGGATCCCTCCTCCTCCCCAGAGAAGCCTGGAGGGCTACAGTCTACAGGGTCGCAAAGAGACAGACATGACTGAAGCAACTTAGCACAGAGCCACCAATTACATACCTGCTAAAATGGCTAAAATAAAAAATATTAGTCATATCAAGTGTCGACAAGAACGCTGAGCAACTGGAACTCTAATACACATTGTTGGCAGGAATGCAAAAAGGTTTGCCAGCTGTTTTGGTTTTGCTTTTTAAGTAAACTTTGAAATTTTAGGGTAGTTTTAGATTTACAAAAAAGCTTCCTTGGTGGCTCAGATGGTAAAGAATTGGCCTGCAATGCAGGAGATGTGGATTCAACCCCTGGGTTGGGACGATCCCCTGGAGAAGGGAATGGCAACTTATTCCAGTATTCTTGCCGGGAGAATTCCGTGGACAGAGGAGCCTGGTGGGCTACAGTCCATGGCATCACACAGAGACAGGCATGACTGAGCAGCCAACACTTTCACTTTTTTCACTTTACTGGAGACCTACCATATACCCCACATCGCCTTCCCTATTGTTCGCATCTTGTATTAGTTAGGTGTATTTGTTATTATCCATGAACCAGTATTAATCCATTCTCGTTAACTGAAATATGTACTTTATTCATATTTCCTCAATCTCTTCCTAATGCCCTTTTTCTGTTCCAGGACCCCACAGGACACTGTCATCCTGTCTCCTCAGGCTACAACAGTTTCTCAGATTCTCCTTGTTTTTGAAAACCACAGTTCTGAGGTGTATTTGTGTGTATTTTGTAGAATGTGCCTTAGTGGAGATCTGTCTGGTATTTTTCTCATCGTTAGACTAGGATTATGGGTGTTGGGGAGGAAGACCCCAGAGAGAAGGTACCATTTCTATCATATCATTTCAAAGGCACAGACTATCAACATGACTCCTCCCAGGTGACCTTGATCATCAGGCCGAGGTCATACTTACCAGGTTTCTCCACTGAGAGTGCTCTTTTGTTTATCTCCCTTTGCAAACGGTGCTCTTTGGAAGGCTGTCGCTGTGGGCAGGCCCCCGTTAAGGAACGGGGGGTCATGCTCCAAGCCCTTCAGGGTGGAGAACATACAGACACCATCTGGAATCCCTCTGGATGGGAGATTTGGGAAGTTTCTTATAAACATAGACTTCTCACACACACCCACTCCTAGATATATGTATTTGAGAGAAATGAAAACTCAGGATCACACAAAAATCTGCACACAAATGTTTCTAGCAACTCTATTCATAACTGTCCCAAACTGAAAATACCCCAAATGTCCTTCTCTGGGTAAATGACTAGACAAACTGTGGTGAACCCATACTAGAGTTGACCTCTCAGCAATAAAATCCCACCACACGTAACATCTTGGTGAACCTCAAATGCATGATGCTGAGTGAAAAACACTGTCCTTGGAATTTCACCTATAGCCTGACTCCATTTCTAAGACATGCTCCAAAAGATGGGGGTCAGGGGCTGCCAGGAGTTAGGGATGGGGTGCAACAAACAACAAAAGGAAATGTGGGGGAGATGGAGGAAGTGTTTTGTCTCTTAACTGATTTTGTGGTTACACAAATCTGTATGTATTTTAAAATACACAGAACTGTACTCCAAAGAGGTCAATTTGACTATTTGTTGTTTAGTTAGTCAGTTGTGTCCAACTCTTTGCAGCCCCATGGACTGCAGCATGCCAGGCTTCCCTTATCTTCCACTCTCTCCAAGTCAGCACAAACTAAATTTTAATATGTGTTAATTTAAAGAAAAGAGGTGGGAGCAGCGAGCCAAGTGCTTAGAACAGGGGCTAATAAGTAAATAGTAGTTCCCTTCTCTTAGAAAAAGTGGGGCCCTAGAGACCGCAGACCCCACAGCTCCGTGGCTGATGTTCATCCAGCCTAGCGCACGACCTAGATTTCTTGGTTTGGCAGGTACCTGTGTCCACGTTTCTCCCATGTGTCCATTTGGAACCACACCCCCTTCCTGACAAACAGGTCTGGACCTGAATTCTTGGAGAACAGGGCCAAACAAATCAGTCCTTTCAATCCCTGTGCCAGCCAAGCTTACGGGACACCGCCTGCCGACACGTGGGTCACCCTTCCTCTGCAGGCAGACAGGGTCAGACACGTGAAACGAGAGTCGTCATTTTTCTAAGAGTTCTCATCCTTCCTCTACCTGGAGGAAGGGGCCAAGTAGGAAGAAAGTACTCTGGATCAAGTCAGTTTGGTTTCAAAACAAAACAGGTAAGGCAATGCTAGTAGAATAGCCATATATCACAGGTGTGGGTATGCAGTGGAGACACACAGTAAGAAAGGTTTAATGAAAGAAAAACTCACAGAGAGAGACAACTTTCCCTGGATTCTCTACAGGAAGCACAAATAGCCAAAGGCCAAAGTAAGGACAGTCAAGAGCAACTTGCTGCATCAGGGAGAGAGGGCGGTGGCGGCACGAACGCCAGGCCCACTGGCCTCCCCAGGGCTGTGCATGGCTTCCCACCCCCGGGCAGTGTCTCCTTTCCGACCCCCTCCCTCGGCTGGTGGCCACTGGAGGATGAGCCTCACCCAGTCACGGGCCTAAGACAAGTACAAAAGCCCAAGCTGGACATAAGGATCAGGGTCAGCCACCCGGAGGAGCTCCATTAAGCCTAGCAAGCCGACCGCTGGGCTGAGGTCAACAGAGCCTGCAGAGGCTGGAAAACAGGACCCCTGTGCCCCCAGCACGTGGGGCAGGGCTCAGTCCCCTCCTCTGAAGTATTAGTGACTTGGGATCACTGAATCTTTGAAATGAAACTCAATCTCAAGAGTCCCCTGAAACTGTCTTAAAATAGTCATGGGCCCTCTACTTAAGAACCAAATGAAAGGATCCACTCCCCGAGAGCACCCTCACTTTACTGTAAGAGCCAGAGCAACTCTGGGAGGACCCTGGCCCCTCTCCACCCACCCTTTCCTGCCGAAGAAACATCGGGGAACACGTCTGTCAGAGATCATGCCCGTGACTAGGGATGGACCCCCCTTTCAGTGGAAGGAGCTGCTGGGAGAGTTGGGGGTCTCAGGCTTCTGCACACAGAAAATGCAGTCAAAGCTCCCCTCTGGGACCAGAGGGAAAGCCTGGGCTGCGTGACACAGGAGTCCCTCCCTGGGGACTCAGGGCTCCTGACTCACACCCCAGGCCCTGGGTCACCACCTCCTCCCTTCAAGTTCACACTATGGACCCAGCTTCCTCACGACTGGCTGGACAAAGGCTGAGCTGCAGAGGCTGCACCAAGAGCGGAGAAAAGACAAGACTTCTTATTTCTGAGCTGCTGTGGTTTTCAGGAAACAAGAGATGGGGAAATGCTCATGCCTTTCTAAAAACATGAAGGTCCACAGAAGGCATCTGAGGCAGTTGAAGTCAGTCACACAGGACAGAACTGTCCGAGAAAGAGACCAGCTCTGTAGGGCGGTATCTGGTCCTGGAAGCAACGTGGCCGCCGGGGAGCGGGCCATGCTTTGGGCTCGGCCATACCTGAAGCTCTGCCAGCCATCAGCCCATCCCTCCAACCAAGGCTCAGAGCTCAAGAGAACTGGGGCGATGCCTCTGGGTCCCCTGCCAAGATGAGACAGGACACCCGCCTCCAGGCCGCCATCTCCACAGCTGGTTTTGCTTGTTCTTTCCTGGAGTGACTGGCCCCTGTTTCCCTATTCCATGTATGTGTGTTGGGGGGATGGGTGTTAGTCGTTCAGTCGTGTCCAGCTCTTTGAGTTCCCATGGACTGTCAGTCCGCCAGGCTCCTCTGTCCATGGGATCGCCCCAGCAAGAATACTGGAATAGGTAGCCATTCCCTTCTCCAGGGGATCTTCCCAACCCAGGGACCCAACCTGCATCTTCTTCATTACAAAGTGGATTCCTTGTACTGTCTGAACCACCAGGGAAGCCCCCATTTTCCCACTGCTGCCCCCTTACTGAGCAAATGTGTCTTCCTAAAACTCCACTCCAGACTCTCGTGTTAACAGAAGAGATCCCATGTGCTCTTTAGACTGAGTATTCCTGAAAACATGACATGGAGGAGAGTGTCATCCCATCGAGAAGACCAGACCAGCACTGCTAAGTTGTTCCAGTGACCAGAGAGACAGACAGACAGACAGACAGAGGGAGGCATCGGGGTGAGACAGCGGTCCAGCACTGCGGGACCTGATGACAGGGCATCCTCGATTCTACAGACAAGTCTGAGACGCGGAGCCAGAGTCCTTTATCAAGCCTTTTCAAGATCCTTATTCCACTCATGACAGAAGCTACACACAGTTACATTTTTCTAAAAATTTTCTCCCCTTGCAAATTTGAATTTGCATAAAAGGACGGCATTTGCAGACATTGCAAGACAGACACTGCTCCCACCTCTCAGCAAGCACCGGAGACCCCTGGCCACACCTGAGCACCGCCGTGGTTCCCTCCTCCAGGGCTGTTGCTTCAGCCAGCGACAATGGTATGAGAAAGCCAAGGTGGCTTGGACTGTCCTTTCCCATAATGCTGTGACTATTATTTAGCACGTTTTAATAATTAGCTGATAATTACAATCAACACTCAGTGTTTGCTCATGACACACCAGGCCCCGAGCTAGCGCTCTATGTGGAGAACCTGCTTTAATTCTCCTATAACACAGGAGCTAGGTTATTACTATTCCCATTTTATGGCTGAAGAAACTTCAAGGCTTAGAGAAGCTGTCTAAAGAGCTTTTCAGACAACTATTTAAACTAACTGTCTAAGGCCACAGAACTAAGTAAGAAGTCTAGATAAGCCCCAGCAGAGTCTGGGTCCATGACCTTGCTGCTCACTGGCAGACAGCTAAGCATGCTCCAGGGAGCTGTCAGCGACCGGAGTGGATTACTGCTCCCTCATCAATCCCTATGGGAGAAGATAAGCTATAGGTCTTCCTGTTTGGAAGTGATGCAGGCAATGTCAGATTTAGCAGTGTGACATTTTTTAGAAAGCATTTAAAGAAGTTTTTTAATTCCTACTTTAGTAGAGACTGGCAAACACACAGGGCTTAGTGCTTTTCACCCACAAATGCTAGGTTTTCCTATTAGTTACACAGGGCGGTTAAAGCGTCTGCCTGCAATGCGGGAGACTTGGGTTCAATCCCTGGGTCGGGAAGATCCCCTGGAGAAGGAAAAGACAACCCACTCCAGTATTCTTGCCTGGAGAATCCAATGGACAGAGGAGTCTGGTGGGCTACAGTCCATGGGGTCACAAAGAGTAGGACATGACTGAGTGACTTCACTCACTCAGGGCCTTAATGGGGGAAAAAAAAAAACTGAATGATTTTAAAATAATAATAAAAGAACAAAAGGAGATGTTGGGCTTCCCTGGTGGCTCAGATGGTAAAGAATCTGCCTGCAATGTACAAGACCCTGGTTTGATCTCTGGGTCAGGAAGATCCCCTGGAGAAGGGCATGGCAACCCACTCCAGTATTCCTTCCTGGGAAATCCCATGGACAGAGGAGCCTGGTGGGCAACAGTCCACGGGGTCGCAAAGAGTTGGACAAGATTAAGCAACTAACACTTGCAAAGGAGCAAGAACAAAAACAATTATCCACTAAGTGATTCCAGATTTTATTTTACTCAAATAAAACCCCAAAGCATTAGTGTCAGATGAGACTTAAGATTTCTAGAAGACAGTGGGGGCTGGCAGACAGACGGGATGGGGAGGGGCTTCTCCCCATCTCCAGTGGTTAAAGCAACGTGCTTCCAAAGCAGGGGTCCTGGGTTCAATCTCTGGTTGGTGAACTAAGATCCCACATGCTGCTCAGCACAGCCAAAAGATTAAAAAAAAAAATTTTTTTTTTTTAATTAAAAAAAAGGGATGGGGAGGCTGACAGGAAGCTCAGGGGAAAGGTGCAGACTCACGGAAGCAGCTCTAAGATGGGAAATGGTGACACAGGTAAGGGATGGGGTGTCAGCAAAGCCGCACAGCGGTGCACACACAGCTGCGTCTGGAGCCCACACTTCTGCCCACAACAGCGCCAACCGAGTGAAACAGAGAACTAGGGAGAGGAGGAGCACTCCTGCCCTGTGGCTGGTTTGACATCTCTCTGCTCAGTGCCGAGTCCTGCAACTTTCATCGTCCAAGGCCAAGGACACAGCTGCTGCCTCTCATCTCGGATGGAGGCAGTGCCAGCATGAAACGTGTTATCCTGTAGAGTTCAGGTCATGTGTGTGACCATTTATTAAGTTCTTACCAAGTCGTGGGAATTGCGATTAAGTTCTAGAGACACAAAGATGAATAGTATATGAGCCTTTCTTTCTCAAACACGATCTAAGAAGAGACAGACATAAGTGAATGATTATAGCAAGGGGAACCAGCGCCGTCATTCCAGGACGCAGGCGTGAATGGGAGACCGGAAGCAGAAGCAGGGGATACTGCCTGGGGATACCACCTGCACAGTTCAGGTGAAATCCGGTGGGAGCCTGCCAGCCAGGCAAGGGGAGACATTGCAGAGAAAACAGCACGGGGGACTTCCGACAGTCTAGGGGTCAGGGGGTGTGGCTCTATCCCTGGTCAGGGAACCGAGATCCTGCATACTGTGAGGTATGGCCAAAAAGTAAAAAGAAAGAACAAAGAAAACAGCAAGCAGCAGCAGGTGAAAGACAGTAGTAACTCCCAACACACACACACACACACACACACACACACACACACACACACACACA